>NC_045642.1:0-373826 GCF_009829145.1 Chiroxiphia lanceolata
TCCCGCCCTCACTCCCACTTCCGGCGGCGCGGGGGGCGGACGTGCGGCGGAGGCGGCAGTGGCGGAGCCGACGTGTCGCAGCGGGAACCCGGCGACATGGTGAGGGCGCAGGGGGGTGCCACGGGGGGCCGGGGTCGGTGCCGATCCCGGCCCCGCTGAACCGCCGCTGTGTCCCCCGCAGGAGCTGGAGGCGATGAGCAGATACACCAGCCCGGTGAACCCGGCCGTGTTCCCGCACCTCACTGTGGTGCTCCTGGCCATCGGCATGTTCTTCACCGCCTGGTTCTTCGTGTATCCCCCCGGGGCCGGGCGCGGGGGGGCGGGCGGGGGTGTCCCTTCACCCTTCTCTGTCTCCTGATCCCGGATTATCCCACCAATCCCGGGCTCCCCTCCCCTTGTTTAAGATTATCGCCTTAACCTCGGTCCTGCAGCTACGAGGTGACATCCACCAAATACACCCGGGACATCTACAAGGAGCTGCTGATCTCGTTGGTGGCCTCGCTCTTCATGGGCTTCGGAGTCCTGTTCCTGCTGCTCTGGGTCGGGATCTACGTGTGAACCCCCTGGACGTGGGATTCGGGGAAGCTCTTTTTATATTTCTTTTGTATTTCAGCAAAAAAACCAACAGGCCCTCCTGTGTCAGGTGTGGTGTGTGACACCTGAATAAAACTGGCTCTGTGACACACCTGCCTCGGGACTCCTGATTTGTCTTTTAGGTGTTTCTGTTTACCTGGATTTTCCAAACCGCTTGGATGGAATAACGGGATCGTTTGGGTTGGAACAGCCCTTTAGGATCAGAGAATCCAACCATTCCCCCAGCACTGCCACCACTGCCCATGGCCCCAAGTGCCACAATCCACAGGGATTTTAAATCCTTCCAGGGCTGCTCACTCCACCACTGGAGCCCGTTCCCATGGTTGACAGCCCCTTCCATGTAGGAATTTCTCCCTAATATCCAACTTAAAGCTCACCTGGTGCAACTTGAGGCTGTTTCCTCTCATCCTGTCACTTGTTCCCCGGGAGAAGAGGCTGATCCCACCTGGCTCCAGCCTCCTGTCAGGGATTTGTGGAAAGCCAGAAGGTCCCCCCTTGATCCTCCTTTTCTCCATGTTGGCACAAGGTCCAGGTGCTTTGGGATATGCCCGGGGTTATCCCAGATTTCCACGCTGTGTGTGGCCAGAAGAGTTCCAGTGCCACCTTGTGTCCTGGTACAGCCAGCCTATGGAAAATAAAGCCTAAAGCTGTTTTTAATCCCTGGCATCCCCTCACCCTTTTTTGGGAATGCTGTGCATGCTCTCATCCTGAACCAGGAGTTTTATGGCTCAGCAGTGAGAGCAAAGAGGTGGATGAATTAATTTATTAATTCCTGAATTAACTGCCTGGTCTATAAACAGATTTATGGGTTTTTAAGGGCAGATTGGAATTTTAGCCCAGCTTTCAAACAATTCCAGTTCCAAAACACAAGTTCAAGCCCCAGTTTCCTATTTGGAAAGGAAGATTTCCTTTTGTGGACTCTTGGATCCTTCTGGATCTGGCCCTGCCCTCTGACATGTGAGAAATAACAGGTCAGAGGCAGATTTCCTTCCTTTTTTTTTTTCCTTTGCTTTTTTTTCTTCCCCTTCCCTTTTTTCTCCCCTTCCTTTCCTTTTTCCTTTCTCCTTTTTTCCTTTTTTCTTCTTCATTTTTTCCTTCTTCCTTTTTCCCCTTTCCCTTCTTCTTTTCCCTTTAACCTTCCTTTTTCATTTTCCATTTTCCCCCTTTTTTTTTCCCTTCTTCGTTTTTCTCCTTCTTTCTAGTTTCTTTTCCCTTCCTAATTTTTTTTTGCTCCTTCCTTTCTCCTTTTTATCGCCAACAACCCTGACTGGACCCTGTTTGGGCACATCCAGAAACTCCCACTGATTAAAGACAGGGAATTTCCTCCATCCCACTATTATTCCCTGGGAAGGCAGGAAAGCACCAGGAGCCATCCTTGGATACAAAGCAGTATTTATATATTTTATTCATATGGGCACATTTACCTCCAGCAGAAAACAAAGTCTAAATAAGCCAAACAAAACAAAACAAACAAAAAAAAAGGGGGGGGAATCCAGAGACTCAGCCCCTCCAAATTCAGCAAAATATAAATATAAATCAGGAAGAAAAGAGGGAAACCACGTTTGTTTCCCACAAATAAAAACCAGGAATCAAGAATAACCTGCTACAAATGCAACTCTACAAACTGGCTGGCAAAATACAGTGATTAAAGCTGTGGCAGCAACATTTAAACCAACAAATTAGTGCTTTACTTGGTGGTTTTTTCCTTAAGTCTTCCAGTGGTGCCATAGTCTCTATTTACAGGCTTTAAGCTCCAACAGCAGGACAGAAGAGTTGGGAATTTGCTTTTGAAACAAATTCCCAAACAGCCCAAGTTTCCACCCTTTTGTCTTCCTTCCTGCCAGGAATGTCTCTGGATAAAGAGGGATTTCTCCCAGCTCAGAATTCCCTCTGTCCCACGTGGGGAAAGGCCTGATTGTGAACTCTCTTGGGACTGACTGGGGACAGGGAAGGGGCAGGTGTGGGATTTGGGGAGAAATCCATACAAACAGCTGTTTCCACGGGCCTAGAAGCAATTCCACGACTCCTTGATTTTAATTTTATAATTATAAACCCCATTTCTGCCTCACTGGGCAGCAGCTGATGATTTTTGACATGGAACCCTGGAACGGTTTGGGTGGGAAGGGACCTTAAAGCCCGACCAGTCCCATGGGCAGGGACACCTTCCACTAGCCCAGGTTGCTCCAACCTGGATGTGAACACTTCCAGGGCTGGGGCATCCACAGCTCCTCTGGGAAACCTGTGCCACTTCAGACACAAGATCCTGTTGACACTAAAAGCTCCACCCTGAATCCCTGTCCTTTCTCCATCCCGGGGATTGCTCCCGGCTCCGTGTGGGCAGGGCTGGCCTTGGCACTCCAGGAGGTGCCTCATCCCGGTTAAGCCACAGTTTCTGAGGCAGCATTTGACAAATCCATGGGAAAACACTGTTCCCCGGGCTTGTTCCACAAGGAAAAAGGCACCAGAGATGTTTCCAAGCCCTCAGGCACTTGGTTTGCTGGGAATCCCACTAAATCCCATGGATGAGCATCGTGGGGACACCTGAGAGATCCCAACTCCTCCTGGGCCACCACTGATTGATTCCTTCCCTCAGGAGCGGGGTGGGATGTGCTGGGAAGTCTTGGATGAGGTGGAGGGGATCTGAGGGGGTGATTGCAGGCTCTGGCCCTCCCAACATTCCCTGTTTCCTCTTCCAAGGGACATTTCTCCCAGCCCGGCATCACTCACCTGAGGAAGGACGTGCCAGCCTGGGCCGTTGATTGCCAAGGGGACAAGAAACCTGCCAGGGAATTCACTTTCCAGCTTAAAGCCGGGACAAACCCCTCGGGGCAGGCGGAGGGAAGAGCACTGAGCTACATCCAGGTGCTTCCTTCAGGATTTGAGGGGGAAACAGAGAATCCTGCTGAGCACGGAGCCGACCTCCTTGTGCTCAGGTATTCCCAAGCCTTAGGGTGTCTTGTTGTCCCACTGAGCTTCCCAAAACTGGGTTTTCCGACTGCTTGGCTGCTCGGAATTCCCTGCTCACCCACTATGTCCTGCTTCCCAGGATTCAGTGGATTTTAATAACTCTGTGAGTCGGTGTTTGCTGCTTCCAGGCCTAAACCCCTGACCTGGAAACCACCAACTCCAACAAGGAATTTTAGGGCTGCTTTGCTGGGATAAGCTCAGGAGGTGGATGACAAGAGACAAAACCAGACATCCACAGGAACCATCACTTTACCTGGATAAAAACCATCCTGTTTTTCCGGAGCAGCTCCCAAGCGTCCGCAGGATCAGCGTGTGGCATTTCCCCCTCACCGTTTTCCTTAGGGAAATCCATCTCAGAATAACCTGGAAGTGGCTGAGCCTCCAGGAACACAGGTAACTCCTTTTTTGCAGGAGGAGCCGGAGCGGGATGGGGAGGGGGATACACACGGAGCCACTTGGCTTTCCCACGTGGCTCAGTGGGGCAGGATGAAATTCCCATTTTTTTTTTTACGGCTTAAAACCCCGAAGAACTCAGTAGTTTAGCAAGTTAAGGACTTGTAACAGTAACATATCCCAAAATACCGCAACACAAGTGCTCTGGGAGGGCAGGGACAGCTCGGAGCCGCTGCCATTCCCACTTTTTGGGAGACCACCGCCCTCTCCCGAGGCAGAGATCCCGCCCTGACACAGATCCTCACATTCCCAGGGACTCGGCCTTGCTCTGCAGGGCGCTCCAGGATTTTCCAGCAGTCTCTGTCCTGCACATCTGGGCAGGGGTTGGTGTCGGCTTGAGAGCCGACCAGGCAGCTCCATATGCTGCTCCCAGATGGATAAAACCAGATCCCACAACACTCAGTGTGGGAGAATCCCGGTCATCTGTCACCCCCGGGTTGATGCCAAGTGTCCCCGCGTGTGGTGTGGCCTCGGCAGCGGCTTTAGTGGGAGTTTTGTCCATCCAGACCTGGATCTGGTGGGATTTAAGAGCAGAGAGGAGGGGGAATGATGTGGAAGCTGCTCCTTCTCGGGTTGTTCCCAGGGGAACGTGTCCATTGGCAAGTCCGGGGGGCTCCAGGGGGTCTGTGGGAAGTGGCCCTGGGCCAACTAGAAGGAACAGCAACTCCAGTGTACGACTTCCAGTATGTCCAGGCACAGCCCTCCTTTCCAAAGGCCAAACCCCTCGGAAAGGGCTCCAGTGTTGAAGCAATTCCAGTGTTGTGAAGAACTGACGTGGGACACCCGGGAGCACCAGGAGATCCGAGGAAGGAGCATCCCTTTGGGATGTGGCCTTCAGTCCGGTGTGATGCTTCCCAATCCAGCGTTGGAAGGGGAGGGAGAAGCCATGGAGGACACAGGGGTCTCCAGGAGGGAAGGGAGAGGGACGTGGGATGCTGGGAACAGGCGTGAGGTCACCCCTGGAGCCACCCCGGGGCTGGTGGTGGGGTTTAGGTCCTGGGTGTGCTCAGCATCACCAGCCACCAGCATTCCAGCTCCGGAGCTGCCGCAGGACACGGGGATGAGGGGGGCTGGGGAATTCGGGAGGCTCCCCAGTGGCACCAGTCCCCCTCCTGTCTCCAAGCAGAGGGCACTGGTGCTCCCGGGAATCACTCGCAGAGCCAGTAAAACTGGAAGTAATAGTCAGTGAAGAGCTGGCCCAGCTGCTCCGGGGAAGCGCCGCAGTCGGCCTGGCCCTGGGAAAGGGAAAACGAGCTTACAGATGGGGGCAGGATGCCAAGGAGGGAATTCTGCCTGGATTATGGGCTGCAAAAATCATCCCCCCCCTACCAACAGCGGTGGTGCCACGTGGCTGCTAAACCTGCCACGATCCCATGTCTCTTCTTCCACAAGGCAAGAGGAAGGAGGAGTAGCTGGTGGAACTCACCGGCTGAGCCACTCGGAAGTGGTAGGAAAACTCCTGGAAAGACATCATCACCAGAGGCCAGCGGTGCGTGGTGTCCTGGGGAAGGAAGGGGAATAGCTGGGATGAGATCAGGGATGAGCAGAGGGATGCTCTGGGGACGGAACACACGGCCTTGGGCTCTGCAGTGACCCCACGGAGGTTTCCCGGAGAACAAGCGGGATGAGGAGCGGCTGAGGGAGCTGGGGGTGGGCTCATCCTGGAGAAAAGGAGGATCAGGGGCATCTTCTCATTCCCTACAACTCCTTGACAGGAGGGTGGAGCCAGGTGGGGCTGTGCTCTGCTGCCAGGGAACAAGGGACAGGACAAGAGGAAACAGCCTCAACTTGTGCCAGGGGAGGTTCTGGATGGATATGTGGGAAAATTCCCGTAATGGAACAGGTTGTCAAGCATTGGAACAGGCTCCAGTGGTGGAGTCCCCACCTCTGGAGGATAAAATTCGTGTGGATGTGGCACCTGGGGACATGATCTGGGGTGGCCTTGGCCGTGCTGAGGGAATGGTTGGACTCCATCATCTCAAAGGGCTTTTCCAACCAAAATGATTCCATGTTTGAGCACGAATGCCCTCCAGAAACTCCTGTGCTGCCCGTGGGTGGTGTGCTGGGCTGACTGTGAGCTGTTCCCTTCTCCTTACCTGTGCATCCATGGTATCCATGGAGCTGTTCCTGCTCACGGCATCCTGGCAGGGATCACTGGAGACAAGGCCACAAAGGGAGATGGACACAGCGGAGGAGGAGCTGGGAAGAGAGGACACAATGAGAGCCTGGAAGGGGGAACATCCACAGCCCCTTCCCCGTGAAGACACCATGGCCACATCAGTGTCCGGCCCCTCTGGGGGCACTGGAACACCCAAAGGATGTTCCTTTGGATCCCTGGCCACTCACTTCATCTCCAGGGTCAGGTTGGTGTCCACGGCCGTCCGCTGGTTCACAGGGATGCGGAAGCTGAAGTTTCCAGCCCTGGGAACACAGAGGGAGGATGAGATGTCACCAGGCTCTGGGATAAGACCCAAAATCCCTGTTGGGCTGAGGATTCACATGGGAGATCTTCCCAAGGATGAGCCCATTGCCAAACACTTTCCCTGAGGGCAGCACTGGCGGCACCAGTTCCAATTCCCATGGAATGGTGTGAGCTGCCATGAGGTGATAGCAGAAAACAACCAAGGGAATCTTGGAAAAACTCCAAGATTCATCCATTTCTTTCTTCCCACGGTGCTGCTGCCACCAAGGTGCCACCAGCCAGCCCTTCCCGCTCACCTGCAGGCGTCGGAAGCGGCGCAGTACTGGGAATGGATGGCCAGGTTGATCTCCAGGATCCGGATGGATTCCAGCACTGGGCTTGGCCCTGTCGGCGGGAGAACGGAGCGTTTAGGAACAGCTGGAAACCCCTGAGGGAGGAAGGCTGGGAGGGACAGGAGGTGGGAGCCACGTACCGTCCGTGCCGGGATGCTCCGTGCGGAGCCGCTCGCTCACCGGCTGCCGGAGGCTGCGCCGCTGCCGGGAGCTGCTGCGGGAGAGCGAGAGGTTGGAGATGTACTTGGATTTGCCCTGGATGTGGGAGAAGGGGGAGGAGGGGCTGGCATTGGGGCTGCCGAAGCTCTGAGACCTGTCAGGAGTCTTTGGCCACTTGGAGTAGGAGGAGGATTTCCCGGCGATGCCCCTGGATTTGGCTTTGATGTTTGTCGCTGGAAGGAGGGAGGTCTGGCTTTGGTCTGTGGAAAAATGGGAGAGGAGGTTGTGCTGAGGGGCTGGGAGCGGGTGGGAGCACCGGGATCACCCTGTCCCCATGTCACCTCCTGAATTATCCAGGCTGCCCCGGGGAAGCTGTGGCTGCCCCACCCCTGGAAGTGTTCAAATCCAGGTTGGATGGGCCTTGGAGCAACCTGGTCTAGTGAAGGTGTCCCTGTCCATGGAATGGGATGAGCTTTAAGGTCCCTTCCATCCAAACCATTCCAGGATTCTGTGATTCCATTCCCTCTGTGCCCAATGGTGCCAGGGATGGAATGAAGAGGGAATGAGGTCACACCTCAAGGTAGGGCTGCTCAGGTGAGCTGAGCCTGGAAGTGCTTCCCGTGACTTTGTGCTGGAAAAGTGGGAAGCTCCAAATCCTTTCCAGCCCCAACTTACCCCTGGCAGCAGGATCAGGGATGTCTGAACTGTGCATATGGGCAGAGAAGGATATAAAGGATAAATATAAGGATATAAAGGATATATGTATGGTATAAAGGATATACATATATTGTATAAAGGATGTATAGAAGATATAAAGGATATAAATAGGAGGATATAAAGCCATTAGAGAGCTTCCAAAGGAGGAGGACAAGGATGAGGAAGGATCTAGAGGGAAGGTGTGGGGAAAGGGAGCTGGAATTGTCGTCCTGGAGGAGACTGAGGAGATCTTCCCACAAGGAGCAGGAGGTGAGAGACAAGGATGTCACACAAACCTTGGAGATGTCCCAGAACCTCTGGGAATCTGGGATGGCCCTCACCTGTCCTGTTGGTGCCGTGAGTGGGGCTGGTCTCCGAGGGGACCACGGAGGAGACGCCGGTGGGAACAGCGGAGCAGCACACGGAGAAACACGGAGGGCTGAAACAGGCCAGCACACTGGGAGCAGGAGAGCCCAGGGATACTCCAGCTGTGTCCTCCGGGACTGCAGGGACATCGGAATAACTCAAGGGATCCAACAGGAGCAGCACCCAGTGCCCCACCACCCATTCCATGAAAGCAGAGCCATCCCAGCACGGTGGGATGGGGGAAGCACCACCCTGGTCATCCCGAATCCCAAGCCACCATCCCGAATCCCAAGCCACCATCCCGAATCCCAACCCAGCCCCCACCGTGCTCCGGGGGGCTCCTGCTGCCGGCTCCGTTGGATGTGGCCGTGGATCGCACCGTCTGGGTCTTATCGATGTTCTGGCTTGACCTGGAATGCAGGAAAACGTGGTGAAAACCTGGATTGGGACTGTGGTGCCGCTCGTAGGTGCGGAGAGAAGAGGCTGCAGTGAGATAATGGAAAGAGGGACACGGAGGAACAGGAGACATGGAGGAGGACAGAGTGGAATGATCTGGGAAAGGGAAGGCAGGAGAGAGGCACACAAGCCATGAAGACAGCAAGGAGAGCTCAGAAATCCATAGGGAATCGTGTGGCAGTCCCATGTCTGGCAAGGACAATAGGACAATTCCCAGCTGCTTCAGAGGACATCCAGCACTCCTGGATCATCCTGGAACAGGGTGGATTTCACTCTCAGTAGTGATACCCTGGCTGGGTTTGGGTTCTTGGGACTCAACAGGCTCCAAGCACTCACATTCCCAAAGGAATGTGCCCCTCATCTCTCCGAGACTGTCTGTTCCTCCCCTTGTTCCTCACAAACACACACAAGTTAATCCCATGGAATTCCAGGTGTTTCACTGCAGCTATCCCGGAGCTGAGCTGAGGACACCACAGGCATCTCCTGAGGATAAGGGAGATGGGAAAGGGGGGGAATCTTTCTCCCAGGTCTGCAGTGCTTTTGGGCACCTGTGTCCATGTCTTACCTGTCCCTGAGCACCGCTCCGGGTTTCCCAGGGATTAACGGAGCTTCCCACCCTGGGAGAAATCAAAAACCCACTTTGTCCCCTGCAAGACTTATTTTATTATAGGGACTTCTTTTCCAGGTGAAAGGAGACTCAGTGCCGGTCTCCTGGACGGAATGTGGAGCTTCACCTTCATCCCATCAAAATCCAACCCTTGCCCCTCGTGTCCTTCCACTGCCTCATTCACCTTTTCCATGTGTGGCTTTATCCTGCTTTACTTGCAGGATGTAATTTCCTTATTTAACCTTTTATTGACTGATTTTTCCATCTCCTAATCCCAATTTCCCCTGCCTAACAGGGTCCACAGTCCTTCCTCCTGGAATCCCATTGGAGTCTCACATCCATTTCTCCGCTTTCAGTTTTGCTTTGTTTTTTTGGTCTCCTGGGATGCAGATGGCAGGAAAAAAAAAAGAGGAATTAAGAGAAGGAGTAACGGGATAATGAAACAGTCACATACCGTGGACACAGAGCGACCGGAATTCCGGGACCGCCGTGCCGGAAGAGGGCCAGGAGACAGGCAGTGGGCACAGCAAAGGAGCTGCAGGACAGTGGGGGACACAGGGAGAAGAGGGAAAGCGGGAAGATGCCCGGGAGGACAGGGAATGAAAGAGGATGTGGAAGATAACGGGAAGGAAAAGACAAAAATGGGGAAAATTAAAGACAAAAGGGAAGGAAAACGGGTTGGATGAGGAGATGGAAGCAGGAGAGGAGGGAGAAAAACGGGACAGGGAAAACAGGGAGAGAAAAAGAGACTCATTATCAGGTCACAGGAGCTCCCAAAGCTGGTCCGGTCCCACTGAACCAGTGGGATGAGGTCGGAGGCATCCAAGGAACATCCAAGCCTGGCCACGAGTGGATTTGTGAGCAGCCAAATGGGGCCTTCCCTTTTCCTTCTCTATTCCTCACTTCTCGCTCCAGATATTCCTCATTCCCTCCAGATATTCCTCATTCCCTCCAGATATTCCTCATTCCCTCCAGATATTCCTCATTCCCTCCAGATATTCCTCATTCCCTCCAGATATTCCTCATTCCCTCCAGATATTCCTCATTCCCTCCAGATATTCCTCATTCCCTCCAGATATTCCTCATTCCCTCCAGATATTCCTCATTCCCTCCAGATATTCCTCATTCCCTCCAGATATTCCTCATTCCCTCCAGATATTCCTCATTCCCTCCAGATATTCCTCATTTCCTCCAGATATTCCTCATTTCCTCCAGATATTCCTCGTTCCCTCCAGATATTCCTCGTTCCCTCCAGATATTCCTCGTTCCCTCCAGATATTCCTCGTTCCCTCCAGATATTCCTCGTTCCCTCCAGATATTCCTCATTTCCTCCAGATATTCCTCATTTCCTCCAGATATTCCTCATTTCCTCCAGATATTCCTCATTTCCTCCAGATATTCCTCACTTCTTGCTCCAGGTAACTCAACCGACACCAGGCTGGGATGTGTGGATGTGCAGGGTTGGATTTGCCCCTCTGGAATTGTGCTCCACAACGCCAGGGCAGCTGGGTTTTGTGCTTCAGCCTCTCCCAGGCCCCCTCATCCCTTCCCAGCAGTTCCCAAAAACACCCACCCGTCGATATCCACGAGATCCTCCTCACTGCGCAGGCTCAGCACGTAGAGAGTGGACATGGACACAACGCTGGAAAAGAGAGAGGGGAAAGCTGAGCAGGGACATGGAGCAGGGATCTGTCACGGTATCAATCTGCTCCCAAGGGATTCCAGCCCACGAAAGACGGCTGCTCCATCCCTGGGAGTGTCCAAGGCCAGGTTGGAGCGACCTGGGATACTGGAAGCTGTCGGGGTTGGAACTGGTTGAGCCTCGAAGTCTCTTCCAACCCAAAGCATTCCAGAATTACGTGGAAAAAGCCCCTCACTGCACCCCCCACGGATGGCATGGCCCAGATGGATCAGCCAGAGGGAAGGATCATCCCAGGTGCTGGGAATCACCTGAATGCCATGATGATGACCAGGGCAATGATGGTGCCCTGCAGGAAGCGTTGGCTGATACAGGCCTGTTCCGGGACAACCGACGGAGACTGCAAGGAAAAAACACCTGGATCAGCTCAGGAACCCCAAGATCAGCTCACATTCCTCCCACGGACCTCCCCAAGCCCATCCCGAGCTCTCTTCCTGCTCCCTGGAAATCCTGAACTCCCCCCAGTCTGGAAGCCATTTAACACCCCCATTAGGTACAGACAAAAGGAATATCATGGAATCATTAAGGCTGGAAAAGCCCTCTGGGATCCCAGAGTCCAACCACTCCATAGGCACCACTAAACCATGTCCCCAAGTACCACATCCACACGGATTTTAAATCCCTCCAGGGATGGGGACTCTACCATTGGAGTCTGTGCCAGAGCTGGACAACCCTTTCCATGAAGGAATTTCCCAGGATATCTGACTTAAATCCCCCCTGGTGGCCGTTTCCTCTCATCCTGTCACCTGGGAGCGGAGCCCGATCCCACCCGGCTCCACCCTCCTGTCAGGGAATTGTGCAAAGGGGAAAGGGCCCCCGATCCTCCTTTTCTCCAGGATGAGCCCTCCCAGCTCCTCCCACCCGGCACTGCTCCTTTGGGATCCACCCCTCACCTTGGTGGCCACTTTGTGGGGTCTCTTTTTGTGGGGAACACTTCCCGCCCGGCTGAACTGGCTCCCCGTTTGGCTGCAAGGAAAAAGGAGCAATGGAGTTGAGCTGGGCAGGGATGGCTCTCCAAGCCATTCCCAGGGAAAAATGGGATTTTCCAGTAGGGAATAAACCTCTGTGTGGCATGACAGTCACAAACCCTTTGGGGGCTTTGCCCAGAGAGCCCCAGTTCTGCCCCAAAACCTGCATAAGCAGGGTCAGGATGGAGGTTCTGGAAGCACGGGAAACTCTTTGCCATGAGGAAATGGCAGGCAGTTGGAATTGGAGACGATTCCATCCGGGGTGTTTTTGGGAACGTCAAACCTCCCCAGCCTCGGCTCCTTAAACCCCAAGTGATGTCGTCAGACAACATCCCAACAACATCCCAACACCCTCCCCATCTCCCACTTCCTGATCCCAGCTGCCACTCGGAATTTCCTGGGATCCAAGGGGACATTCCTTGGCTCCGGCTGTACCTGAAGGCTCCGGAGCTCACGGTGGACTTCATGCTGTCCAGTCTCTTGAGCTTGGCCAGCTTGTGGCTCCACCTTTCCAGCTCGTCGATGCGGGTCTCCAGGTTGTCCGTCAGCTTGCACAGCTCCTTCACGGCCCCCACGTTCTCCATGAAGATCCGCTCCTGCCAGGGAATCGGGATGAGGAACGCTTGGATCTGGCCGCCCTGACTGCTCTCCCACGCCACGTCCCGTGGGAAAGGCTGCGGGAGTCAGCCAGCATGGACCATCTGGATCTCTCCAACCCTCCAGGTGTGACGTGGGAGACTGTCCCCACCCCCGTGGGGCATGGGAGGTGATTCCCAGAGCAGCAAAAAGGTTGGGAAAGGTCAGGAGACCGGGTGCTCCGGGGGATCTTGACATAAGCACCTTATCTTATCCAGAAAGGGGAGATTAGGACCGGGAGACTCCCTGCAGGAAGCTGCCAGCAGGGAGCCCTTCCCGGGGGAGATGCCGCCAGATTTCCCTCCCTGCCTAGGTCCAGTGTCCACCCAGGGCTGCTCCCGACTTCTGGAATTGCAGCCAGGCCTGAAACTCATCTGGGTGGAGCCAGGAGCATTTCCCAGGCACCGCATTCCATATCCAGCTCCTGGAGCTGGGTTCACTGGCCTCCCGGCTGCCACCAACCTTGTTCACCACCAGGAAGTTCTCCAGGGTCTTCCCATTGGAAAAGACCAGGTCCCCGGTGTCCTTCACAGCTTCCGGGAGGATTTCCTTCACCTCCTGAGCGATGACACCTGGGGACACGTGGAGAGACCACGGGGGGGGGGTCAATTATCCCCAAATTCCATGGACAGGGATCATCAACCCGCTGTAGGATCTACCTGTACTCCCAAAGAGAGGTGGATACCTGGAGAAACCTTTGCCCTGTGGGAAGTGCCACCTTCTCTCCTGCTAAATTCCCTGAAGAGGGAATTTCATCAGATTCCTTAATTCCAGAGGTGAGAACCCCCCTCCTGCCCACCTCACACCCGGGGCAGAACTGGATACAGCCCCCTATGAAAGGCAGAGAATTCCCGTGGGACATTCCTGCCTCAGAGGCGTATTCCCATGGGATATACCTGTCTCAGAGGTGTATTCCCGTGGGATATTCCTGTCTCAGAGGTGTATTCCCGTGAGATATTCCTGCCTTAGAGGTGTATTCCCGTGAGATATTCCTGCCTTAGAGGTGTATTCCCGTGGGATATTCCTGCCTTAGAGGTGTATTCCCGTGGGATATTCCTGTCTCAGAGGTGTATTCCCGTGGGATATACCTGTCTCAGGTGTATTCCCGTGGGATATACCTGTCTCAGAGGCGTATTCCAGTGGGATATACCTGTCTCAGAGGTGTATTCCAGTGGGATATTCCTGTCTCAGAGGTGTATTCCAGTGGGATATTCCTGTCTCAGAGGCGTATTCTCATGGGATATTCCTGCCTTAGAGGTGTATTCCCATGGGATATTCCTGCCTTAGAGGTGTATTCCCATGGGATATTCCTGTCTCAGAGGTGTATTCCCATGGGATATACCTGTCTCAGAGGCATATTCCCATGGGATATACCTGTCTCAGAGGCGTATTCCCATGGGATATACCTGTCTCAGAGGCGTATTCCCATGGGATATACCTGTCTCAGAGGCGTACTCCCATGGGATATTCCTGTCTCAGAGGTGTATTCCCATGGGGTATTCCTGTCTCAGAGGTGTATTCCCATGGGATATACCTGTCTCAGAGGCGTATTCCCATGGGATATACCTGTCTCAGAGGTGTTGTCCATCCCCACCGTGGCCGCAAACTCTGGTTTGTAGTTGTAGTGCACCAGTCGCATCTGGGAGATCCGCTTCAGCTGTTCCGTGGTGTCCACCTGGGAAAAAAAACAGGCACAGGGAACTCCTAAAGGGACTGTTGCTTCTTAAATCCCCATGAGTCCAAGCAGGAAAACCCACTGTGGCTCATGGGAATTCCTGTGGGAGACTGGAACCTTGCTCGGAGCAGCCGCTGGCACAAACAGCAGCAGCACTGGGGTTAATCTCCAGCTCTGGTCTCCAGACATATTCTTGGGATAGGGAAGCCGGGAAGAGAGAGAGTCTCATTGCAGAAACAGAGTGGAGGCAGTTCCCAAAAACATGTGGGGTGAACGTATCCAGTTTTTCTGGACAGGCAAATCCAGCTGACAGGAATTCAGAGCAGAGCCCTCTGGCAAGGCCCAGGATGGTGCCTGCCATAGTCACCTGTTTCCATGTATTTTCCAACTGCTTTCCACCTTTTTTCCAACTGTTTTCTGACTGTGTTTGCCAGTTCTGTCTAACACTGGAAGAGTCAATATTCCCTAGGATGTGGTGGACAGGTTGTGTCCAGGACAGAGGGAATTCTAAGGCACTTCCCATCTGACCAACAGTCACCTGATCCCGGAATATCCTGAGCTGCATGGGGCCCACAGGGATCACCGAGTCCAACTCCTGTAGGCCTAGAGCTGGACTCCCACAGGAGCTCAGGTTATCCATAAGGATTCTATGGAAACCAGTATTTTCATAGAAATAGAAATTTCCATTTCATATGGAAACCAGCGTTGCGGTGCCCCTTCACCCCAATCCCCCCCCCTCTCCCCCCCCGTTTTCCAAGGTCTCACCTCCTGGATGTCCTCCTTCACCCGGACATCCGAGGGGTGCATCAGGGAGCCCATGACCTTCACGTTGCCGTGGACCACCAGGGCCTCATCGGGGCGGTCGGTGTTGATGCCGACGCGGCCGTGGTGGAACACGGTGTCCGGGAGCTGCGCCCGCTGCCACAGCACGTCACTGTCGCTCTCAAACTGGCCCGGGTTGGAAGCCTGAGGGAAAACGGGAAAGCGGGGGCTGAAAAAGCAGGGAAAGGACCGCTGGGAAGCAGAGATCTGAGGGATGTTCGCCTGAGAAGCGGGAGGGGGTTTTTGGGACGAGCTGCCCGTGAGATCCCAGTGCTCCCTCCAGCCCGCAGCACATGGAATTGCTGTGCCAGCCCCACAGGAGGGACAGCAGGGAATGGGATAGGCGGGAGCACAGAGCCAGGAGAGGACAAGGAGGGTCATGGAGGTGCCACACAGAGCTTTGCACAGAACAAGGCGGAGTGGCAGGGCAGGGATCCACCGGGAATGGATCTGGGAATGGATCCCAGCCCATCCTGGCAGCCTTGGCATTCACTTGCTGGCCCAGCCTCCCTTTGCAGGAACCAAGGCTATTCCTGCTCCTCTCCCCTCCCTAAAGGAATATCTTTGCTTCCTAGAGCTGTTGTCCCAGAGCTGCTCCAGGACAGCAGGTGACCAAGTGACGTGGATGATGCTCCTGCCTCCCAAATCCTGCGGGGTTCTGTGACCCACCTGCAGGTTGTGCTGGGCTGCCTGCAACTCCCTGCTGGGAATCCTGGAAGTTACATAATCCATCATGGACTTCTTGTCTGCAGATCCTGAGGCCCCTGTTTAGGTTTTATTCCCTGCCTTCACGTCTCGGAGCCGAGTGCTCCAGCAAAACCCCGGGAAAGCCTGGGAATGGTACCTGTTCTTGCCCCTCTTCCTTAGGACATGCAAGGGGTGGGAAGGCACCCAGTTTTCCTGCACCTGGAATGCTTGTCCCTGCTGCAGAGTACCAGCTGCACTCTTCCCTAATTCCCAGCAGTCCCAACTGGACACTGCTCCAACCTTGGAATCTGCAACAGGTTCCCTGAGGAACTAGATGTGGAAAGGCTGGAGCCAGAACCCAGGTGTGGACTGGGAATGCTACAAACAATGCAGGGGGAGTTTGGAGAAGGGGGGAGAAGTGGGAAATCAAGGCTGGAAAAGCCCTCTGAAATCATCAAGTCCAACCATCCCACGTTCACCACCAAAGCACCGCCCCAAGTGCCACATCCCCAGGTGTCTGGAAGGTGGGAGACGGTCCAGCCAAGGACCGTGGGGCACCGGAGGGAGGGGACAGGGATTTACCCGGACGATGATCCGCTCGGAAATGTGGGCAGCCAGCGTGTAGTTCTGGTTCTGAGCGTGTGCCTGCAGGGCCACCACCAGCATGAAGTACCTGGGAAGGGAGAAAAGTCAGGGAAGCATTCTGGGAAGTGCTGGATCTCCATCCCCTTCGGAACACTGTGGTGGGCTCGGAACATCCCCTCCCCCTGTGCTCCTCCCAGAGAGGGGAGACCCTTCTCGTGCCCAAGGATGGCCAACCCAGGCCTTGTCCCCCATGTCCTCCTCCCTCTGGACGCACTTCCCGGGCCAGGAGGAGGCAGATCCACGGGAGGCTCGGGATATTCCGGAGCCCTCACCTCTGGTCTGGGTTGGGTTTGCCCTTTTTCCGCATGTTGTTGGCCGTGGTCTCGCTGAAGTGCAGCCGCCCCACGGTGACCTTGGTGACCTGCTCCGGGGGCAGGTTGACCCTGGGAGGGAAGGGAAACAGAGGAGTGAGTGAGGATGCTGCCTATCTGGGAATGCTGCCTAGTA
Organism: Chiroxiphia lanceolata; assembly: GCF_009829145.1. Lineage (NCBI taxonomy): Eukaryota > Metazoa > Chordata > Aves > Passeriformes > Pipridae > Chiroxiphia > Chiroxiphia lanceolata. Next base: position 16,632 of record NC_045642.1, read on the forward strand.
TTTCCTGCTCCTCTGCCTAAGGACGTGCAAAAAGCAGGAAGGTACCCAGTTTTCCTACACCTTGCAGAGCTCTAGTTCCCAACATTCCCTCATTCTGCTGGATCATTCCCAACAGTCTACTGGACACTGGCCCAGCCTTGGGATCTGCAACAGGTTCCCGCGTGCCCTGAGGGTGCTCTGAGGAACCAGGTGTGGAAAGGCCGGAGCCAGCACCTGGAGGGGAGGGTTTTTTGGGAATGGCCATCTCCCGGTCTGCTCCAGCACAGCTGGGCTGTGAACTGGGCACAGAGCTGGGAATGCGAAGAGAGGAAATCAAGGGAGAACTGGAGAGTGTGGCAACCACCCAATGGAATGCGAGACTCTAACTCTGCCCCTTTCCCCACCTTCTGGAGCTGTTATTCCCTGGAAACACGGGATGCTGGTTCCCACAGGGACACACTCACGTGACAGGGTTGAAGGGCCGTTTGCTGCGATCCGACTGCGACTGCTCGATGTTGATGGATTGGTTCAAGGCCTCGAGCTGGAGACGAGGATTTGGGAATGTGACATAGGGCACAGAGACCCTCCCATTCCCACCTCCTCCTTCCCAGCTCTCTGCCCACCTTCCCATGACTTGGTACAACCCAGAGTGTGGGCACTGTCCAAACATGGGAATCGCCCTTGGAAGGGGGAAAGTCGAGGGTGGAAGGATCTTCCCAAAGTTTCCATATACCTCTGGAATCAAAGGTGAGAGAGAGCCAGACCTCAAACACCCAGGCAGTGACTGAGCCCATCTTAGGACTTGTATTCCAATGGCTTAGAGGATGTTTGGTTTGGATATCAGGGAAAACTCCTTCATGGAAAGGGCGGTCATTGGAACAGGCTCAGGTGGTGGAGTCCCCATTCCTGGAGCCATTTAAAATCCATATGGATGTGGTGCCTGGGGACATGGTTTGGGGTGGCCTTGGCAGTGCTGGGGGAATAGTTGCACTCAAGATCCTAAAGGGCTTTTCCAGCCTCAGTGATTCCATGGTTCCACACATTCCTCCACCACGCAGCACGTGAGGCTGCATTCCAAGCCCCCTCTTTTCCCGGCTCCATTCCCCCTCACCCTCAGCTCCCGCTCACCTTCACTCCGTGCAGCTTCAGGTAGAAGCATTCCAAGGGTTTCAGGCCCTCGGGGGTCTTCACGTACTTGGGGTCTCCCAGCATTCCGATGTACACCGTGACCTGGAAGTGGTTCTTCTTCTGGCACACGAAGGCGTCGTCACCCACGGAGAAGTTGAATCCCTTGTCGGCGTCCACGCGGTACGTGAGCATCGGGCTGGGAAAAGGGAGCAGCAGTGAGGCCAGGAGGGGATCCAAAGGTTTCCCAGGGAAATTCGTGGATATCCCATCCCTGGAAGTGTTCCCAGCTGGGTTAGACAGGGCTTGGAGCAACCTGGGCCGTGGATCGGATGATCCATAAGGTCCCTTCCAACCCAAACCGTCCTACGGTTCTTCCACTGGGAAGGAATATGGAGATGCCAAGCTCCACAGCCTTCCCAAAGCCTGGAGAATCCCTTTAATGCTAGGAGAAGCAGCTCAGGCTGACCTGGGGGTGTCCCACATCCTGTGGCATTCCCGATGTCTCCTGTGCCAGCCCTGCTACCAGGATGTGCCTGTGTCCCAAATTCCTGTGGAAACCACCACCACCACCTGCTCCAGTGGCTGCGGAAAAGCTTCCGGCTCCCAGATCCAGAGAGGGGGGAGGAGGAGGGGTCCTGGCTGCTCCATGGACACACACCAGCTGGAAAGGTTTAATCTACATCTCCTTAATGGGTTGGTTTCCATGGGAATGAGGGAAATATGTGGCCTTTTCCTCACCGTCCAAAAATCCCAGACCTGGGCTGGTGGGCCCTCGGAAGGGGGGAAGGAGCTGCCTCTCATCCTGCAGAACAGCCACATCCCATTGTTTTGAATTAAAGAATTAGGGATGAGGTAAAGGGGGAGCTCAGCCCAGCCTTGGATATGGGACTTAAAAATTAAGGAGCAATTTTCCCTAAAAAACAAATCACTCCCGACTTCTACCTCCAGATTCTGCCCAGAGCAAGGGGAGGGGAGGCGGACAGACTGACAGCAAGGAATGTGGCAGACTCTGGGAAGCAGAAAATAGGGATTCTGCCCTGGTATTCCTTCCTTTTTTCTGGAATAAAGCCATTGTCCCCCCAGAACACCTGAGGGGATAATGTGGATGAGGCCTGAGGGTGATTCCAGGCTGCCAGGAGCAATCCTGGGATGGCCATGAGTAACTGTTCCCTCCTTACGCCCCAGGGACCTGGGAATGCTGTGCTTTGCTCCAGACACAAAGCAGACAGTGGGAGCAGAGCTCTGCCTTAGCCCAGAGGCACGAAAGGAATTCCTTGACCTCCTCCCAGACTCTCCATCTGGATGTTCCTCACTGGAGCCTGAGCACCCTCTGCTCATCCCACTCCTGGCTGATTTCCTGGCTCCTGAATTCACTGCTATTCCCACTGGTTTTTAACAGGCAAAGCCAAGGAGAGGAAGGGTCTGTCCCAACTTCCAAGCTATAGATGCTTCCCAAACTTCCAAACTGATGGCTGCCAAACATGTGCTGACAGAGGGGAGACAGGAGGGCTCCTCCTCCTCTCTGCCTCCTGGAAATTCCTGGTCTTCCACAATCCCCTTCCAGAGGCTCCTATTCACTGACTTTCCCGTTTTCCCAATGGCTGTGGCTGGTGCATCCCCCAAATCCTTGTGCTGGGATTGATGGGAGGGAAGATGCTGCTTTCCAGCGGGATCTCCATCCCTTCTGGCTGAGCCGAGCAGCTGCTCCCAGGGCAGGGTATTCCCGGCTCTTCAGATGGGAATGGGGTGGTAAGTGAAGGAAAAGCAGGAGACCCCAAGGGAGAAGCAGTTCCTGGGATTAGGGGTGACACCAGCCACTGACAAATCCATGTCCTGGGAGCAGCCAAAGCGTTTTCCAGGGAGAGCACATGGGCCAGAGGGCAAAGTGTCAGGAATAAAAGGTCTGGGGTCAAATGGATTGCTTTATCCCAAACATTCCCAGTGGCAGAGGCGGATTAAGGCGGGACAGAAGGGCAGGATCACGGGAGAGGAGGTTTTTCCTGATCCGAGTGAGGGGTCACAAACTCCCCCCAGGGAATTGTATTGGGATCTTGGCCAGGAGCAGGATGCTCACATTCCTTAATTTGTTCCTCCCAGGCACAAAAATCCCTAATTTCTCTCCTTCCTTCCCAATTCCCCAAGATCTCAACTAAAACAGAATATCGGGAGACTCCTAATTCAAGGATCACTCACTAATTCCACGTATTCCCTGATTTCCTTCACTTCCAGGATACAAACATCGGGATGGAGGAACCATTGTCATCTCTCCCACACAATCCCACCTGTGCATCCACCTCATGTGGTCCCTCCAGCCTCCTGGGATACATCCATGATCCATCACCCTGTGCCACCTATCCCAAAACACATCCAGTAGGTCTGGACCACATCCCACGGGTCTCCATTCCCTCCCTGAGATCCAGGATCCAGCAAGGCCAAGTTTGGAGCTGTTTATCCAGACACTTCTCTCCCAAGCAAGGGGTGGAAGCCCGAAAAGCTTGGGATTAGCTGCCTGTGTGGGAGCCCCACGGAAAGCACCAGTTGTGAACAGCACGTTCCCGGTCTCCCAGTTGGGAATTCCAAGGCCCTGGGCCTCAGCATGTAGGTGTTTCCATGGAGGGGTGAACTATTCCCAGCTGCCTTCCCTCAAGCTGTAACAAACCCGGGAGAGGGAGGAGGGAGCCAGAATTTATCAGAGCCCGCTGTCAGGGAGATGAATGACTCCTTCTCCCGGGAGTAAATTAGGGAATTGCCCAGTTCCAGGCCTCCTTGGCACTGCTGCTGGAAAGCAGCTCAGCCCTGGGAAGGTTCAGCAAATCCAAACCCACAAAAATCAGTGCAAAGGGCCAAAAAAAAATTATATATTGTCCATCAAATTAATCCAGGGATTTGTGGCTCCTTCAAGATTCCTTGGCAAAGCCTGAGACACGGAATGGAACTAATCCCTGTCCCACCCCCCTGTGGAACCTCACTTTTTGTGTGCAAAAGAACATGGAACTACATTTAACTGTATTTGTTGTCCCTAGAATCGCTCCTGAGAGTCTGGTAAAAACCTGGATATTTTCCCATGTCCTTCACCTCCTTCCTGAACTCTTTCCTTGGGATCAAAAAGAGGAAAAATCAGATAATTCAGATGATTCACATTCCTGGGCTAAGAAAAGCACCTGGATCCCAGGGAACTCAAACAGCACATGGAGGCTTGGGAATAACTTCCAGGAGAAACTGGAGCAGGAACAGCTGATCCTGGCTTTATGATCTCCAAGGAAAACTAAATTGTGGGAATAATAGAGATCTTCCTACTGCTGAGAACACCCAAAAGGAGAAAGGAAGGAGACAATTCCTACCTGCTAAATGTGGATTAACCAAACTAAAAAATCCCATTACAGGAGGAAGGGAAGAGGAAATTTTTGGTGTTTCTCATGGAGTATTCCAGAGAAGGGCTGCTCCAGGAGAATAAGGGACATTCTGTGTAAAAAGAGACATAGATCCAGCTCTCCTGGAGCCACCTGGCTCGTCATGGAGAAGGAAAACTGGACCTAAACCTGAATCGATCAACCTTTACCCCTTAATTCTGCTCCAATCCGGCGCCACAACAAAGCCCACGTGGCTCCCTCAAATTCCATGGAGTGACTCCAAAGGAATTTATTCCTTACACAACGGGATGATGGACCTCAAAGCCCCAGGACGGGGTTTGCTCTGGCTTTCACCCTAAATCCCAAAAGCAGGGATTAGGGGAGCGATCCCAAGATCCAAAGAGCGGGGCTGGGGTTGTAGCAGTTTTCCAGCAACTTCCCCGTGCCCAGGAAATATGGTGGAATTTGTCTCTGTCTATCCACCTGTGTGCAAGCAGAATTTCTGGAACTGGGATAGCAACACCTTGGAAATGGTCTGGGACAACTGGGACATGTTTGGGATGGGAAATGGATGGATGGGATGGGAGATGGAAGCAGTGAGAGGGTAAAGAGCAGCTGGAAGAACAAAGAATAAGAGCTGACAGGTGCAGATGCAGCTCAGAGGAGGTGGGAGCGGAATTCCTGCACATGGAAGCAGGATTTGGGGGATGTGGTGAGGGCAGGATCGGCAGGAGATGTTCAGCTTCCCACATCCCACCATCCACAGGGTGGAGAGCACGGATAGGGCTCCAGGATGGCTTTGGAGCTGCTCAGAAGTTCCCAGGAGCAGCTGATATTCCACCTAAAGCTGGGAGACACTTCCTCTGGGGAAACCAGAAGGAATCATCTTCCCAAATTTCCCCTCTCCTGCAGGGGGTGGGGAAAGAGCCACAGGGTCCAACAGAGAATTCCATGCCCTGCCACCACCGTGAAAGCCGGGAGAAGGGCTGGATGAGCAGGAGACATGCGAGGGAAAGCTGGGGTTTGCACTCTGCCCCCCCGGGATCCTTGGCTGCCATTCCCAGCACCATCCAGGCACGCTGGGATCACAGCCGGGGGTTATCCACAGGCACTGGAGCATTCCGTCCTCCCGGTCCCCACAGGACCCCAGCAGCCCCCGGCTGGGCAGGAAGAGGAGGAGGGGGAACTGGGAGGGAACTGGGAGGGAAGGGGGTGGGGGGATCTGCTCGGGGAGAGGTTCCTGGAAGCCATCCTGGCATTGCCAGTGTTCGGTCACCTCCCAGGAATGCAGGGAGGATCCGCACTGGTTTCTCCTCAGCTCTCCTCCTCTCCAGTGCTTGTCCACGTGCTGCCTCCACCCTCCTCTCCCTCAGTTCCCAGCCCACCTTCCCACCCCTCTCTGCTCCACAGCCACCTTGGTGATCCCGACCTTCCTTTTCCAGCCTCTCTACCACTTCCCAGCTTTCCACAGCCCCTTCCCGCTCCTTTTCCTCCTTCCTTTTCCCACCAACCCCTCCCACTCCTCCAGCTCCTTTCCACGCTGTGCTGAAGTGCCTCTGAATTCTCTCCAGCCATCCATGCTATGTGTTGGCTGGGAATTCCCAATTCTAACTTTAAAATCCTGGAAAGCCTGGGAAGGGGGGAAAGGTGCTGCTGGTCCAAACCATGCGGGATTTGCCAATAAAACCTTCCAAGATTTGAGTGGTGGCTGAAATCCCTTCTGCTATTCCTGAATCATCCATAAAAAGTGCGGAGGAGCAACTTTCCCAATAGGAAAGGTACAGAGGGAGGGAGTATCTCCCCACAGTACAACTGAGAGGACAAGGACAAATCCAGAGAGATCCTTATCCCATATTGTGCCTATGATATTCCCAACCCCAGTGGCTCACCACAGACACATGGAATATGAATCCCTCTTTTTCCAGAGGCAGAGGGATTACTCACAGCTCCTTGTAGTTGGCATCATAGAGAGTTGCCCACTTGTTCTGCTGGTGTGGCTGCCACTTGATGGACTGGAAGTTGGGATCCAGGTAGGATCCGTTCAGACTGTCGTTATCCTGGATCAGCCCTATGGGGAGGGGGTAAAATTCCTTAAAATCCCGACTTTAATCACTGGAATGAATGTCCAGCAGGGTGGAAGCCCAAGGGAGTGACTGGTACCGCATGAAATTTCCCTCCTGACTGCCAGGACAGCAGATCCAGGACTGGAATTCCAGGGGGACGAAGAGGAGTGGGATCAGAAGGTACCTGGTGAGAGAGCACCCGGCTGGTGCCAGGGAGGAGTCTGGACTCGGTCGGGATTGAGTGGCACCGATCCCATTCCTGGCTCCTGCTTGATCATCCCATTGAGCATCTGGGCATTGAGGGTGTTGGGGGGGGACTCGGAGTGTTTCCGCTTCTTGGCGGGATGCACCGGGAGCCTGCGGAGACACACGGGAAAGGCTGAGCTGGGAAGCTCCACAGCCCGTCACTGGCACAGGCAGGATCCCACACAGAACCCAAAAACGTTCCCACAGCACTGTCCCACCTTCTCCCACACTGCCAAGCTCTGGGCCACATCTGGAATTCCACAGAATCCCGGAACGGTTTGGGTTGGAAGGGACCTTAAAGCTCATCCAGTTCCAACCCCCTTCCATGGGCAGGGACACCTTCCATAGACCGGGTTGCTCCAGCCTGGCCTTGGACACTTCCAGGGATGAGGCAGCCACAGCTTCCCTGGGAAATCCATCCCAAGGCCTCACCGCCTTCACAGGGAAGATCTTCTTCCCAATATCCCCTCTAAACCAGCACATGGAATCCCGGAATGGTTTGGGTTGGAAGGGACCTTAAAGCTCATCCAGTTCCAACCCCTTTCCAAGGGCAGGGACTCCTTCCACAGATTTCCTCTTGTTTATTCCCACCACCCCACTCCCAGCTACACCCCACACTTTGGACACTGCACCCACCTCACGCTCCCATTCCCTCATCCCCACATTCCCACCACCCAACTCCCAGCTACACCCCACACTCCAGACACTGCACCCACCTCCCGCTCCCATTCCCTCATCCCCATCCCACATTTCCAGCAGCCCCAGGCCTTACTCTGCTCCGTGCTGCTGGAGGAGCTGGTGCAGCATCTGGGATTGCTGGGCGTGGTGGAGCTCGGCCGGCGCCATTCCCGGCCCGATCCCGTATGGAGGCATCAGGGGCTCGGCCTTCAGGAACATGTCCCGCTGGAGGCCGGGAAAGTGGGAACTGTGCTGCGGCTGGAGGGGGTGAGGGGGTGGGGGAGGCGGGGGGGGACCCTGGAGGTGGGGGGGCGGAGGGGGAGGGGGAGGAGGAGGAGGGTGCTCCAGGCGGGAAGGGGGAGTCATGTGGCACATGTTTTCGGGAGTCATGGTCCGGAGGAGGTGAGGATCTGCAAAGAGAGGAGGAGTCTCAGTTAGGGGTGTCCTGATCCCAGATCCAGCACTGACCTGGTTCTCTTGGATCTCCAGCTCGGAGGGGACTTGGAGTGGCCTGTTCCAGTGGGAGGTGTCCCTGCCCACAGCAGAGGGTTGGAACTGGATGATCCCTAAGATCCCTCTCAACCCAAGCCATTCCAGGATCGCATGATTCCGTGACAAAGACACAAACATTTCTGAGATGTGCTAAATCTCCCGTGGGTGCTCTGCAGTGAAAGCACATCCCCAGGAATTCCCTTAGGAATTGCCAGGTAGCTTTTGTGTTAGCTTTGGACTTCCCTTCCCAGAGAAAACCCACCAAGCACAGTATTCCCGTGGGAAGTGCGAGGAGCAAGGAAACACAGCAGGGGGTAACTCCCAAATCTGTTCCTGGGAATGCAGGGCTGGAGAAAAAGCACCTAATCTTTGCTTAATAAAGCCAAGGCCAGGTTGGACGGGGCCTGGAGCAACCAGGAGCAGTGGAAGGTGTCCCTGCCCACGGCAGGGGCTGGAATGGGATGAGCTTTAAGGCCCCTTCCCACCCAAACCGTTTCAGGATTCTCTGATGCCGTGGGGACAACAAGAGAGAGAAGAGACAGGAATGACCTGAACCTGCCCAGGGAGGAGCTCTGGGAAGGGACTCGAAATATTTCCATTTAAGCCAGGAGGAGACCTTGATCCCTAAATTTAAATAAATAAAAAGGGACATTCAAATGTGATCCCACATTTCTCCTCCCTCTGTATGGGATTGGATACCAAAGCCATGCTGTGGTTTAGGTGGATTTGACTATTTCAACATCAAGACAAAGGTTTGGATGTGGAGGGACGTGCAAATCCATGTCCCTTCCTGCACTGCTCCAGCTCCTCATCACCTCAGTATTCCCATTCCACTCCCTGCCATGGGCAGGGACACCTCCCACTAGCCCAGGCTGCTCCAAACCCCATCCAAACTGGCCTTGGACACTTCCAGGGATGGGGCAGCCACAGCTTCCCAGGAAATCCATTCCAGTGCCTCACCGCCCTCGCAGGGAAGAATTTCTTCCCAGTATTCCATTTATCCCTGCCTTCTGTCAGTGGGAAGCCATTCCCCCCTGTCCTGGCACTCCAAAGTCCCTCTCCAGCCTCCATCCCCCTTTTTCCTCACCAGGACAAAGCTCATCTGTGTTCCCAGCCTTTCCCTGACAGATGCATCAACCCCCACCTTCGGGTGTCCCCACAGGACAGTAAGATCCCAGCAGGAATGTGGGACTGACCCCTGGGACACAAGGAAACCAAGGGCTGGGAAGGGACAGCGACTTTCCAGGTGTTTAAAGCGCAAGACAGAGTTTCTGCACGCTCCAGTGTGGACAAAGTGATGGAAAACACATCCAGGGAGTGCCAAAGCCAGGCATGGCTCTGGGAATGCAGAGAAGGATCTGCGGGATCATTCCAGGCTGCTTCCCTAAGCAGGAGCACCAGACTCTGGACTTTGGCCTCGGGACACCCAGGCAGGGACTAACGAGGCCAAAGCGCCCGACCAGGAATCGGGAAACTCCTCCCATTGGGAAGTCTGGAAAAGTGAAATGAGGATCCTTCCAGGGATTTCTGTTTCCTGCTGAGAACTCTCACTGCCCTTTTCCAGACCCACAGAGCTAGATTCCTCTTTCCAGGCTCATTCCTGGGCCAGTCTTCCTTCTGGCGCTGCCTTAGGGACAGGCCAGGCTTGGAAAGTGATGCACTCCCAAATCCAGGGTAAAACCATCTCTGGGAATTCGATCCTTCCCTCGGGAAGCTTTGTGGGCACCCTCCGGAGCCTCCTCTCCTTCCCAGACAGAGCTGCCAGCTCTCCCCATGGGGAGCAACCTGGCCTCTTTGTTATATTTAAGGAAGGGCCAGGAGGAATTCCAGGGATTTTTTTTAGCAAGATAAACAGAACTCTTGACCTCTTCCACCAAAAAAAAAAACCCAGGAGCAGGCGCTGTTCCCGGTGGGGACTGGGCTGGAGCCTGGGGAAGAGGGTGCTGCTCCGAGGGGGAAGGAGACCAGGACAACCCGGACAACCTTCCCTCCTTCCTTCCCAAGGAGTTCTTTCCGTGGAAGAAAAGTGAAGGTCACCAGAGGGACCAAACAACTCTCGGTGGCTTTCCCTGGAAATGACCCTGGAGGGGATCCCGGCTTCCGGAGGAGGAGACCCTCGGGATGAGCTGGAGGGGAGGGAAGGGCTGGGAAGGAACTTACTGGCGAACGGCGGGTCCATGTCTCCCTCCCGGAGCCCGGCTCCATGTCAGGGCCGCATTCCCACTCCTTTTTCCCGAGGCACGGGGTGAGACGAGGAGGGTGAGGGCAGGATCCACATCCCACCCTGCCCACGGAGCAGCCACACCGCCGAGACACCCCGGATCCCTGGAATCCCACCTTGCCTTGTCTCCCGCTCCCTCTCCCGCTCCCTCTCCCACTTTTCCAGAGGCCGGGAGCGGAACAATGGGCGAAAGCCGAGGGATATTTACTAACTGATAATCTCCCCACGTAGAGCAGCCGCCTGTTTTCTCCCGGCTGATAAAGATTCCAGAGCCAACCACTTTCACGGAATAAAGAGGGGGGGAGGATGTCGGATTTGGGGTTTGGATTATGAGTTTTTCCCTTCCCTCCCCCTCCTCCCTGCTTTTCAGCACTCACCGTTCACCTGCTGAGGGGAATAGGCTTCGGATCCGGAATCCGGGGGAGAGTCCGGCAAACTGCTGCGGAGCAACGGGAAAAGAGAAAGGAAAGTCATTCCCAGCACAACCAACAGGTCCAGCTGGATCAAAGCACCCTCCAGGATCCTGTTGGGAATCCCGAATAACCCTGGGATTGCCATCACTGCCACTGCTCCCCCAGTGCTTCCCTGGATTTTGGGAACGGAGACGTTTTGTTGAGCTGACAATGGGAATTCCAGATAAAAGAAGTCACATGGAAATTTATCTGCTTCCCAGGCAAAGGTGTGCTTCCCCATGGGAATGCCAGTGACCAGGTGGGGTGCATGGAGTGTTCTTCCCGTCCCTGGAAGTGTTCAAATCCAGGCTGGATAGGGCTTGGAGCAACCTGAAAGGTTTCCCAGCCCACAGCAGGGGTTGGAACTGGCTGGTGTTTAAGGTCCCTTCTCACCCGAACAATTCCATGATCCCAAGAAATGGGAGGCTCGGGGGGACCTGGGAAGCCCACAGGGTGGATTTTGCTTCCTGGACCAGAGGAGCCCAAGACCCATGAATTGGATCCTTCACAGGAAGTGGTAAAAGCAGCGGCTGGAGAGGGATGAGGAGGGGTCATCCCAAAAAAGCCCCTCATCATACTTCCCTTGTCCTCCAGCTTCCCTTGGAGCACCTTTCCATCGGTCCCTTCCTATGCCTGGCTGGAGTATTTTTTCCCAGCCCTTTTCAGGCTCTTTGCCACACTGACTGTGAGTTCATCCCATATTCCCTAAAGATTTATCAGGATTTGTGCCTCAGCAAGCCAAATTTTGGCCAATAACAAAAGGGAACAGCACAATTCAGGGAATCCTGGAGGCTGGAAAAGGTGGACTGTAGAATTCCCACAGGGAACTCAGGATATTCCCCAATTCTCCACTGGAAAAAGCCTCACAGAGCAGGGAAGAGTCATTGTGGAATGCTGCAGGAACACTGCCATCCGGACCCAGCTCAGCTGCATCCAGAGGTTTTTCTTCTCTGACAGGAAGGTATGAGCCTCACTCATGACATTCTGGAGAATTCCAGGTGCATCCAGAAGAAAGGGATATGACAAGGCTTTTGGTTCCCCCTAGGCTCCACATATCCCAAGGGAAAACTCCCTGGCCCGGGAATAAAATAAAGACGGAGTATTTTAGCTTGCTGGAAGGTCTTTCCAAGTTCATCCGTAGGCTGAGTGTGCTGGAGGTTCCCAAATTTGGGAATCCCCAGGCTGTGCTTGCTGGCAACACTAGAGGGCACAAGGCAGAGGGAGAAGAGCCAGTCCTGGGGCCATCCCGGCCTCCCTGTCCCTCACATCCATTATTTCCATGGGAGAAGGCTCAGGGATTGGCTGTTCGTGGCCACCACCACCTCAGGGTCCAGGCTGGAGCTCCTCTGGGAGTGACTATTCCCTTCCTGCTCATGGATACTCTGCTGCACACCTGGATTTCACCTGTCCAGCCTCAGATCATCTTCCACTTCCCTGTTCCTGCTGGGAGCGGGAAGAGACCAGGCACATCCTGCTCTCCCAGGGTTGTTCCCTTCCATCCCAGGGAGCAGGAACCACATCTTTTCTCCTCTTGGGAATAACCACCCAGTTGAATCCATCAGCAATCCCGAAACCTGCCCATCCTCTTCCTCTTCTCCAGGTCTGCATCCTGAGCTTGTCCAAAGACATCCAGCTCAGATCCATCTTTTGCATCCCTGGAATGGAGCATCTCCCACATCAGGCCACCAGAAGAACGTGTCCCTGCCCAGTGTGGTGAGCTATCCATTGGGATAGTCATGGGAATATCCTGGAGGTTCCATTTCATCCCAGAGACCGAATTTTGTCCTGTTCAAGTCCATTCCGAGCCTCTTCCTCCTTAAAAAATCCTACAGCGTTTTCCCGCTTCCCACCTGGAGATGCCCACCACGGGTATCCCGGTCTCCCACAGCTCTATGACAACACAGGGGATATTCCCAAAAAGCTTTTGGGAAGCTCCAGGACTTCCATTTATCCCAAACCACCTTTCCACGAGGCAAGAACTCGGCACGGAGCGACGCTGCCACCGGACACGGCCCCGTGAGCCCTCCGGGTGCCAGCAGCCCGGAGCGGCAGCAATCCCGCACCCCAGCACGCCATTCCCGCTTACCCAGGTGCGTAGGGAGCCTTGGGCTCCGTTTTGATGGGAGGGCCCCCGCTGCTCAGGCAGTGCCCGCCCAGGAAGCCCTTGGGCACCACCAGCCCGTTGTTGTTGTTGCAGTTGAGGTGAGCTCCGTAGGCGGATCCGCAGGGATTGGCCAGCAGAGCACCATGCCGGATCGGGAGCTGGCTGCTGCCGGGGGGAAGGTGGAGGGGGGCGCTGGAAGAGGGATTGGGAGCGCTGCTGATGGAGCTGGAGGGAGTGATGCTGGCGGAGCTGGAGGGCTGGGAGTGCGCGTAGCCGGATGGAGCGGGAATGTCAGGGAAGCAGCTGAGAGAGAGAACGGGAAAACCTCAGCCAAGGTCACTTCGTGCCTGTCCCTCCCCTCCCAAAATGTGGGATCAGAGTCGTTCAGGTGCTCTGGGATACCTGGGAAACAGCGAAACAACCAGCGCTGTGGTGGCACCAGGAGCAAACAGGGGCGGGTCAGCGGGACTGAAGGAAGAGGCCAAAATCCACCTGGGAAGCTTTAAAATTCCCAGGACGCCAGCACCAAGGAATGTGAAGCCAGTGGGATCTGCCCACCGTGCTCCAGCTTTCAGGGAAGCTGTGCCAAAAATCCCACGCCCACCCTGCTCACAGGTGCTCTCCAGGCCTGCTCCCCTCTCTCTCCCAGAGCTGGGATACGCAGGGAGACCCTTCCCTTCTCCACACTCCTGCTGTGCCAGCGTTTCAGTTGGAGCTCCCAGGGCCTGTTTTCCCATTTTTAAGGAAAAATCTTAATGGTTCCCTCAGGAGATGAAAGAGAGGGAAGAACAGAGACTGGGAAAACTCAAAGGTAAAAAACCAGGACGAGACAGGAAGAAGAGCTGGGAATGGCAATGGAGCCAAGAGCGATCCAGGAGGACTTTGGGGTGGGGCTGCACAGTGATTCCTGCGTGATTCCTCAAATTTCTGGGCTGGAAATTGCTCCACAGGTTTCCCAGAGAAGCTGTGGATGCCCCAGCCCTGGCAGTCAGATGGGGCTTGGAGCACCCTGGGCTAGTGGGAGGTGTCCCCAAGCTTTAAGGTCCTTTCCTGCCCAAACCATTCCAGAATTTAGGGCCTCTCCATAGAAAACCCCAGGGAACACCATTCCCACTGTGGAGCAAGGGAAGCACTTACATCTCTGGAGAGTCCTCCTTGCTGATGTATTCCTCCAGGATGCTGGTGTCGATGTTGGATGGCTCCAGAGCTCCATTAATGTCGTGGCCTGCCAGGGAAGAGGAGGTGGAAGAATGAGCTGGAGAGGGACATGGAAAGGCTTTGGAAACACCACCAGACCTTTGCAGAGCCAAGGAACTGATCTGAGAATCGTGGAATCATGGAATGGGGCGGGTGGGAAGGAGCTGAAAGCCCAGTTCCACCCCCCTGCCCCGGGCAGGGATGATCCGAATCAGCAGATCCTTGAGGGCTGTCTGTCCATGCCCATCCCAGGGTAAAACCCCATCCCGGGAGATGGGATACGTGGGACAGGCCAGGCTGGTGACACAGACACATGGTGGGACTCCACGAGCCTCGTGGATCCCTTCCTGCTCGGGACACCCTCTGATTCCCTGGGGACTCTGCCTCAGCTCTGCAGAACACGCTGGAATTTCTCCGCCACAGCTCTGGAGTAGCTCCCGACCTTCCTCCCGCTCCTCCCCTCCTCCAGGGGTGGATTTCCCTCTCTTTTCTCCGGAGGGCTCCTGCTCCCCTCCCTGCCCTGTTCTGGGGAAGCTGGGTAGGGTTTTGTTGACAGCAAGTCCTTCCTTTATCTGTCTCTCCCGAGTGGGAGTCCGGAGCCAGCCCACGGTGCCAAAGGCACTGCCAAGGAACCGGGAAAGAAGGTCCAGCTCCCTCCAGGGCAGATAAGGAAGTCGGTGAAAGACCATCCTGGAAGACCCCACGTGAAAGCCCCACGTCCAGCCCTGTCCCAAAAGACCCCCTGGCTCAGGGGAAAGGTCACGGTCTGATCCCAAACCTCCATCCCTCCCCCATCCAATCACAGCTCTCCCTCTGCAAATCCCTTTCATACCAAGACAAGCAAATCGGCAGGAATAAATCCAGCTAGGAATTCTGCCAAGCGGACAGGGTGTGGAGAGGGATCTCTGCCTTACAAACCTTGGCTAGAGGGGAAAAAAAACCTGGATAACCGCTGTTTTTCAGGACACCTCCATGGCAGAGCCTGGGGATTTGGGGCACAGGGTGGAGATGCTCTTCCATGGTAACAAGGGGATCCATCTGGAACAGGGAATGTGATGCTGCTTCCAGGTGGGCATTGAGGTGAGGATGGAGCTGGCAGAGCCTTTGGGATTCCCAGCTATGCCAGCACCTCCAACATGGAATTGCAGACCCCAGGTGTGTTCCTCCTCCCCTGAAGTTTCTGGGATGTGGAAGCACCTCACTAGAATGGATCTACCTCTTCAAGCTCCCACTGGGATCCTGTAACATTCCCAAAACCCTCCTGCCAGGGATGAGCGCTCCAGGAGGGTGGGAACCAGGACTTGTCCAGAAAGGGTGGGAAGCCCTCCACAGACAGCAGGATACTGGGCTTCCCAATTTTCTGAAGGTGGGGAGGCCCTGGAATGGGTTTCCCAGGGAAGCTGTGGCTGCCCCATCCCTGGAGGTGCTCCAGGCCAGGTTGGAGGGGGCTTGGAGCAACCTGGGCTAGTGGAAGGTGTCCCCACCCGTGGAATGACAGCTTTAAGGTCCCGTCCAAGTGAAACCATTCCAGGATTCCTTCACTTCCTTAAAGTCACCTTGAGGAGCCCTGAGGAGGGTGAGATAAGCCCGGTGACGTGAGAGGTGTGTCAGGGGTGGAGCCGGGACGTGGCTTCCCACCAAAAACCAAGGACCTTCCTCTGCTTGGGAACGCTGGGATTTGCACCAAAAAACCGGGATATGGAGCAGGTGTCGCTGGCAAAGCCACCCAAGGAATGTGCCAGCGGCCGGAGCCTCCACACGGCCAGGCTCTTACCAAAAGCCAGCTTAGGTGATTAATTCAAATACTTCTCCGTGGAGTCACGAGCTCCCAACGACATTCCCTCCCCCTCCCCAGCAGGGATTAGGAGGAAGCCACCGAGGAGGGAAGCTCAGCGCTCGGCACAGGACAGGCTCCCGCTCTTATCCCGCCTGGAGGAGCCCAGGGACACTCTGGGCTCGTCCATCCCAAACCTGTGCCCGGCACTGTCACCCCACTGCCCCACCACGTTGCCACTCCCACCGCTCTGCTTTCCAACCCTTTCCTTGGAAAAGAGCCGAGGTGATCCCAAAAAAAAGCCTGAAGAACAAGAAGTTAAACCCCGAGCACCCTCCTCGTGAGCGGGTGAGGCCCCCGGACGTGTGAGAATGTCAGGAATCCCAATGTTTGGACTGGTTTTCTCTGCCTTCCCCAAACCTCCAAACGCGCTCCACATCCCAACGGAGGTGCTTCCCGCTCCTCCCTGTCCCTGCTCCCGCCGCCTTGTCCCTCCTGGGGACATCCAGCTCCGTGACTGGCTCCTTGTCCCATTTTTAGGTGCTCCTAGAGGTGAGCACAGGGCTTGGAAAGAGTTAACAGAGCCTGCTCTCCGTGAATCCTCCTATTTACAGCTCCGAGAGGTTTAACCCAGAATTTTCCTGGAGTGATAGGTCGAGAAGTTTATGGAATTTCTATTTATAACAGTTCCTCCCCCCCCCTCCCCAGTTCTTGCTCTGTTGCCTGTCTTCAAATCAGCCCTAATCCTGCCTGGGTCACCTGGGGGTGGGAGGGAGGGAGGGAGCTGGAGCACTCCATGCCGGGATCCGCTAACACGATCCAGATGTGGGAACCTGGAGATGACGCCGAGGTCAATGGCTCCAGAGGGGCTGGGGAACATCAAGGATAGGGGGACACCGGGGAGGAGGAGGAGGAGGAGAGGCTGTGCCAAGCCCAGAGTGGAGCCACGTACCAGAGGGTGGATTTTCCCCCTGGATTTCAGGGGAAACTGAGGCAGGGGACACTCTGGGAAGCAATAAAATGTCCGGCGGGTGCAGGCTGGAACAGGAGACCCCAGGAGCTGGTTCCACGGAGCATTCCCTCTCCAGAGTACAGCGGGATAGATGGATGAGCGGAACACACCACAAGGCCCCCTGGGAATTCCCCGGGACGGCACAGCAGTGCCAGTGCCGCATCCCTGTGTCCCGGCACGAGGGGTTGGTTGTGCAACCTCGGCCCGGGCTGCAGCATCGGCACATTCCCGGGGCCCCCACACCCCCTTCTGCTCCTTCCCATGTTTATCCTTCGGCCCGGGGGGATTGGCTGCCGGCCTGGACGCGAGCAGGAGGAATCCGGGCCACGGCGACCTATCCAAACACCGCCTAAGCCCGGGGAGCCGCAGGGCCAGCGCTCCGCTTCGGAGCTCCTTCCCTACCCTTCCCCGCTCCCGCCGGGAACAGCATCCAGCTAGGAACAGCATCCCTCCCGCGAGAGAGCTGGCAGGGGGCAGGGACACGCCGCTCCAGCTGGGAACAGCATCCCTCCCCTGGCAGGGGGCAGGGACACGCCGCTTCCAGAAGGGACAACGGGACCACGTCCCGGCTGCCCCACGGTCCCAAGCCCGGGCCGCCCGCAGGGGTGGAACATCCCGACCCCGCAGCCCCTGCCTCCCGCTGGATGCCAGCCTGGAATTCCTCCTTAATTAACGCTCTTTATTACCTGACTGGAACGATAACCAGCCCCCGAATGGGATCGTGTAACCGGAGCGGGACACGGAGCCGGCGGCTCCCCCAGAGACCACCCTGGAGCAAAGTCCCGGCTGTCCCAGGCACTTCCAGGGGCTCCCGGGCCCCTTCCCTGAACCACAGCCTCTCCTCACCCCACTACTGGCATCCTTCCTCCCACCCAGGAATGTCTGTCAGGATCTGCAAGGGCTGGAGAAGGGAAAACTATGTGGGATCTTCCAGGATTGTCACTTGATCTCGTTCCTAAATCCCATCCATTGGATTAGGACACCCTTCCTTACACATCCCAACACAGCCTGTGCCCTTCCCATCGCAAAAGGTTCAGCCACCGCCTGTGTCCCATCCTGGGGACATTCCCTTGCCAGCACATTCCCAAGGACAGCCCTGCCCTTCCAAAGCAACGGGGCAGCTCATCCATCCCCGTTCATGCCGGAGCAGAACCCCCAAATTCCCCACCAAAACCACAGGCAAGGATGAGCTCTGGGAGCTTGGTGAGCTCCCAGCCAACATCCCCGCTCCCGGCTGTAATCCCACTGCAGTCCTAGAGGAACTATCCCGTGCCAGGCAGGGCAAGATGCAAGGATAGGGATACAGGACAGGTGGGATTTGAGCCAACCCCCCAGATTTAGGGAGTAAAGAGCATTACAGGGTGTCCAGGAAGACCCTGGAGCAACAACCTGGATAACAGAGGCAAAACACTCAGAATAATGAATCATCCTGGTGGGAGGAACAACCAAACCAGACCTGCTCATGGCCCTGGATGATCCTTTCTGACCCAAACCCTTCCAGGATTCCACAATTCCCAGCCTGCAGCCCAGTGTCCAGGGGCAGCACCATCCACAGCATCTCCCCATCCCATGGAAAGCTCCCTCTGCTCTCACAGGATCCCAGTTCCTTAGCTTACATCCACAGATTACGTCTGACAAAAGCACCTTTGGATAACCTGGGAAAAACACCACACTCAGGGAGAAGGAGACCATTCCCCCTCTCCATCCCCACCTCCCAAGAGGCCAAGGAGTGTGGGAATGACATCCCAGGGCAGGAGAGGTGTGAGGAGCCAGGGGAAATCATCCCGCTGTGCCATGGGAACGTTTCTGAGGAAGCTGCGCGGGAAAAGGAGGCAGCTCCATCCCAAACTTCCCTGAGTGCTAAAAGCACCTCCACAGCCCTCCTGGAATTTCCCCATCTCCCACGTCCCCGTTATCCCTCCCGGCTCCCTTTCTCCTCCCGGCTCCCCACCCGTGTGCCGGCCTTTCCCCCGCCCTTGCCAGCTGTGAACCTTGGCATGGCTGGAGCCATTGTCCCTGGCAGTGGGGAGGAGGGGAAGGTGTGAGGGGCACACAGAGCCCGTTTGTCCCTGTCCCCGCGGCCGTCAATGCCGCGCTTGTCCATTCATGGCCTGGGCCGGCCGGAACAGCGGCTCCATTTGGGAGGCTCCAAGGTGCCTGCCCAGGGGGGCACATTGCCCCGTTTGTTTGGAGACAACGCCTTTCTCTCCCTCTCCGGGATGAGGGTGTGGGAGGGGGGACAACGGCACCGGAGAAGGACACTTGGGGTGGCCTCTCCCGCCGCACGAGGCCGGCTCATCCTCGGGGTGAGGGATGGGGAAAGGAGGGACACGGAGGATGGGGAAAGGCTTTTTAGGATCCCTCCTGCTGGGGGGGCTCAACTGACCTCGCTGGACCCGCATTTTGGGGGACAGGGATGACCTTTTCCCACAGGATAACGTGGCAGGGACGAGCTCCCGGTCACCGGTGTGGTGGTGAAGGTCCATATCCACATCTCCATAAACCTCCCTCGGTGGGAATTATTCCCAGAGCAGATAAAGAATTAATGGTATTAATAATATTAATTATCAGCTACGTACCAGCACAAAGGAGAGACTTGGTCCAGCTCCCAGAGCTTTTCCAGGCTCAGCAGAGACGGAATAAAGACTCGGGGAAGCACAGGGGCAAGGACAAAGCTGATGGCAGAGGCCTGAGCCATGGTCCTGCTGCTCTGCTGCCTCCAAGGAAAAGCCCAGGGACACAGTCCCTGGACACAGACCTTGCTGCTGGAACTGAGGCTCTGGAAAGGCTCTCAGGGAATTCAGAGATCCAGGAGCCACTCCAGAGAGCACTTTGAGCCCTATTCCATGACACACGCAGGGAACTTGGGATAACTCAGGATTTGGAGCGGTGCTGCCTCTCCTGGAAACCCCCCTCCAGCACAAAACAATCCTTAGGGAGATTAATAACCCAACAGCCCTGGGATCCAGGCCCAGAGGCAGCCAAGCATCGCCAGGAACGCCACGTCCAGAGCAGGCACCTCATCCCTCCCTTCCAGCCGGGAGGCTCCAAGGCCTGTCCAGGCTGGACACGCTCCAGGAGAGACCAGGAGTGAACAGCGGAGGGATTTATCAAGGTGGGACTTTTCCCTGGGCTTGGGAAGGGCCATCCCTACTTCCGTGCTACCAACACGGATCTTTCACAAGCAGGAGCATCGGGTTTTCCCACCCAGCCGGAACGTTTGCTTTGGAATTGTCTCCCAGGAAATTCACAAAGGGCATCAAAAGCTTCCTCATCCATGTGGCACAAAGTTCCCAAAGCCACTTTTCCCAGGTTCTAAGGGTAGGACAGCGGGACCCAGGGAAGTGGCACAGGGATACAGGCCTGTCATTCCTAAGTCCATGATCCCACGGCAGGGGGACTGGAACTGCGTGGTTTTTAAGGTCCCTTCCAACCCAAACCATACTGGGATTCCAGGATTTCCTTTCCTAAGGAGGGAACTCAGCACATCATCAATGTCTCTCTCAAGCTCTGCATCCATGAGCTGATGTGTCCTGCTTGGGAATTCTTCCCTCCTTGTGCTCCCAAGACTGGGATGGACCGAAGGATACAGTGTCCACAATTCCTGATTTCATCCATCTTTAGACAATATCAGCATTTTATCCCAAATCCCACAGACCCTGAAATTTTCCCTGGGGTGTTCCCAGCAATCCCTGAGTTTCCCTGTGAAATCCCTGAGTTTCTCACTGTAGGACACATCCTTCAGAGAGCTGAAACTCGAATTCACCTCCCGAGGAAGGGGCCACACGATCCCATTCCCAGCCTTTAATCCCCTGTCCTAGTCCCCAAGAAGCTTTTCCCTGTGAGGGTGGTGAGCCACAGGATAGCTGCGGATTCCCCATCCCTGGAAGTGTTCCAGGCCAGGCTGGACAAAGGCTTGGAGCAACCTGGGATAGTGGAAGGTGTCAGGGTTGGAACTGGATGGGCTTTAAGGACCCTTCCAAGCCAAACCATTCCGGGATTCTAACCAATTAAAATCACTATTTAAACCCCCAAATTCCCAAGGGATCACTGCCACGCCAGGTATTCCCACATCCAATTCCACACGGAGCTGAGGCTCCTTTTTTACAGAAACCCCCTTGTTTGCATTTTTCTGACTAATTCTGAGCTGTCTTGGAACACACTTCCTGCACCAGGGGTTTAGCAAACAATTCCCAGACAATACAACCCAGATACCAAACGTGCTCCTTGGATCCCGGCCATGCCGAGCGCTCCCTGGGTGTTCCTGGGCTCCCTGTGCTGCTGCAGAGCTCCAGACCCCGAGGGAAGGCGCCTGAAGGACACGGCAAGGGGAGGAGAGGCCGGGGAGTTTGCCTGGAGAGGTGGGATGGAGCAGGAAGGAGGTGGGATGGAGCAGGAAGGAGGCGTCTCCAAGTAAAACACCACGAGTCAAACAAGGGGGAGATGGGATCAAGTGGAAGGTGCCCATGGAATGATGGCTTTAAGGTCCCTTCCAGGATTCCACGTGCTGCTTGAGACGGGATATTGGGAAGAAACTCATCCCTGTGAGGGGGTGAGGCCCTGGAATGGATTTCCCAGGGAAGCTGTGGCCGCCCCATCCCTGGAAGTGTCCAAGGCCAGGTTGGAGCAACCTGGACTAGAGGAATGTGTCCCTACTCAATGGCACAATGATTTTTCCAGAAAAGACCTGCCAGGAAAGGCACCTGTGCCAAAAACATTCCAGGGGGACCTTCTCCCTCTGCACAAATCCCTGCAGGAGGGTGGAGCCAGGTGGGGACTGGGCTCTGCTCCCAGGAACAAGGGACAGGACAAGGGGAAATGGCCTCGAGTTGTGCCAGGAGAGCTTCAGGATGGATTTCCAGGAAAATTCCTTCGTGGAAAGGTTGTCAAGCACCAGAACAGGCTCCAGTGGTGGAGTCCCCCTTTCTGGAGGAATTTAAAAGCTGGGTGGATGTAGCACCTGGGGACATGACTTGGGGTGGCCTTGATGACCCTGGAGGATTTTCCACCTTAAACAGTTGGAAATCCCACATAAATTGATCTCAGGGATCATCCCTGAGCTGTTGCATCCTCCTGGGTGGACCAGAGCCACGCCACCTGTGTTTAAGAGCCAAGGAGCGGGAAAGATCCCTACCTTGACATTCCACAAGCCCTTCCCATTGGACCACATGGAATTTGCCCAGTTCCTCTTCCCAGGAACAGCAGCATGACTTCCAGCACCCAAATTCCTCGTTCTGGGCTGTGGAACCTGCCCCAGATCTGCAGGTCCCCACAGGGCTGTTCCCGGTGCCCCTTCGGTCCCTCCACCCCTTGGGATGAGGTTTGGAACAGCATTTATCACCCTTCTCTCTTCAGACAACTCCAGGATGATTCGGGTGGGAAGGGACCCTAAGGATCATCCCATTCCCACCCCCTGCCATGGGCAGGGACATCTTCCACCAGTCCAGGTTGCTCCAAGCCCTGTCCAACCTGGACTTCCCATCCACCTCTCCATCCCAACACCCCTTCCTGCAGGCTGAATTAAGACAGGAGGGAGGAGACACGGACAGGACTCCCTCCCCTTCCCAGAACTCCCCAGATTTTGGGATCTCACCAGGGAAAAGCCCTTTTCTGTCCACAGGAGGAGCATTGATTGTATTATCAGCACACGGTTTGATGGCCCGTTTAACAGTCCCCGTTCCAAGATTTTCTTTACTTAAGCAGGTGTTTCATTCCCAATAAAATCCAGGCACCCTTTTTAGTGCTCCCAGGAATCAATGTCCATAAACCACCGCTTAGAACAACATGGGAGATAAGCCAAGATCCAGCAGGTTGATAAGTTGTTTGCTCTCCCATTTATGTGGATCCCGAGCAGCAATCGGAACTCGGGATTAAAAGCCATAAACAATGTGGATGCCCCATCCCTGAAGTGTCCAAGGCCAGGCTGGACAGGGCTTGGAGTGACCTGGGCTGGAGGAAAGTGACCCTGCCCACGGATATGGTTGATCTTCACTGATCCCTCCCATCCCAAACCATCCCATGATTCTATGACTTAGATCTCCAGTTCTTTTGGAATCACCACCTGAGTCTTCCACAAATCCCATCCCATGTCCATCCCTGTCTCCTCCCCACCAAACTACTGTTTTCCTCTCCTTGGATGAGGAAACCACATCAATTTGCCACTCCAAGATAATACATGGCAAAACGGGGGTGACACCAAAGACTCCAGGGAAAAACCATGGAAAACAAAACCACCTCCAGCAAAAATTCCTTTCAAAACCATTTTTCTAAAATCCAGGCTGGATCCCAGCACACCAAGGCTGCTTAAAACTCCAGCTTTGGCCCTTCCACCCCAAAACCTGGCAAAATCCACAAGTGCTCGCTCTCATCCCACAGCAATTCCAGCCTCTCTGTTCGCAGCCAGGCCCGGCCTCTCTTCCCACGTTTCCCTCTCCCTGTTTTTGAGTCACTCCATCCAAACAGCCAAAGTCCAGCGAGATAAGGGGTGGACCCTGAGGGTCACGTTACATTTTCCCTCGGGAAGGAAGCCTTTCATTCCAACATGCCTTGAACACGCTCCAGGTGCCGCTGGAAGCCGGTGGGAAGTGCGGGATCCCGGGCTGGATGCACCATCCATTGCCACCGGAGCAGGGAGAAGATGCCCACGGCAGGGGGTTGGAACTGGGTGATCTCTAAGGTCCCTTCCAATCCAAAGCAATCCACGATTCCATGTCTGTCCTTGCTGTGCAGGGAAAACGGTGCCAGCAGGAGAAGGAAGGTCTGGGGGATAAGCGAGGGCACGGATATCATGGAATTAAAGGGCCAAGTGTGGTGTCCAATCGTAGAATCCTGGAATATTTTGGGTTGGAAGGGACCCTAAAGCTCACCCAGTTCCAAGGGCAGGGTTTGGGTAGTCCAGGTTGATCCAAGTCCCGTCCAAGTTGGCCAGGAACAATTCCAGGGATCAATCCACCCTCTACTTCTAAGAGCGCCCCTTTTCCCGAAGCAGGGCCCTCCCTCGGGCTCTCACTCCCCGTCTCATCCCTCCCTGTCCATCCCTAGTCCCAGAATCCGCCAGGAAAGCCCCACGGAGAGGGTTCTCTCTCCCAAATGATGCCGGCGCACGGGACAAGAACCTGGGAAACACCAGCTCGGGCCCAAAATCCAGGAGGCTGTTGCTGGTCGTGTCTCCAGCTGCTCCCTGTCCTCTGGCACCGCACAGGCTGGTTAATGATTCCTCAGGCACACTCGGTGTCCCGGGATTCTTATCGGAGAGAGCAAAGTCCAGTCGGCACCACGAGTGGGAAGAGGGACGGGGGTTACCCGGCAAAGCCGGGCCAGAGCAACGCCATCCCCGGGCAGGGAAACCCTCCGGAAGGATGTCCGGCCATGGGCTGGGAAGCATGGATGGCCCAGAACAGCTCCCAGCTCCAGATGGTGGAATTCCATAACAGTTTGCATTGGGAGGGACCTTACAGCTCATCCAGTTCTACCAGGGAACCCTCCACCAGCCCAGGTTGCTCCAGCCTGGCCTTGGACACTTCCAGGAACGGAGTAGCCACAGCTTCCCCGGGAAACCTGTGCCAGCACCTCCACTACCAGACCACTCCGGTCTTTTCCCACCAGGAGGAATCCATGAGGCCTCCAACCAGGAGAAAGCAGAGCAGGATTCCATCTCTCCTTCCAAATAACCACGTCCGGGAGCCATTTAATTCCAGGTTTCTGGCAGCTGGGATGACTCTGGCCCTGGAAAAGCCCTCACTGATAAGAGCGAGAGAGTGGAGGGAATTCCTGCCTGTCCTCCCAATACCTTCCTTGACCGGCATCCCTTTCCCATATCCCTGCACCCCTATCCTTACGCAACCCCATCCCGGGCACCGGATCTCCGAGTTCCCAACACGCCCTTTTCCACCAGCCTGGTCACACCTCCAGCACAACTCCCTCTAATCCGCCTCTTCCTGAACCTTCTCCCGCTCCGTGCCCAGGCATCGCTCCCAGGACACCGACCGGGGGCAGGTTTATCCGGGACACGGGCAAAGTACCTCCTCACGGAGGAGCTGACGCCGCTGCTCCCCAGTCCCAACCCACCCTTATCTTTAGGGATCCACCCTGCCAAGCACGCTGGCCTTGCTCCATGAGGACGCCTCCTGCCCTTTCCCCCGGATAAAGGAGTTCTGGGGTCCAGGATAAAGGAGTTTTAGGGAAACTGGAAGGGGAAGCACCAGCACGACCATCATTGGCTCTCCATCAGCCTTTCCCGAGGATGAGTCCTTTGGCCGATGGCTCTGGGAACCTCCTGCTGGGATGGATGTGGCAGCTTCCCCACAATGTCCAGGAATGCCACCTGGCTCTGCTGATGGGCTCAAGGGAACGTTTGAGGCTCTTCCCTGCTCTGCTCAGGCCTCGGGATGGAGCTGGAATCACCGGCATCCTCATGTCACCTGCTGGGTGGGCAGGGAAGCTCAGAATAGCGGGAAAAGAGAGGAGAACCGGGGAACAATCCCATTGGGAAGAGAGATGGAGAGGCAGAGGGAAAAGCACGGAAAGGCCGGGAATCCTGCGCCGTTACCTGCTCGGATCCAGCGCATCCTGAGCATGGTGAGAGCGGCTCAAGCTCCGGCCGTGTCCCTGCTCTCCCGCTCCGGCATCATTCCCTGAACTCGGCTCCTCCAGCTCCCGGCACTGCTGCTGCTGCTGCCTGCTGGTTTTTCTATTCCCTCCGGGAAGAGTGGGAGGGCCGGGAGGCTCCGCGTTGGGATTTGGGGATTACCCGGAGGGAGGGTCATGTGTTTGTGCTGTACCAGGTTCCCCGGGCCCATTCCAGCACAGGCTGACTCCCGGCTCCCAAAGAACTCCAGGCAAAGCCTCTTACCCTTCCCAGGCCCCGCAGTGACTGTCACCTGCGCTCCCCAGCCGCTCCTCCCACCCCCCCCCGGCAGGGATCACCACGGGATCGCAGCTGGGACACGGATTTGGGGGGAAGGGACAGGCAGCCACTGGGAAGAGCAGGCAGGAAGCCCCCTAAAGCCGGTTTTCTTAAGGAATTCCAAGGAAAGTCAGGCTCTCATCTGCTGCATGTCCACTTCTATGTCAAGCCCAAGAAGCCAAAATCACGGGACACCCGGATAACCCAACACCCTCTGCTCCAGATCCCATCTTCTCCTGCCCTTTCTGCTCCCAGGTTTCCATTTCCCTGCACCCCGAAGCATCAGGAAGACTCCGGAGCAGCCCCTGGATTGTGCAGGAAGCTCATGGCCTTACACCAGTAGGAGTTTGATCAGTGAATTCCTTCTCTGCTCATTCCCACCATCCCCAAATCCTCCCTTACAGGTGCAATCCCAGGTGTCCTGGGATCACCTGACTCGCTCAGCTCCATCATTTTGTGTTCCTTCACCCAAGGAAAACAGGGAAATGGTCCAGACCTCTTCCTACAGGGAAACATTCCCTACTCACAGACACAAATCCATAATAAAAATCACCAAGAGAGGAACCAACACCAGGAATATGGGAACAGGTTGTCCAGAGATGTTCTGGATGACAGAGGGTGGGTTTAGATGGGATATTGGGAAGGAATTCTTCCCTGTGAGAGCAGCGAGGCCTTGGAACGGATTTCCCAGAGAAGCTGTGGCTGCCCCACCCCTGGAAGTGTCCAAGGTCAGGTTGGATGGGGCTTGGAGCAACCTGGGATAGTGGAAGGGGCTTGGAAGTGGATGATCCTTAAGGTCTCTCTCAACCCAAAGCATTCCAGGATTCCATGAACACGCATGTCCACACATTCCCATGGGCAAAACCATCCGCTCCTGGTCACTCCCAGCTTGGAGACCCCTGTGCACCCACAAACCCCTGCATGGACACAGCCAACATTCCCAGTGCTCCAGGAAAACCGGCAGAGCCGCTTTATCCCACAGCACACGGATAACCCCCAGGGAAATTTCACCTGCCCTCGGCATTCCCAAGCTCCACCTCAACCCCAAATCCACGGAACTCCCGGTGCTCGCCCTCTTTTCCCCGCTCCTCTCCCTAATTCCCGCTTCCCAGCCCCCCTCGGGCCCTGCTCGGCACATCCTTCCCGACGTGCATTCCTGGCTGGCTCTTATCTCATAAATTAGCCAGGAGAGGGATCCCAAATAGCTGAGCCGTGGCGTCAGCGCTTCCCTGCGCGGGGCGGGCGGGAGGCAGGGAAAGGTTGGGAGCAGGATGCCAGCCAAGGGTCAGGAGCTCGCAACTCCCTCCTTTGCCTTTGAAACCCAAGACAAACGCTCCGTAAACACTCCCAAAACCATGGAAAACTCATCTCCCTCCGCTGCCAGAACCCCCCCCCCCCAGCATCCCACGCTGGCTGCATCCCAGGGTTTTGTCCAGCTCTCCCTCAGGATGGTCCCGGGAGCCACTGAACACGGAGCGGCTGTGCTCGCACAAACCATGGAATTCGGGGGGATTCCTGGGGGGGAAAAGATGATCCTCGAGGATCATCAGAACCCGACTCCTGGCACTGCACAGGACAATCCCAAAAATTCCATGGGCCTGAGAGCACCAGGACAACAAGGATCTTCCCATCACGGAAGAAGTGGAGCTGGAGGACTCAATAGGACCAGCCAGGATTGCATTCCCAGCATCCCCAGCATCTCCATCCCAGGACAGCAAGAAGTTATTCCCAATCCACCTCTTCCTTCAGAGACTTTTCCCTAATCCCTTCCCAAACATCAGAGCAAACCCTGGGATGTTTCCCATTGTTTTTCTGCTTCTCCATCCTCACAGGCCTCACATCCCACCCTCAAAGTGTGGACAACCACATTCCATGGAATTAGGGATATTCGGGGGAACGAGGATAGCCAGGGAAATAAGGAAATCAAAAACCAAGGGCATCCAGGAAAACCAAGGATATCCAGGAAAACCAAGGATATCCAGGAAAACCAAGGATACCCAGGAAAACCAAGGATACCCAGGAAAACCAAGGATACCCAGGAAAACCAAGGATATCCAGGAAAACCAAGGATATCCAGGAAAACCAAGGATACCCAGGAAAACCAAGGATACCCAGGAAAACCAAGGATACCCAGGAAAACCAAGGATACCCAGGAAAACCACGGATACCCAGGAAAACCAAGGATACCCAGGAAAACCACGGATACCCAGGAAAACCAAGGATACCCAGGAAAACCAAGGATACCCAGGAAAACCAAGGATACCCAGGAAAACCAAGGATACCCAGGAAAACCAAGGATACCCAGGAAAACCAAGGATACCCAGGAAAACCAAGGATATCCAGGAAAACCAAGGATACCCAGGAAAACCAAGGATACCCAGGAAAACCAAGGATACCCAGGAAAACCAAGGATACCCAGGAAAACCAAGGATACCCAGGAAAACCAAGGATACCCAGGAAAACCAAGGATACCCAGGAAAACCAAGGATACCCAGGAAAACCAAGGATACCCAGGAAAACCAAGGATACCCAGGAAAACCAAGGATATCCAGAAAAACAAGGATATCCAGAGAAACAAGGATATCCAGAGAAACAAGGATATCCAGAGAAACAAGGATATCCAGAGAAACAAGGATAGCTGGGAAAATAAGGATAGCTGGGAAAATAAGGATACCAGGAAAACAAGAATATTCAGGAAGACAAGGATACCCAGGGAAACAAGGATATCCTGGAAATAAGGTTATCCAGGGAAACAAAGATACCCAGGGAAACAAAGATATCCAGAGAAAGAAGGACATCCAGGAAAACAAGGACACCCTGGAAATACGGATACCCAGGGAAACGAGCATATCCTGGAAATAAGGTTATCCAGGGAAACAAGAATACCCAGGAGAACAAGGATATCCTTCCCAAGCAAAGCCCAAGATTCCTGTTAGGAAATTAAAGATCCATCTCAAAGCTGAGAAAACCGGAGGCACCAACGGGACCTGAGGTTTTGGGAGCACCCACTTCCCAAAACAATCCTGGCTCTGCAGACGGGACCTGCCCCAATTCCAGCTGACTGCCGGGATTTGGGATGAGCAGAGGCACTGACTCTGTCCCCAGAGTGTCCAGGAAGAGCCCAGTTCATCCTTGTCTGACTCCTGGAGATCCTCAGGGCTGGCCGGGCCCCCAGGGATTACTCCGAAATATTTTGAGACCACTCAGATCCCGGGATAAGCAGAGTCAAGCCAAGGGAATTCCCAAATTATTTTAGGGGTTTCGATCTACGGGAAGAAATTCCTTTAGGAAGGGGATGAAAACATTGTTCTCCACATCCAGAAACCTTTAATTCCCCGGGACGGCGACATTCCAGGGCAAATCCCACTCCGGGCTTTGATTTAAGGCACTGACCTTCACTCCCCCAAAAAAAGAGGATCAGTTTGGCCTCCTAATTCCTCGGAGCACCACACACAGGAGGGAAAATCCCAACAGCAAGTCCATGGGGGAAAACCTTCTCCTCTTCCCTTCTCCCCTTTAAACCCTGTGCTGTAACAGATGCTCTGGAATAACAGCAGGACAGGGATGGAGCTGCCCAAACTCCACGGAATATTCGGCTCAGAAGGGTTTTCAAAGGGATTTTATGCAAGGAAGTAAATGGCTGAGGGTAAGAAATATCCTCAGGATATTTCCCTGCTCCTTGATTTTTACAGGGACGGTTTTAATTCAAATGGAAGAGAGAAGGAAAGAAGGAGAAAGAGATAAAAAGAGGGGAAAATAAAGGAGGAAAAGGTAGAAAAGTGGAGAGGAAAGAGGTAAAGGGGAGAAAGCAGGAATAAAGGGTGAAAGGAAAAGGGGAAAAAAGGAGGAAAAAGGAGAAAGGAGGGAGAGGGGAGAGAAAAGATGGAAAAGGGAGAGAAAAGATGGAAAAGGGAGAGAAAAGATGGAAAAGGGAGAGAAAAGATGGAAAAGGGAGAGAAAAGATGGAAAAGGGAGAGAAAAGATGGAAAAGGGAGAGAAAAGATGGAAAAGGGAGAGAAAAGATGGAAAAGGGAGAGAAAAGATGGAAAAGGGAGAGAAAAGATGGAAAAGGGAGAGAAAAGATGGAAAAGGGAGAGAAAAGATGGAAAAGGGAGAGAAAAGATGGAAAAGGGAGAGAAAAGATGGAAAAGGGAGAGAAAAGATGGAAAAGGGAGAGAAAAGATGGAAAAGGGAGAGAAAAGATGGAAAAGGGGGGAGAAAGGGGGAAAAGGGGGGAGAAAGGGGGAAAAGGGGGGAGAAAGGGGGAAAAAAGGACAAAGAATCCTGGGATGGCCGAGGTTGTCAGGAACCTCTTGGAATCACTTTGCTGGAGCAGGATCATCCCCAGCACCCAGAAAGAACAAGAATCCAGGAAAAACAAGGAATCTTCCAGCCTATAAAGGATGCTCTGGGGCAGAAGGAGAAATTCCAACCGAAGAGGTGGAGAGTTGGTCCCTAAATAATGTCAGGATGATGAGCCAGGGCTGTGCAGGACGCTGGAGTGGGAAGTGGGAGGTCAGGGTTTGGGAGCTTGGCCCCAGTGAGACCCTAAATCCAAAGGAAACCCTGGAAGGCTGCAGGGAACACGGGCTGGGAGCGTCCGATAAGAGCCCCCGGTGGAGAGGTTTCCCATCCTCCCTAATCCTGGGGCTCCCAGGAATCCAGGACCAGGGCTGGAATAAACAGGGGAGGCTTTTTCCTTTGAAGAAGAGGAATTGTGTTCCTGAGGGATCACATGGATTCCAGGAGAAAGGGAAGGGAGAAAGAAGGAGTTGGAGACTCCGTTCACCCCCAAAGCACTTTCTGTTCCTGGTGTCTTCCCTTTCCACCCTGGGATAAATCCCAAGAATCCACAGGGACACTGTTGTCCCACTTCAGCCGCCCTGGGTGACACTGATCCCTCTGCTCCAGAGGGGATCCCAGCTCTAGAGCTGCCCCTGTCCTCCACGGATCAGGAGCCAGCCCAGCGAATCCCTGGAAAACAGGACCTGTTGGAGCCTCACCGGGATTCACGACATTCCCTCGACCAGCACATCCATGGGCCAGGGGCTCATCCCAAGGGACACAGCCCGTGGCAGCCAAAACCTCCGCCTGGCAAAGGAGCCAGCGGGGAACAAGGAAGGGAAACAAAGACAACGAGGGAGGAAGGGAAGGAACGACCCAGGCAACAAGGAAGAGCGGAGCGTGCCAGCAAATCCAGAGCAGGGAAGGGAACACGGAGCCAGGGAGCAAAACCAGTGGAACTGGGGGGTCCCGACGCAGTCCCAGTTCACCCCGACAGCCCCTCAGCTTCCAGGAGCATCCACGTCTCATCCCGGCTCCAAGAGAGGCCAAATCCCCTTCCCAAGCACTTTTCCACCTGTGGTTTGCCCTGATGGGAAGGAGAGGGATCCACGGCCATGGGGTGTCCAAAGGGATCCAGGCTCTGGCTGGGCTGGGATCCACAGCTGGACAAACATCTGGGATCCTCGGGACACTGTCAGGAGCCTGTGCCTGCTCCAGGGACGGGTAGGGATACACCAAGGTCCCTGTGGGGTGCTGGTGGGAACCCAAGGCACGGCACAACACGATTCCCAGCCTTTGGAATGCCAGGCTACCCAGCTCAGCACCCACTGGAGGATGCCCAGCTGCACCTGGATTGTGCCCAGGGACAGGGATCTGGTGCCAGCCCGGCACCAGACAAGGCTCGGATGGCAGGTTTTCCCCATGGACACAGGCTGGAAGAGCTGGGAATGTCCAGCCTGGAGAAGGGAAGAATCCAGGGAGCCTAAAGGGGCTCCAGGACACACAGAGAGGGACTTCGGAGAAGGGTCTGGAGTGACGGGACAAGGGGAAACGGCTTCCCACTGACACGGGTTGGGTTTAGACGGGATACCGGGAAAAAATTCCTCTCGGCGCGAGGGCGGCGAGGCGCTGGGATGGATTTCCTAGGGAAGCCCTGGCTGCCCCATCCCTAGAAGCGTCCCAGGAGCGACCGGGGCCGGCGGGAGGCGCCGGGGCAGGACCCGGCTGAGCTCGGAGCTCCCTTCCCACCCCAACCATCGCCTTGGCCGGGGGCGCTCCGGGAGCGGGCGGCGATGCCCGGACCCGCCGGGCTCCCCCGGGCTGCGATGCCCGGACCCGCCGGGCTCCCCCGGGCTGCGATGCCCGGACCCGCCGGGCTCCCCCGGGCTGCGATGCCCGGACCCGCCGGGCTCCCCCGGGCTGCGATGCCCGGACCCGCCGGGCTCCCCCGGGCTCGCCGTTACCTTCGAAGAAGCGCTGCAGCGCCTCCGTCTCGTCCACCACCTCCATGGCTGGGCCATGCACGGCCCGCCCGGCTCAGTCCGCGCTGCTCCGGGGGGGCATCGCCCCGGCCCGGGGGGGGCCCCGCTGCGACCCCCGGGCCCGTCCGAGCGCCCTCGGCCCCGCTCTCACCGCCGGGCTCCCGGTGCCGCCCCCGGAGCCGCTCCCGGTGCCCGAGCCCGGCGCGGCCGCCCGATGCCCATCGGAGTCCGCCGAGCGCTGCCCGCGGACTCGCGGGGCGCTCCTCCCTCCGCCGATATCGCCCTCCCTCCTGCCTCTCTGCCCTCCCTCCGCCGATATCGCCCTCCCTCCTGCCTCACTGCCCTCCCTCCGGCGATATCGCCCTCCCTCCTGCCTCCCTGCCCTCCCTCCGCCGATATCGCCCTCCCTCCTGCCTCCCTGCCCTCCCTCCTGCCTCCCTGCCCTCCCTCCCTCTCTCCCTTCCCTGCTCCTCCTCCGTCTCCCTTCGCCTGCCCCCGGGCTCCAGGGACCCTGTGGGACGGGCTCGCCCCCCGCCCCGAGGGGGTTTGGGCGCCGGGGGAAGTCCAGGGAAAGCGCTCGGGGCGGCGAAAGGAACCAAAAAGTGTTTGCGAGGCGCCGAAACTAAAGGAGGGACTGAAAACACGGCTCCGAGGCGCTAAAAAAAAAAAAAACAGTCAGGGAGCGCCAAAATCCGCCCACAAAGCGCCCGAGACCCGCCGCGAAGCACCAAAATCCCTCCAGAACCCACAACAGAAACAACCGCAAAGCACAAAAAAAAAAATAAAAAAAAAAAAAAAAAAATCAGTCACAAAGTACCAAACCCAGCCCCAAAGTGGCAAAACCAGCCTGAAAGCACACGATAAACCCCGGCCAAAAAAGAGCCATCAAAAGTCACAAAAGCACCAAAACCAGCCGTGAACCACAGCAAAACAGTCACAGGGTCAAAAAGCAGCCAGAAAGGGGAAAAAAACCCCAACAACAACAACAACAAAAACCAAAACCCAAACAAAAAACCCCCAACCCCCAGCCAAAAAAAAAAAAGGCAACACAAACCAGCCACAAAGTGACCAAAACACCCACAGTTAAATCCCCCCAAAGCAGCCACAAGCCACCAAAAAGACCCCAGTCAAAGGTACCAAAAAACAGCCACAAAGCAGCAAAATCCGTCCAGAAACCACAAAAGAAACAGCTACAAAGCACCAAAAAACAAAGTGTCAGAAAGCAGCCAGGGAACAGCAAAAAAAAAAAAAGTCACAAGCACCAAAATCAGTCACAAAGCGACAAAAAATAGCCACGAACTGACAAAATGTGGCCACAAAGCACCAAAAGAACGTGACAAAGTGGCAAAAAATAGGCACAAAGCACCAAAAAGAGTCACAAGGCAGCAAAAGGTCACAAAGGACCAAAACTAAGCAGAAAGCAAAAGAAAAAAAAAAATCAGACAAAAAAGCACCAAAAACCAGCCACAAGGCACCAAAAGTCATAAAGTGCCAAAAATCACCCACAAAGAACCAGAACCAGTCACAAAGCACCAAAAACCAGCCACGGAAAGTAAAAAAATCCCCACTGAAATCCCCCCCAAAGCAGCCACAAGGCACCACCCCCCCCCAAAATAACCAAAGCCACCAAAACACAGCCACAAAGCACCAAACCCCCTCCAGAAAGCACAAACAGCTACAAAGCACCAAAGAGCAATTGCAAAGGGCTAAAAACAGTCACAGAGCACCAAAAGGTCACAAAGCACCAAAACCAGCCAGAAAGAAAAGAAACAACCAGCCAAAAAAAGCACCAAAAAAAACCAATAAGCCACCAAAAGTCAGAGTGTGCCAAAACCAGTCACAAAGAACCAAAACAGAGCCAGAAAGCAAAAAAAAAACCAGAAAAACACCCCAAAAAAAGCATCAAACCCAAGCCACAAAGTGCCAAACCCCCCCCAGTCAAACCCCCCAAAAGCAGCCACAAGGCACAAAAAAAAACCCTAAAAAAAAATCCCAGTCAAATCCTCCCAAAACCACCCAGAAAGCACCAAAAATCCACACAGAAATAACAAAGGAAACAACTACAAAGCACCAAAAACCAGTCACAGAGCACCAAAACCGGCCAGAAAGCAAAAATAACTCAGCCAAAACCCCCAAAAAATCAGCTACAGAGAGTCAAAAAACCCCCAGTGAAATCTCCCCAAAAGCAGCCACGAGCCACCAAAAGAACCCCAAAAAACACCCAGGGAAAACCACGAAAAAACAGCCACAAAGCACCAAAATCCACCCAGAAACCACACAAGAAACAGCTACAAAGCCCCAAAACCCAGTCACAACGTGCCAAACCCACCCACAGAGCACCGAAAAGACAAAAAGTACTAAAAACTGCCAGAAGGCAACAGAACAGCCCAAAACAGCACCAAAAACCAGCCCCAGGGCACCAAAAGTCATAAAGTGCCAAAACCAGGCACAAAACACCGAAATCCAGCCAGAAAGGAAAGAAAAAACCAGCCAAAAGCCAGCAAAAAAGTGCCCTCAAAAGTCAAAAAGTGCCAAACCAAGACATAAAGTAACAAAATGAATCCACGAAACAGACAAAAAAAAAAACCAAAAAAACCCAACCCCAAAACCCAGCCACAAAGGACTGAAATAAACAGCGACAAAGTGACAAAAAAACAGTCACAAAGAACCAAAAAAGTCACAAGGCACCAAAATCAGTTCACAAGGCACCAAAAAACAGCCAAAAGGAGCCAAAACCCCCCAGTCAAATGCCCCCAAACCAGCCCCAAAGCACCAAAATCAGTCCTCAAATCACAAAAAACCCTGACATAAAGTACCAGAAACCAGCCCCAAAGTGCCAAAGTCACAGAGCACCAAAATCAGCCAGAAAAAAAAAAAAAAAAAACAAAACAGCCAAAAAAAGCACCAAAAACCAGCCCCAAGGCACCAAAAGTCATAAAGTGCCAAAAAACAGCCACAAAGGAACAAAATACTTTCAAGAAGCCACAAAATCAGCCACAAACCCCCCAAAATCCTGGTCAAACCCAGTCAAAACAGCCCCAGAGCACCAGAACCTGTCCACAAAGCACCAAACCCAGTCACAAAATGCAAAATGAAACCCAGCCAGGGAGCACCAAAAACTGTCACAAGGCACCAAAAACTGTCACAGGGCACCAAAAACTGTCACTGGGCACCAAAATCCAGTCACTGGGCACCAAAATCCAGTCACTGGGCACCAAAATCCAGTCACTGGGCACCAAAATCCAGTCACTGGGCACCAAAATCCAGTCACTGGGCACCAAAATCCAGTCACTGGGCACCAAAATCCAGTCACTGGGCACCAAAATCCAGTCACTGGGCACCAAAATCCAGTCACTGGGCACCAAAATCCAGTCACTGGGCACCAAAAAGTGACAAAGGACCAAAAAACTGCCCAAACCCAGCAAAATCTGTCCACAAAGCACCAAAATCTGTCCACAAAGCACCAAAAACAGCCACAAAGCACCAAAACCAGCCACAAAGCACCAAAACCAGCCACAAAGCACCAAAACCAGCCACAAAGCACCAAAACCAGCCACAAAGCACCAAAACCAGCCACAAAGCACCAAAACCAGCCACAAAGCACCAAAACCAGCCACAAAGCACCAAAACCAGCCACAAAGCACCAAAACCAGCCACAAAGCACCAAAACCAGCCACAAAGCACCAAAACCAGCCACAAAGCACCAAAACCAGCCACAAAGCACCAAAACCAGCCACAAAGCACCAAAACCAGCCACAAAGCACCAAAACCAGCCACAAAGCACCAAAACCAGCCACAAAGCACCAAAACCAGCCACAAAGCACCAAAACCAGCCACAAAGCACCAAAACCAGCCACAAAGCACCAAAACCAGCCACAAAGCACCAAAACCAGCCACAAAGCACCAAAACCAGCCACAAAGCACCAAAACCAGCCACAAAGCACCAAAACCAGCCACAAAGCACCAAAACCAGCCACAAAGCACCAAAACCAGCCACAAAGCACCAAAACCAGCCACAAAGCACCAAAACCAGCCACAAAGCACCAAAACCTGTCCACAAAGCACCAAAACCTGTCCCCAAAGCACCAAAACCTGTCCCCAAAGCACCAAAACCTGTCCCCAAAGCACCAAAACCTGTCCCCAAAGCACCAAAACCTGTCCCCAAAGCACCAAAACCTGTCCCCAAAGCACCAAAACCTGTCCCCAAAGCACCAAAACCTGTCCCCAAAGCACCAAAACCTGTCCCCAAAGCACCAAAACCTGTCCCCAAAGCACCAAAACCTGTCCCCAAAGCACCAAAACCTGTCCCCAAAGCACCAAAACCTGTCCCCAAAGCACCAAAACCTGTCCCCAAAGCACCAAAACCTGTCCCCAAAGCACCAAAACCTGTCCCCAAA
This sequence comes from Chiroxiphia lanceolata, assembly GCF_009829145.1. Taxonomy (NCBI): domain Eukaryota; kingdom Metazoa; phylum Chordata; class Aves; order Passeriformes; family Pipridae; genus Chiroxiphia; species Chiroxiphia lanceolata. The sequence continues at coordinate 52,896 of NC_045642.1, forward strand.
GCACCAAAACCTGTCCCCAAAGCACCAAAACCTGTCCCCAAAGCACCAAAACCTTTCCCCAAAGCACCAAAACCTGTCCCCAAAGCACTAAAATCCATCCACAAAGCCCCAAAATCCGTCCACAAAGCCCCAAAACCAGCAAGAAAGAAAAATGTCAATCAAAAAACCAGACAAAAATGCCCCAAAATCCAGCCCCAAGCCACTAAAATCTCCGAGGACCCAAAGCAGTCACTGAGCCCCAAAACCAGGCACGAGGCACTGAAAAGGCAGCCCCAAAGCCTCAGAAACCAGCCCCAAAGCCTCAAAAAACAGCCCCAAAGCCTCAAAAAACAGCCCCAAAGCCTCACAAACCAGCCCCAAACTTGGAAAATCCAGCCCACACTCACCAAAGCAGCTCCAAAGCACCCAAAAGCAGCCCCAAAGTCTCCAAAAGTGCCCCCAAACTCCCCCAGCTCACCTGCCAGAGGTGACCAAAGCGGGACAGCCCCGATGTCCGGGTGTGAACGATGAAATCCAGCCTCACATTCCAGCCAAGGGGCACAAAACCAGCCGGGAATCCCTTAAATCCACCCCCAAACCCCCAGAACCCGGCCCTAAACCAGCCCCACACCTGCCACAAATCAGCCTCTGATCACCAAGGCCACCTGCAAACCACCCAAAGCCAGCCCCAAAACACAAAATCCCGCCCCTAACGAGCCACAGGTGCCAAAATCCAGCCCCAAAGTGCCCCAAACCAGCCCCAAGTCACAAAATCCAGCCCCAAACTGCCCCAAACCAGCCCCAAGTCACAAAATCCAGCCCCAAAGTGCCCCAAACCAGCCTCAAGTCACAAAATCCAGCCCCAAAGTGCCCCAAACCAGCCCCAAGTCACAAAATCCAGCCCCAAAGTGCCCCAAACCAGCCATAAATTGCCCAAATCCAATTCCAAATCACCTCAAACGACCAAAATTCAGCCAGGAATCACCCCAAACCAGCCCCAGATCACCCCAAACCACCCAAATCCACTCACAAATCACCCTAAACCAGCCCCAAATCAACAAAATCCAGCCCCAAATCAGGCACAGATTGCCCCAAAGCACCCCCAAAATCACCCCCAAATCACCCAAATCTCCAAAATCCACCACAAATCCCCCTAAATCAGCCCCAAACCACCCAAATCCATCCCCAAATTGCCTAAATCAGCCCCAAATCCAGCCCCAAATCACCCCAAACATCAGCCAAAGGTCACCCAAATCCCACAAAAAATGACCCCAAACCAGCCCCAAATTATAATCCAGCCCCAAATCACGCACACATTGCCCCACACCAGCCACAAAACACCCCAATGCAGCCTCAGATGGCCCCAAATCCAGCCCCAAAACACATATTCCAGCCCCAAATTGTCCCAAATTGTCCCAAATTGTCCTCAATAATCAGCCCCAAAGTACCTCCAAAACCAACCCCAAATCACCCCCAAAAATCAGCCACAGGCACCCAAATCCAGTCACAAATCACCCCAAACCAGCCCCAAATCATCCAAATCCAGCCCCAAATTGTCCAAGTGCAGCCCCAAATTGCCCAAGTCCAGTCACAAATGGCCCCAAACCAGTCCCAAATCACCAAAATGCAGCCTCAAATCACCAAAATCCTGGAACAAATTGCCCCAAACCAGCCCCAAATTGTCCAAATCCAGCCCCAAATCACCAAAATCCAGCCCCAAAACAGTCCCAAATCATGGAATCCTGCAACAAATCGCCCCAAACCAGGCAAAAATCACCCCAAATCCAGCCCCAAGTCATCCCAATCCAGCCCTAAATCACCCAGTCCAGCCCCAAATCACAAAAATCCAGTCACAAATCACCCAAATCCAGCCCCAAATTGCCCCAAAAATCAACCCCAAGTCACCCAAATCTAGTCACAAATCACCCCAAACCAGCCCCAAATCATCCAAATCCAACCCCAAATCCCCCAAACCAGCCCCGAATCATCCAACTCCAACACCCCAAACCAGCCCCAAATCCAACCCTAAACCCACCCAAATCCAGGCCCCAAACCCAACCCCAAATCGTCCAACTCCAACACCCCAAACCAGCCCCAAATCCAGCCCTAAAATCCCCCAAACCACCCCCAAATCCAGCCCTAACATCCCCCAAACCAGCCTTAAATCATCCAACTCCAACACCCCAAACCAACCCCAAATTGCCCGAAACCAGCCCTAAAATCCCCCAAATCCAGGCCCCAACCCCCATCCTAAAATCCCCCAAACCAGCCCCGAATCATCCAACTCCAAACCCCCAAACCAGCCCTAAAATCCCCCAAATCCAGGTGCACCAAACCCCACCCTAAATCCCCCAAACCAGCTCCGAATCATCCAAATCCAACCCCCCAAAACAGCCCCAAATCCAGCCCTAAAATCCCCCAAACCAGCCCCAAATCCAGCCCTAAAATCCCCCAAACCAGCCCCAAATTGTCCCAAACCAGCCCTAAAACCCCCCAAGTCCAGGCCGCAAAGCCAAGCCCAAACCTCCCAAACCAGCTCCGAATCATCCAAATCCAACCCCCCAAACCAGCCCCAAATCCAGCCCTAAAATCCCCCAAACCAGCCCCAAATCCAGCCCTAAAATCCCCCAAACCAGCCCCAAATCCAGCCCTAAAATCCCCCAAATCAGCCTGGACTCATCCAACTCCAAACCCCCAAACCAGCCCCAAATTGCTCCAAATCAGCCCTAAAATCCCCCAAATCCAGGCCCCAAATCCCACCCTAAATCCCCCAAGCCAGTCCCAAATCATCCAATTCCAAACCCCCAAACCAGCCCCAAATTGCCCCAAACCAGCCCTAAAATCCCCCAAATCCAGGCCCCAAAGCCAAGCCCAGATCCCCCAAACCAGCCTCAACCCCCTGTGTTCCCCTGGCCATGCCCCCCACTCCAAACCCCCTTCCCCACCCCGAACCCCTGCAGAGCCCAGCCCAGTGCCCACTGGGAATCCCATCCCACCCCATCCAATCCCACCCCACCCCATCCAATCCCATCCCACCCCATCCCACCCCATCCCCAGTGCCGCTCCGCGTGCCCACACTGTGGGCCCTTTCTCTGGGGGGCACAAAGGGGTTTTGTGTGGCCCCGGGTCCCTCCGGAGGAGGGCAGATCCTCGGGATAGAAATCCATTGCCGGGGCTCCCGCAGCTGCGCTCCCGCCGATTCTTCTCCCAGGAAAGGAGGGGGATCCGGGATTGGCCGCACTAATGGGGCCATTCTTTCGGGGTGGACGGGACGAGCTCAAGGGCCCTTTTTTCTCCCCCCTGTCAGACAGTTGTTGTTCTCAGGGCTCTCGTTCCCATTCCCAGCCCCTGCTTCGGCCACAAACCACGTGGGAAGGAGGGGAAATTGAGGAAACGCGCGTTTTTCCCGGGAATTCGAGCGCTGGCCCAGCCCAAAGCCCGGCAGCGCCCCGATTATCCACCCTGGATTAAGGAAATAAAGACTAAACTGGGACTAAAGTCAGGATTGATGGCAGTGCTTGGGCGTCTTGTCCAGATCAGGGAATTCCAGGAGTCTATGGTTTAGAACCCAAGAATCCATGGAATCAGATTCCACCATTTAGAATCCTAGAATCCATAAAATCGTATTCCAGGATTCTACAGTTTAGAATCCCAGAATCACATCCCATGATTCTATCCTTTAGAAACCTGGAATCCACAGGACCACATCCCAGGATCCTGCAGTTAAGAATCCTGGAATCCACAGGACCACATCCCAGGATCCTGCAGTTAAGAATCCTGGAATCCACAGGACCACATCTCAGGATCCTGCAGTTAAGAGTCCTGGAATCCACAGGACCACATCCCAGGATCCTGCAGTTAAGAATCCTGGAATCCATGGAATCGTATCCCACGATTCTGTGGTTTAGAATCCCAGAATACGTAGAACCAGAATTCCAGGATTCTATGGTTTAGCATCCTGGAATCCACAGAAACATATTCCCTGACTCTATTGTTTAGAATCCTGGGATCCAGAGAACCACATTCCACGATTTAGAATCCCGGAATCCATCGAACCATATTCCATGATTCTATGATTTGGAACCCTGGAATCCAGAGAACCTCGTTCAATGGTTTAGAATCACAGCATCCCTGATCCCTCCACACCATCACATTCCATGATGGAACATGGCTGGATCCACTCCATGATTCCCAGAATCACCACACAATTGGCAGGATCACATTCCAGGATTCGGGATGACACAATCCCGGAATGGTTTGCCTCGGGAGGGACCTTAAAGCTCATCCTTGGCATTGTCCAGCTGGGAACAAGCCCCAGGCAGGGAGATCCTGCTTTCCAACCCCAAATCCATGTCCCTCATCCCTATTATCCAGGTCACGGAGTTCTCACAAGGACAAGGAATGAGTTCTGAAATAACTTGGGAATCAGCTTTGGGAAATCCAGGTGTTTGTATCCCACAGTATTCCAGCAGCCAGGCTCCACATGATGCCAGCGGCATTACCACAGGAGTAGGATCCATCAGGGATTAAATCTCATTCCCACTTTTCCCTGGGAAGGCACAGGGGCTGTTTATCCCGATCCAATCAGGCAGCCTGCGGATCCTGATCCCAAAGCACTTGGATCTAACTCCCTCCCTCGGGATCTTTGCTCCTTCCCATCTTTCCTCCTTCTCAGGTGTCCCAATCCTGGTGTGGATGATCCAAGTTCTTCTCACCCGAGTTTTCCTCCTGCCTCTCATCCTGCCCAGTTCCCATTCCCAAGGAATGCTGCTCTCTCCCTTCCCGGACCTGATTAATGGGAAAAGACCCACTGGGAAAACTGATGGCACCGAGGAATGCAGCATCCCAAAAAAAGGGATGGTCCAGCTCCCTTCCTGCAAGGAATCCAGCACTTCAGGGATGCACTTGTGTGATCCCAAGGGATCCTGGAGAGCTTGAATCCTGAAAAATTCAAGGGATCACTTTGATCCAGGGGGTCCGAACCCAGTCCTTGGTTTGCTGTTCTCCCACGTTCCCTGTTTCCCACATCTCTCCCCTCTGGATCACGCTCCCAGCAAACCCTGCTCTCCCTATCCCACGTGGCTGGTTGGGAACACGAGCCAGGAAGGGGGTGGAGGGATATTCCTTGGAATATTACTCATGGAAGGTGCGGCCGCTTCTCCCTCCGGCGCTAAATTTCAAAGTCCAGTTTCCAACAAAAGAGCAATTCAGGGATCTTCCCTTCCCTCCCCTCGTCCCTTTCCATCACCCCTGGGATTCCAGGACGCTGGAATACCTGGGATCTCGTACTCCTGGTTTACTCAGAGTTTGTGTATCCATCTGTTGGATTTATTAAAGCCATAAAAAAGTCTGGAATTCGTGTCTTTGGTTGGTTTGCTCCTTAAAACAGACCCATGGAGGGAAAGCGGGAACTTGGGAGCAGAAGAAATGGGAATTTAGGCCCATTTGACATGGGGGAAATAAGGATCACACAGCACATGGGGCTCCAAAACAAGGATCCCCAAAATCCTGTCCCAAATCCCCCCAAATCCAGACACAACCTCCCAAATCCAGCCCCAAATCAGCAAAATTGGCCCCAAATCAAAATCCAGCCCCAAACTGTCCCAGTCCAGTCCCAGAGCACCAAATTCCAGCCCCAAACTGTCCCAAATCCAGCCCCAAATTGCCCCCAAACAGCCCCAAACACCACCAAAATCACTGATTCCCAAAAGGCTCTAAGTTACTTCAGCACTCGTGTTCCCAGGGTTATCCCCGAATCCTGGAATGGTTCGGGTGGGAAGGGACCACAAAGCTCATCCAGTCCCAATCCCAACACCTTCCACTGTCCCAGGTTGCTCCAACCCATCCAACCTGGCCTTGGGCACTTCCAGGGATGGGGCAGCCACAGCTTCCCTGGGAAACCCATTCCAGGGCCTCACTGCCCTCACAGGGAAAAATGTATTCCCGATATCCCAGCTCCACCCCCCCTGGGGCAGTGGGAAGCCATTCCCATCATCCTGTCCCTCCATCCCTTGTCCAGTCCCTCTCCAGCTCTCCTGGAGCCCCTTCAGGCCCTGGAATGGGCTCTCAGGTCTCCTTGGAATCTTCCCTTCTCCAGGCTGGACATTCCCAGCTCTCCCAGCCCGGCTCCCAGCTGTGATCCAAACCAGCAGCACAAAGCCTGGATTGGCCACGGAGATTCCCTGGGAGCACTGGGACAGGGAATGCAGCCCAGGATTCCCTGCACACTCCCAGGGGAGCTCCCACTCTGGAGTTCTCTCCTGGCACCAGGAAATCCCTCCCTGGCTCTGCACTGGCTCCAGAGGGTTCATTCCCAAGGAGGACACTGCACTTCCACGGATTCATAAAGGGATCAAGGAGCAGCCTCGGGGAGGAGGGAACATCCTGGGAGATGCTCCCATCCTGGAAGATCAGCGCAGCTGGAAGTGTGAGGGCTCCAACCAGCCCTGGAATGCTGGGCAGAGTCACCCACCTGCTCCTGCAGATCCCAACAAGGATATCCCAACTCCTCGGATACCTCTGGCAGGACAAACACGCCCACAAAAGCTGGATCTGCTCTCCAAGGAGGCTCTGTGATGGGAAGGACGAGCAGGGATTGCTGGAAAGGCAGGGAAAGCCACGTGCTGAAAAAGTAGGAAAACTCAAATGCTGCTGGAAGAGCCCGGGAATTATATCTGGATTTCATTCGCAGGGGCTTTTCCAAGCTAAATGATGGATTCCATTCCCAGATCCGTGATTCCAGAGCAGCGCACACAGATTGGGATCCAGCTCTGCCACAGTGGCCCTTCAGCAGCTCCCACCACACTCAACCTCTCTCCCACTTTTTCCTCTCTCCCACCAGTTTTCCAAGGTTTTCCTTGGCTCCTGATCTCCCTGTGCTAATCCACCCTCAGGCCAGGGAATGTCCCCCCCCATAACTGGAATTACCATCCCGATTTTCTCTGGTCAATGGGAAATAAAGCACATGAAGTTCTCCTGCATCCAAGAACCTCCCAGCCAGGAACCCTGCAGGATATTCCTTGGGTTTAGATCCCTTAAAACTATTTCCAAGAAAAATCACTTGGCAAAGAAGTGTAACTCAACCCACCAGAACATTATCCCTGCTGAAAAACAGGAATTCATCACACTCCAGGCTGATTTTTTAAAGGATCTTTCCGTTTCCTTTTCCTCTTTTCCAACTGAATCCTTGGAAAAATCCTGAGGGAATTTTAATTTCTGCAATGCTGGTTTCCATTTAAATAATTAGCAATCAGATCACAGCTTTCATCAATGACATATTCCCATTATTTTCCCTCCTTCTTCCCCTGGGAATTCATCAGCCTGGCTTAAAAATTCTTGGAAAATTTGGGGGTTTTTGTGTCATTCCCAATGTTTTTTTTTCCAATGGGTTGAAAACCACTTTTCTCCACAAGCTGGCATTTTTTTCCTAAAGGCACCAGCACATCCAGCAGCCGGAAAATCTCCTTGGAAAATCCAACTCCATCCCTAATTATGGTTTTTCAGAGGTTTTACAGCAGCTTCCACCATTCCTGCCGTGTCCACATCCATCTGTTCTCCTGAATTAAAGCAGCCCCTCCTGAACATGGATTATTCCACGTTTATCCAAGGACAGCAGCCAGAGTTGGATGTTTTCCCTTCTCCAGGAGGGTCAAGATCCTTTTAGGAGACCGACACAGCTCCGGGCAGGGAGGAAAATCCCACAAATCCACCCCTAAAACATCAGGCACCAACATTCCAGCACTTTTGAGAGGCATTTTTATGGGAATTCAGGAGTTGAGCCGCCTTTGACTATCAGGGACTCCCTGCCAGTCCCCTCGGGAGCAGCCAGAAAAACCCTTCCAGGCCCCACTCACGGGATTAGGTGCTTCCAGGCATTCCTTTTCCCTGGATTTCTCCTGGCTCATCTCCTCTCCTTATTCTCTGACCCTGCAATCCATAAAAAAAAGCTTTTCCCACTTCCAGAATACGAATTCCATGGCATTGAAGAACTGGGAACAGCCCCAGGCAGGGAGATCCTGCTTTCCAACCCCAAATCCATGCCCCTCGCTGGGAAAATCCCAGTTTGGACTCCCCTTCCTTGAAGAAGGACCCTGGCACCTCCATGTTTATCCAAAGGGCAGATTCCCACATTATTCTGACTGGAATATTGAATATATGGAATATCTGGGATCTAATCTTATCTGAGAGACTCATCCTCCTTCCCCTGCCATTCCCATCCAATCCCAGAGGATTCCTTGTCAGCGACCTGGTTTCCACTAACATCCTTCTTTTTGCGTGGAAAGTTGGATTTAACCTGGAATCACTCACAGCTCTTCCCTTAATTCCCTTCCCTCGATTTCCTTAATTTCCTTCTCCACTGAAGGGATATTCCTAGAACTGATCTCACAGGACATGGATCAGAAAATCCTGGAATGATCTGGGGGGGAAGGGACTTCAAAGATCCAGTTCCAACCCCGACACCTCCCACTAGGCCAGGCTGCTCCCCCCTAGATTTGAACACTTCCAGGGATGTGGCTTCCACCACCTCTCCACGTGGATGATTCCCAAAGGCCGAGATCCAGTTGAAGCTGGAAAAGCACCAACCAACCCTCAGTGCTTCCCTGAAGCATTCCCAAGACACACACCCAAAAATCCTCATGGCCTTCCCACCCCCAACCCTCTCAGGGCAGGAAACCTTCAGCAAATCCCAACCATCTGTTATCCAGGACATCCTTTGGGAAGAGCCACAGACTCCAGCCGTGCTTCCAACATCCATTTTATACACAGTGCCAGAGAATATACAGAAAATTTATATACATCCATCTCTATGGAATAAGGTTATAATTCCGGAGCCTGCTCTTTACAGCGGGATTAGTTCGGAGCTTCCATCCAGCGCTACAAAAACAGTCCCGTGGAGAAGGAATGGCACGTGAGGAAGTGCTTGAGTTTCCTTGGAATCTTCATGCTGGGGCAGCTCGGAGCAGGGATGTGGAAGGCAGCATTCCCGGGATGAGCAGAGGGATGCAGGAAGCCGGGCTGGTCCCCCCTCCCCGTATCCAAGCGCTCCGAGCCCCGTGGGGAACGCTCAGAGCAGCCCAGAGTTCTCCCAAAAATTCCAGAGGCTTCAGCTCTCCCCAGGCAATTTGGGGCGAGGAGTTAATGGATCCATGGTTTTCCTGCTCTGAGCTGCCCCAGCTCGGGATGGGACACAGGGCACAGCAGGAAAAAGGGCTTTTCCAGAGGTGGAGCAGGGCACAACATTCCTGCTGCCCCGCGGACACGGGAAGGGAGGCACAGCCCATCCCAAAAAACCCTGTGCCATTAGGAATTCTGTTCATCACCCAGACAGGAGCTCGGGAGTATTCCCTGGACATCACTCAGCTGACTGGGGGAGGGAAAAGTGGGAAGCTGGAGCTGCAGGGGAGGGCACTCATCCCACTGAGCACCGGGAACATCCCGGGAAAGGAGTTCAGAGCCAAAAGTCTGGCTGTGTCCCAGGAAAAACACCCTGACACGATCCCTGAACTTCCCAAAAGCAGGACATCAGGGCAGGGCTGTGCCACCTCCTCCCACTGCTCCAGGACCTCCGAGTCTGAGCCATGGGGACTGCACAAATCCCAGGATTTGAGCAGGGAAGTGGAAGAATCCCAACAAAAACCAGCATCGGGGCTTGTTCCTGGACTGCTCCGTGTTTAAGGGTTTGCAGGGATCAAGGTGGAGCCAGACAGAGATTCCCCTCATCCCACGGGTGTCTGGGAAGGTGGGAATGTCAGGACACGGTGAGGACGCAGCAAGGAAAGCAGGGAAAATTCCCAGGCAGCTTCCCTTTGGAAGGTGGCTGTGCCAGAGCCAGGGATGAGGGAACCTCCTGCCCCAGGTCAGGATTTGCTTTTGGCACTTGGATACGACCTGAGGCAGCAGGGAAAAGCAGGAAGAAGTGGGAATTCCCGGCTGAGGGAGAACGGGAGGGCTCGGAAGCAAAGGCAGCTCTGTGGCCACAATTCCATGGACCCAGAGAAGTGGGAAAGGAAGCAGGATCAGATGTCTGATCCCAAAAATCCGGTCCCAGGCAGGAGGCTGGGACCTGAAGCCATGGAAAACAAAGGCACAAGAAGTATGGACTCAGTGAACAAGGAAGGAAACAAGGGGAATGGGGACAGCTGCTGATTTTCAGGATTGCAGGTCCCTGTGACAAAGCAAGGAATTGCTCTAATCCTTGGATATTTGGAATTTCCAGCCCTTAAGCAGCTCCTCGGGAGCTGGAAGAGGTGGGGAGGGCATCAGTGGCTCCTGATCCATCCCACTTCCCATCCATAACCCCACTATGGGTCCCGCTGGAGAGCAAGAACTCCCACGTGGAATCCCAGCTTCCAGCTGCAACATTCCTGCCTCTCCTCCTTCCCGAGGACGGGCAGTGTTTGCCTCCCGCAGGATACTTGGAGCATCGCAGGAGCACCGTGAGGGGGAGCTTTGGCACAAGGAACGTTGCTCGTCCCGAAATCCAGCGGCTCTTCCCTAAAATCAGCCCCGCACGGGCTCCGGGGATGTGCGAGGAGCCCGATCCAGCCAGAGCTTCCCAGTGCCTTCCTCCAGAGGAATCTGTCATCAGAGCAGCTGCTGGAATTCCAACCCTCCCTTTCCTGCCTAAAGGGACAGCAGGAATGCTGGAATTCCAGAGCCCTGGAATGACTGGGGTGGGAAGGGATTTCAAGCCCACCCAGCTCCAGGGGCAGGGACATCTCCCGCTATTCCAGGTTGCTTCAAGTCCTGTCCCAGCTGGCCTGGAACAATGCCAGGGATGGGGAGTCCCCAACCTCCCTGGGAACGTTTGCATGATCCCCAAAGGATGCAGTTACAACCCCTATCCCTAAAAAAAACATGGGAATGACATGTTCCCGCTACCATCCTGCAAAGCTGGAATGTTCTACTGCCAAGGGAATGATATCCCAGATTGGACAGGGATAAAGCCAGCAGCCAGCAGAGCTCCAGCCCAGCAATTCCCAAGGCAAACATGGAAATCCAACCCTATGGATACAAATCTAAACACAGAAGTGACTATTCCCGCTTAATTCCCATTTCCAGGGATAATCCTGATTATTCCTATGTCCCAGTTTGGAAATCCAGTCTGAGGGATTCCATGGAAACATTATCACCTGCCTGCAGGAACACAGGGAAAAAAAAAAAGCTGGGAAAACATCCAAGTGCCTGAGGAATATATTAGATCCTGCTCCTGGAGTCTTCCCTCCTTCTGTGCCCCTGGACAAAGATTTCCCACCTAAATCCCTCTGGGGACCATCAACTATTCCGAGAATTGAAGCAACAATATCCCCAAGAATGGAAATGGGAACCATTGGATTTATACATCCACACTCACCACCAGCTTTGCCATCCCAGTCCTCTGGAGAGAGCAGAACATCTCCTAAAAATCCAGTTTTCCCCAGGGAAAAAAAAGCTCTTCAAAATTCCAGGAATTCCATTTAACTGCTTTGGATCATCCTGAGATTGCAGGGAACAGTTTTCCCTGTTCAAGTGGAGCTATCAAGGATGTGGGATAAGAGGAGGGATGAGGTGAGAGGAACAGGGAGCAAAGAAAAGAGGGAAGTGGAAGTTTTAGGAGGAATTCAATATTCCAAATGGAGAAGGAGAGGGAACAATGATAAATATTGGAGGAGGGCTTGTAAATCCCTCAGCACATCCTTCCCAAAATTCCTGGTGCTGCTGCAGGTAAAGCCACAATTAAATCAATTATTACGGATGCAGATGCTCCACTCCTCTCCTAAGAAACTCCTGGAATCCTTTGCACTGGAAAGGGCCTTTAAAGGCCATCCAGTGCTGGATTTGGAGGATGTGACACGGAACTGGGTGCCTGGGATTTGGGATGTCAGGCACTTCCAGGGCTGCCTCGACGCGGGGTGGACCATCCTGTCGGAATATCACGGGAATCCAGGAAGACTGGAAGGCACAAAGCTTAAGGGGAGGAAGCAGAAGCCAAGAAAAAATCTGGAGATGCTCCACATTTCCAAAGAAAAAGTGGGCAGAGAAAGCAGGAAGTGTGGCCAGCGTGGATGCAGGAGGCAGCTGCGGGTTTAGCATTTATTCCAGCATTCCAGAGGTGCCTTTCCAGGAAGGAACAGGAGATCAGCCTTTCCAACCGCCCTTAGAGCAAAGGAGTGGTGGGAATTGAGACTTGGAATGATGGGGATCAAGACACAGGGATGGGGATCGGGACAAAAAGAGATTTAAAGCCGAAATAATCCCAAGAACATGGATTTCCTTTGGGAGCCCTGGGATCAGATCTGTGTGCCAAGAGGGAACACCAAAGCCCAGGAACTGTCCACGGTTGGGCACAATCTGAACCTTCAGGGGGTTCCTTTCCACCTTTACTCCTTGATCCACGGCAAGCCCAGCTCCCAGGAATGAGGGATTGCCAGGCTTTTAGTGCAGCATTCCAGGCTGCTTCCAGTCAGGGTCAGGGAACCCCCTTCCCATGGGATACAGTTCCAATGGCCCAGAGAAGGGACCAGTCAGCCAAGGATGGAGTTTTCCAGGACACAGGTGGGAAGTGACTTTCTAGTGCAACATTTGAGCCGTTCAACGCCAGCAGATCCCGACTGGAATGGTTCAGGAGGGAGATATTCCCACTTTCCTCACCTAAAGGCACCTCCTCCCCGGGGATCCCGCCCAATCCCAGGTGTCCCTGCGGCTCCCAGGGACAGAGATGATTCTTTCCTCAAGGTTTTAAAGTGCTTTGCAGATCCAAAGCTCTGCCTCAGTGCTAAGGGTTGATTCCTGCCGGGATTAAGGGCAGGAATGAGCTCCTCATTCCCATTCCCGGGCTGGGAAGTGAGCTAGCCTGCTAGCCCTGCCCCCCCCTGCCCCTCAGCTCCCCTCTTCCCCTCCAAACTTCCCGGGTTTTTGTGCGTATTCCTGAAAAATCACCTCGGTGGTGCTTCCTGAGGGCAGGGACTGGGCTGTGCTGAGCTCCCGACCCTGCTCCTTTTTACAGGAGCTACAAAAACAAAAGGAACTTCCCATTCCTTGGAACCAAAGGATTTTTCCTTCCTCGCATTCCCCTGAATCCAGAGGGGCTTCCTCTGCTCCAGCTCCACGCAGGGAAAGGTCACCTTTGGAACCTTAAACCACAGGGATGTTTTAACTTCCCACCAAAAGCACTTCAGAAGGCTCTGGAATGGGGAAGGAGCAGGGAATGTGTATCCCGGGATCAGGTGAGGGGGATACCAGCACTCGGACAGAGATTCCAGTGAAATTCCGTGCACCTGGAGTCGCTTCCATCAGCGCACATGGGTTATAAAGTGCTCCTGCTGGATACCAGTTATTCCCAAAGGAAGGCCCATCCCAAGGGGAGCCCAGGGATTTGCCAGCTCCCGGGAAGCACAGCATCCTCCCACAATGGAAAGATCCCAGCCAAGGAGGGGGACAGGATTCTGAGGAAGTTAAAGTGGGACTTTCTTTTCCAGGGAAGGAGGAGAGAACTCCAGGGAGATTCCCTCGGGAAGTGCTGAGCTTTGCTTTGCCAACGAAGGGCCTTTTCCAGGTCACAGAAGGGTTTCATTCCCTAAATAGGTAGTTTTCCTGCTGCTCCCATCATTGGAAAACCTGCCTGGAGGGCTGAGCAGGCTCCTCTGGACCCCGGGGAGGCTCAGGCAGATTTAATCCCAACTTCCTCCAGCTTCACTCCGGGGGCTGGTGCAGGGGAGTGGAGAGGGATGCAGGCAGCTCCCCCCAGATCCCAGCCACCTGGAAAGCAGGGAACTTGGAATTCTGCCTGCCCACCCTCTCTTCCCTCAGCCCCCAGCAGAAAAGGCACGGGGAGGAGAGGATGGCCAGGCTTTTCCTTTGGGAAAACCTCCCTGTTTCCTTCATAAATACCTTCCCAACAGCAGCTCTGTAAACACACACAAGGCTTCAACACTCGGAAAAAAAAAAAAAAAATCCATCTTTTCCCTGAATTCCCAACGACAGGCTGCCACCGATCCATGGGTGGTGTGAGGACCCAGAGGGATCCAACCCAGGAAAGGCTCCCGGATTCCACAGGGACTCGGAAAACAACGCCGGCTCAATTTTCCAGTCGATCCCTCCAGGCAGCTCCGAGACGAGAATCCCGGCAATCCCGCGGGAATGTTGCCAGCTCAGAGGGGTCCAGAGAATCCGGGAGCGACGGTGGTGAGATCCAGGAGAGCTCGGACATGGCAGAGGGATCTGGCTCTTGGGAACAGCGTCCTTCCCTCAGGAATACTTGGGGGAGAGGAAACGCGGTGCCAGCCCCGTTCCCGCTGCGCCCGGCCGGGAATGGGAGGCTGGATTTGGGGGGAGACGGCCCCGATGGCTTTAAAACAAGAGTGTCCTACAAAAGCAATCCCCATGGAAGGGGCCGGATTGGGGCTCGGGCTGGATCCGTGGTAGTGCAACAGGGCCCAGAGTCTCAACCCGCTCATCTCCCAAACCAGCGGCTCCACTCCGGAGGGGGGATCCATCCCAGCCCCCCTCCTGCTTCCACCTCTCCAGCCTCGAGTTTCAGGGAATCCACCCGAGAGGATTCCCAGAGCAGGGTGTCTTGCTCCCAAACTCGGCAGGAGCCCCGGGGCAAGGAATCTGCCTCTGGAATGAGAGCCAGGCTGAGGTAGGGAACTTTAGTGCCTCAGACCCTCTCAGGCCCCGCGGGGCGAAGCTTCTCCCGAGCTCCATGTACGGTATTCCAGCACAATCCGTCCTCCAGCCACCGCTGTGCCACCCCGGAAGGGATGTTCCCGGCCGTCTCCTCCGATCCCGACCGCTCCTCTCCTCCACGGATTATCCCACCGGGATCATTCCACCCCTGTCCCCAAGCACTAAAGGGCCGAAATCATGAGGTCGTCCTGCTTGGCGGGGCTGGTTACGTGTCCGGAGGGGGTGGAAGTCCGGATTTTGTCCGTGGCCAGGCATTCCTGGCTGCTCACGCCCGTGGGAGTGATGTCCATGAGCTCCCCGGACGAGCTGAGGGGGAAGGAGGGCGACACGGAGATGCCCGAGGAGGGATCCGTCGATCCCGCGAACAGCCGGGGCGGCTTCGGGACCAGGTTGGGCTCGTACTGCGCCCGCAGCAGGATCTCCTGCTCGCTCACGGACTTGGGGAGCTCGGCGAAGTCGCTGGAGCTGTCCGACACCATCATGCAGTAGATGTCCTGGAAGGAGCTGCTCTTGCTGTCCAGGTTGAAGAGGCTGTCGATGAACTCGGCGAACTCCAGCACCTGGGGGCTGGGCACGTCGGCCAGGCGGCCGTTGTGCAGCGCCGGCTCCTCGCGGGGGGACGAGGGGCCGCGCTCGCCCTCGCTCCCGGCGCCCTCTGCGCTGCAGCGGCGCCGGGGGGTGGTGTCCCCGCTGTTGAGGATGTTCTCCGGGGGCTGCGTCTCCTGGGAATGCTTGGAGAGGCTGTCGGCGGCCAGCAGCTCGGTGCGGGAGCTGAGGGAAGGGTTCTCCTCGGGGATGACGGGGTCGATGTAGAAGCAGTGCGTCTCGTCCTTCTCCATGACCGCGTGCAGGCTGGGCGAGCCCCGGATGCTGCGGAAGCCGGAGGAGCGCCGCGAGTCGAAGCTGTAGATGGACTCGTTGTCCGAGAGGCTCTCCATGGTGGCCAGAGGGGCCCGGCGGTCCTGCAGCTCCACGGAAAGGCGCTCCTTGGTGTCCAGGAGCAGCAGCTCCACCGGGTCCTTCTGCACCGGGGAAAGCGGCTTCGTCTCGTAGAACCCCTCCAGGCTGATCTCCGAGTGGGATTTGCTCCTGCAGCGGGAAAAGACAACGTGAGGAGGCGGCCAGAGGATCCGAGCGTCGGGCACAGAGTTTCCCGCACGATTCCTCCAACCAAACCCGTCCAGGACTCCTGCAAATCCCTCACTGCTCCGTTCTCCCAATGGAAAATATCACACTGGCTCTTCCCTCAGCAAACTCCAGTTCTTGCCCTTCTCCCTGCTTTCCTGGCTAAATAAATCCCTCTCTCCTGCCCAGAGAGGCTGTGGAATCCCCATCCCTGGTGGTGTTCCAGGCTGGAGCGATCTGGGCTGGTGGAAGGAGTCTCTGCCCACGGTAAGGGATTGGAACGAGATGGTGTTTAAGGTCTCTTCCATCCCAAACCATTCCACGATTCTCCCAATGTCTTCCTTCTCCAGCATCACTGTCACTTGGGATCATGGCTCTGCTCCCAGAGAAACCTGCAGCACTTCCAAAGCATCCAAAACCTCTGCATTAAAGAGGATTTGGGGGAGAGAGACTGAAGGACCAACCTACACTTAACCCACTTTCTCCTTCTTTTCCCACTCTGGAACCACTCCAGGCTCAGGCTTTCCCCTCCTTCTCCGTGCTGGTGATCCCACCACAAATTCCACGAGGCTGTCAGAGCATTTTCCAGGACCAGCCTTTAAGACAGGTATGAAAACTCCAACTACACAAAGATTTTAGGGATCAGGCAGGCTCTTCCAGAAAAACACAGGGAAGGAGCTCCCGCGCCAGGCTTGGGATCAACAGCCTTAAGGACATGTAATTATGCAAGCATTTGGGAAGAGAGCCTGAGTTTGGGAGAGGACTCCTGCCCCTGCCAAAGGGCTGGGATATACAGGGAATGCTTCCTGGGGGATATACAGGGAATGCTTCCTGGGGGATATACAGGGAATGCCTCCTGGGGGATATACAGGGAATGCTTCCTGGGGGATATACAGGGAATGCTTCCTGGGGGATATACAGGGAATGCTTCCTGGGGGATATACAGGGAATGCTTCCTGGGGGATATACAGGGAATGCTTCCTGGGGGATATACAGGGAATGCTTCCTGGGGGATATACAGGGAATGCTTCCTGGGGGATATACAGGGAATGCTTCCTGGGGGATATACAGGGAATGCCTCCTGGGGGATATACAGGGAATGCCTCCTGGGGGATATACAGGGAATGCCTCCTGGGGGATATACAGGGAATGCCTCCTGGGGGATATACAGGGAATGCCTCCTGGGGGATATACAGGGAATGCCTCCTGGGGGATATACAGGGAATGCTTCCTGGGGGATATACAGGGAATGCTTCCTGGGGGATATACAGGGAATGCTTCCTGAGGTAAGGTAATATCTGATCCCTCTGCAGCTTCAGTGGAGTAACAGTGGTTTAGGAATAGATTCCAAGAATCCCAAAAGAGGAAATCTGACACACTAAGATGGTTCTAACCTGGAATTAAACACCACCTTCCCAGTCTTACTGTAGCCCTCAAAAACCTGGGACAATCCCTGTTCCATCCCAGCTGTGTTCTGCTTCCAAGCTCTCCTTCATTGCCTCTGACCATTCACTCCCTGTGACAAGAATATTCCCATTTTTCCACGTTATCTGCTGCCTCATCTTCCCTCTGAATTTAAATCTCCCTCCTATGACCTCACACTTATCCAGAAATCCCTCACCCCACAGCTCTCCCTGAAAACCCCATGGAAGTGCTTCCCTGGCCAAGGAATTATCCCTTCCCACCCACACAGTTTCATCTCCTGGTTCCACTCACAGTCACCTCTGGATGCAAACCATCTCCCTTCCTTCATTTTCCCTGTTTTCCCTGCCAGTCCAGATACGGGAACACCTTGAGCACTTGGAATACGCCTCTTCCCTGTTTTCCGCCGGATTTCCTGCTCTTATCCTTCCCAAACAGGACACCAACTGCTTTCCCCTCACCTACATCCATGTTCCCAACGTGATCCTGTTTGTGATATTCCATAAATCCCAGCATGAAGCAGCTTTAAATGTATATGTTGTGCTAAGCTTTGGAAAATCACCACATTTGGCTGGAAGTTTCACCTTGGGAAAACCAGATTTGCCTGGATAAGGAGCAAAGGAGGTTTCTTCCACACCTTGTATGTTCTCCTGACCTTGCTCCACTCAGATTCCTGAGGGACACAAAGGGTCTTTTCCCCCCTGACACAAGTCCCACAAAGGCATCCCTTGGATCTATCCACAAACACGGATCACAGCGCTCCAAGAGGGAGAGGATCCACACCTAGAGCCAACATTCCTGCCCAAATCCATCCTTACTTGGTGCTGCTGTTCCTCCTGTCCGCTGGGATGGCTCCGGTTCCCACCTGGATGGAAGGGCCGCTGGGCAAGGGCTGGCTCTGGAATATCAGCTCCGGAGTGAGATCCACCTCCGTCGGACTCACCATCACCTTGGCTGCGGAAAGCAAAGCGGTTTTCCCCTTGTTGTAGTTTTCCAAGACCTGTCCAAGGCAAGGAGAGGAACAGCAGGGATTTACTGGGAGCTGGATTTGCCTCTTTCTTCCCAAAGCCGCCTGGAAGCACGAGGAAAGGTCTGGAGATGAAGGATTAGATGGATCAATCCTGACATATCCCCGGATGTCACCCGGACTCATCCAATGGGCACCTCCTGGAATGAACCAACCACTCCCCAACCTCCCGTTATTCCGACGTGAAGTCTGGAAACAGGAGTGGGAACCCTGGGAATTCCATTCCCAGACCTCGCCACATCCAGCTCCAACATCCCGTGCCCGACTGACCTGGAGCATCAGCACTTTTCCTCCTCTTCCCCAAAACAAAGGGCCTCGTGCATTTAAACCTCCAGCATTCCAGGGCAAGGAGTGACTATCCCACGTGGATGCTCGGGATCCCAATCCCCTTACCTTGTTGAGCCCTTCCATGACCACGTAGGGAAGGTGTTCGTGGAGCATGGCCGGGGAGATGATCACCTCGTTGAAGGCCTTGTTGTCCCCCCAGATGGCAAAATAAGTGGGATCCTCCTGCTCGCAGCAGCTGGAAAAGGGATCCAAACAAAGGGGAAAACGGGATGAAAGAGCAGGGAAATGTTTTGGTTGGAGAGGGAGAAAAAGCAACGGTAGGAAAAATGGAGGGAGGAGATGTTGAAGCACGTGCTGCTCCAGAATCTGCATTATCCAACAGGGAATGACATCCCAGTGCCTGAAGGGGCTCCCAGAGAGCTGGAGAGGGAATTTGGAGAAGGGTCCGGAGGGACAGGACAAGGGGGAATGGTTTCCCACTGCCAGAAGGTGGCTTTAGGTGGGACACTGGGAAGAAATCCTTCCCTGTGAGGGCGGTGAGGCCCTGGAATGGATTTCCCAGGGAAGCTGCAGCTGCCCCATCCCTGGAGGTGCTCCAGGCCAGCTTGGAGCAACCTGGAGCAGCGGAAGGTATCCCTGCCGTGGACTGGATGATCCTTAAGTCCCTTCCATCCCAAACCATTCCATGTGCTGGTTTACACGGGATGCTGGGAAGAAACTCTTCCCCGTGAGGGCGCTGAGGCCCTGGAATGGATTTCCCGGGGAAGCTGCGGCTGCCCCATCCCTGGGGGTGCTCCAGGCCGGCTCGGAGCACCCTGGAGCAGCGGGAGACATCCCCGCCCACGGACCTTTACGCTCCCCCATTCCAACCTACGCCGTTCTAGACAGCAGGGAAAAGAAAACCCAACCCTTAATTCTCATCTCCGGGCGTTTTCCTGCCGGGAGTGGCAGGACTCACCAGCACTGCTCGGCGGGGTGGTTGTGCACGACGTGGGTGATGCGGCCGGGCGGGTAGAGGGGCGTGTGGGAATTGCCAGGGAACGGCCAGGGAACGGCCAGGGAACGGCCAGGGAACGGCCAGGGAACGGCCAGGGAACGGCCAGGGAAGGTGGGACTCACCAGCACTGCTCGGCAGGGTGGTTGTGCACGACGTGGATGATGCGGCCGGGCGGGTAGAGGGGCGTGCTGGCCGACAGCGCGATGGTCAGGTCGCTGGGGTGAGCCCACAGCCGCTGGCTCGGCACAGAGCTCTCCTCCGGCTCCTCGGGAAGCTCCGACTTGGGAATGCACTTGGTGGCCCCCACGATGATCCGCCACTGAGGGAGCGGCGGGAGCGGCGAGGAGGGAAGAGAGCACGGGAAAAGCACGGTCACCCCGCGGGACGCTCGAGCGGGAAAAAGGGCCCAAATCCCGGGTCTGGGGCACTGATCCCGAAATAGGGATAGCCCTGTGCCAGGGAGCACAATTCCAGAGGTGAGATATTCCCCATTTTCTGCCACGTAGGAGGAAATCGCCTATAAAAAGGTGTGGGAAACACCACTAGAGACGCCCAGGGAAAACACAGGGAGGATAAATATGGAATAACACGGGGAAGCAGGAGGATAAATGAGGAATAACGCAGGGAAGCAGGAGGATAAATGAGGAATAACACGGAGAAACAGGAGGATAAATGAGGAATAACATGGGAAGCAGGAGGATAAATGAGGAATAACACAGGGAAGCAGGAGGATAAATGAGGAATAACACGGGGAAACAGGAGGATAAATGAGGAATAACACGGAGAAACAGGAGGATAAATGAGGAATGACAAGGGGAAGCAGGAGGATAAATGAGGAATAACACGGGGAAACAGGAGGATAAATGAGGAATAACACGGAGAAACAGGAGGATAAATGAGGAATAACACGGGAAGCAAAAGGATAAATGAGGAATAACACAGGGAAGCAGGAGGATAAATGAGGAATAACACAGGGAAGCAGGAGGATAAATGAGGAATAACGCAGGGAAGCAGGAGGATAAATGAGGAATAACACGGAGAAACAGGAGGATAAATGAGGAATAACACGGGTAAGCAGGAGGATAAATGAGGAATAACAAGGGGAAGCAGGAGGATAAATGAGGAATAACACAGGGAAGCAGGAGGATAAATGAGGAATAACACAGGGAAGCAGGAGGATAAATGAGGAATAACACAGGGAAGCAGGAGGATAAATGAGGAATGACAAGGGGAAGCAGGAGGATAAATGAGGAATAACACGGAGAAACAGGAGGATAAATGAGGAATAACAAGGGGAAAGAAAAGGATAAATGAGGAATAACACGGGTAAGGAGGAGGATAAATGAGGAATAACACAGGGAAGCAGGAGGATAAATGAGGAATAACACAGGGAAGCAGGAGGATAAATGAGGAATAACACAGGGAAGCAGGAGGATAAATATGGAATAACACGGGGAAACAGGAGGATAAATGAGGAATAACACAAGGAGAAAGGAGGATAAATGAGGAATAACACGGGAAGCAGGAGGATAAATGAGGAATAACACAAGGCCAGGGAAATGAGGAAGCTGGGGACAGAAATGATCCCGGTGTTTCTGCAAAGTTGGTTTTCCTTCCCCAATTTTAAGCCAACATCCCGTCTCTCCTTGTTTTTCCTTAGATAGTCAAGGATCTATAGGATTCATGTCCCTCAACTGATAAACTGGTATTCTCCAGGATAAAGGAAGCAATTTTTAATGTTCAAAAACAAGGATGAGATTAAACAATGCAGGTAAAAAAGTTGTTTAGGACTTTAGGCACTAAAAACCCCCTAAATCCACCAAAAACCCCTTAAAAACTACCAAAAAAACCCCCTAAAACCCCACCAAACCCCCCCCCAAAAAAAAAACACAAAAACCCCTAAAAGAGCACCAAACCCCCCTAGAACCCCACAAAACCTCCCTAAAAAAAACTACCAAAAACCCACTAAAAAACTTAGAAACTCACCAAAAAAAACCACTAACCCCCCCCAAAAACTTAGAAAACACAACTCCCCCCAAACCACCCAAAAAAAGCCCTAAAAAACCACAAAACCCCACCAACCCCCCTAAAAAATGCAACAGAAAGCACAAAAAAACTCCTAGGAAACCACCAAAAAACCCTTAAAAACCCACCAAAAAAACCACCAAAGACCTTAAAAAAACCACCAAAACAAAGTCCTAAAAAGCACCAGAAAAACCTACTAAAATCTCAAGAACCCACCCCAAAAAAACCCTTAAGAAAACCCCCCAAAAAAATAAAATCAAAAACCCACCAGAAAACAACCCTAAAAAACCAGGAAAAAAACCACCAAAAAATCCCTAAAACCCACAAAACCCCCTCAAAAATCATGAAGAATTCTCAAAGAACCTGAGGCCAGACCACGAAAATTAGAATTTAACAAGAGAAATAAATACAAGCTCAGTTTTCTCCCTTTCCAGGTAATTCCTGTGATGTTTTATCCCTAAAAATCTTCATGTGTTATGGTTTTTTCCTATCTCAGCGTAATGGTGGAGACTGGGAAGGGACAATTCCCACATTTCCAAAACATGACCAGACTCCTTATCCCAGCATCACCCAGCCATGCCCATAAACAGACAATTCCAGGCTGTTCCCAGCTTTTTCCCCAGCTGAAAAAAATCCACACTGGGAACAGAGACACCAACACGGGCTTGGACAGAAAATTCCCTGCTCAGTTATTTGGGATCTGTGACGGTGAACTCGGAACACCTGAGTGGGAACCAGCCCACGGAGCTCTCCTGGCTTCTCTTCCCGTCATTCCTGCAGTTCCCTAAAGAGTGATCCCAAGGACACCTGGAGGAAACCCGCCCTTCCCGCCACTGCAATTCCCTATCCTTGCCCGGAGACACTTCCAGGGGTTTGTCCCTCTTTCCTCTCACCTTCGGTTTGGTGCTTCTTTGGAGAACATCCAGGAGCTGCCGGCGGAACCCCTCCAGCTGGGAGAGCCCGATCCTGGAAGAGAGGAAAGTGGGAGTGAGGAAAACAGGCAGATGGGGTTATGGAAAAGAGGGAGACGTGTTTGGAACACCCGGGCAGGGAATGGGATGGGAAGGACACGTGGGCACAGGAGGGGATACCACAAGGATAAGGGATCAGGGCTGGAATCAGGGATGAGGGAAAACTCAGGCTGGATCAGGGCTGGGATCTGGAATGGGGGAAAACACGGACTGGATTAGTGCTGGAATTGGGAATGGGAGAAAACACGGACTGGATTAGTGCTGGAATTGGGAATGGGGGAAAACCCAGACTGGATTAGTGCTGGAATTGGGAATGGGGGAAAACCCAGACTGAATCGGGGTGAAATTTGGAATGGGGGAAAACCTGGACTGGATAATGCTTGGAATCCAGAACGGGGAAAACCCAGACTGGATTCAGACCAGGATCTGGAATGGGGGAAAACCCGGACTGGATTTGGCTCCAGAACGGGGGGAACTCTCAGACTGGGGTAGGAATCTGGAATGGAGAAACCCAGAGTGGACTACGCCTGGGATCTGGAATGGGGGAAAATGCAGACCAGATTGGGGCTGGAATCTGGAATGGAGAAACCCAGAGTGGACTAGGCTGGGATTGGGAGTGGGGGAAAAGCAGTGCAGGTTTCTGAGGTGGGCTGTGGCATCAGCCCGGAGCAGGAACGGGGGGAGAGAGGCCCTGGGAACCATCGGGACAGGAAATGGGAGCAGAGCAGGGAACACGGAGGGGAGAGAGCTCAGGGAGCAGGGAGCTGACAGTGGAATCCCAGATGCCAGGGAAGGATGACACGGAACAGGTGACTCGGGAAGGTGTCTGGGAGCTGAGTGACACCACTGAGGAAATTCCAGGATGGAGCAGGTCATGTCGTCCAG
Source organism: Chiroxiphia lanceolata (assembly GCF_009829145.1). NCBI lineage: Eukaryota > Metazoa > Chordata > Aves > Passeriformes > Pipridae > Chiroxiphia > Chiroxiphia lanceolata. Next base: position 76,282 of record NC_045642.1, read on the forward strand.
GGAAATGCCAGGCTGTCTGTCCCGGCCCAAATCCCTGCTCAGCAGAACATATCCCAGGGGATGAGGAAGGTGAGAGATGCCAAGGAATGAGCTGGGTCGGAGATACGAAATGGAACAGGAATTTTGGGACAAACATGAGGTGACAGCACATCCAAGATGACACAAGAAACCGGGAAGACGACACTGATGCTCCAGGGACCACAGTGAGTGATTCCAGAGGCAGGATATTCCCACTTTTCTGGCACACGGGAAGGATTTGCCTATAAAGAGGTGTGTGAAGCACCAGCAGAGGTGCCCAGGGAAAACACAGGGAAGCAGGAGGATAAATAAGGAACAACACAAGGAACCAGGCAGATAAATGAGGAACGAGACAAGGACAGGCAGATGACGAATCCGGAGACAGATGATCCACGTGTTTCTGACAGGGAATGGATGATTTGGAGACAGGACAGCAAACACTCAGGAAGGATTTGGGACACTCCTCCACTTGCCTGGGCACCAGATCTTTCCCAAGCACCACTGCAGTCACAAACTCCTTGGAATACTCCATGGCATCCTCACTGGAAGAGAAACAGGAGCAGGAAGAAGCAAACAGTGTTTCATTCCCAGGCCGGTGGCAGAGAACCAGGGGCACAAAACCCCAATCCAAGCTACTTCCAGGCTTTTGGGATTTGCACCTTGGGAAGGAAAAGCCTCATATCCACATCCCACGGCTCAAACATTCCCCTGCACGTGGCTCTGGATATACCTGGGAAAGGAAGTGCTTTAACTCAATGCCCCACAGCCATTTTCCAAGAGTTTGGGAACGGTGGGGCAGCCAAGGAAGAAGATATTCCGTGCTCCTGAGGCTACCTGACAAAGACACTGTGGAATGAAATACTGAAACATTGTGGAGAACTCAGATGGCAAATTTCTGGAGCAACCTGAGGACTGAGAGGGAAGGGAATTAAGATTCCCACTCTGTGGAGCTTCTTGGAGATGATCCCGGGCACAACACGAGTCAGGAGCTCCCAAGGGATCCGGAAGTGGGATTTCTGAACAAAGAGCCACAAAACTCCCATGGAACATCCTCCTCTGCAGCTCTGTGGCTGCAGAAAGCCAGGAATGACAGCAACAAGGAATGCCAACATCCAGATCCATCAGCAGGACGCTTTAAAACCCTTGGTTGCTCCTGGAATATGATGCAGGAACTGCCACAAGGGGCTTTGGAGAACCCAGAGCCCATTTCAAGGATCCCCACGACAACCAGAAAGACCTTCCCTCACTTGCCAGCAATCCCAAGGGATGGTTCTGTTTGGGAATAATGTGACCAGAAGGTCTGTTCCCATTTACAATGGGAGGAATTCCCCATTATTCTCTCTCCCTCGGGAGGGAAACCAGCACCCAAAAAGCACAATCCCTCTGCCCCTTTTTCAGGCACCGCTTTGGAATGGGAGAAATCACATCCCAAAGTGAAGTAAAGTTTCTTTGGAAAAGGAATCCAAGCAACTGGAACAGGACTGGGCAAAGAGTATGGAAATTGCATCCAACTTGCATTTTCCATTAAAATGAGAGCCACAGACAACTTGGGGATATTTGGGAGAGCGGCCACCTGCCCTCCTGCCCGGAATTCCAAACACTACCACAGAGGGAACACTCGGCAAATCCAGGCTGCCTGTCCCTTCTACTGCTCCTTAGAGGATCCCAACCGGGCCGTGCTCCAGCTCCAGTCCCACCTGCATCCCAAGACCTACCTGAGCAGCCCACCTGGGGGGGAATAGGCAAAGCACTTCAGGGAGGGGTACTGGGGGCGCAGCAGGAAGGACAGGATGGCAGCAGTTCCAGCTCCCAGGGAGTGCCCAACCACAATCAGGCCGTAGTGTTTTGTCCCTCTTCCCTGGAAACCAAAACCAACAAGAAATGGACGTCACGCTGAAAATTAACGGGGATTCATCCCCCAAATCTCTCCCTTTCCTCAGGTTTTCGAGTGCTTTTTACACACGAAAGCTCCAGATTCCAGCTGAACAGCTCCTTGCTCTGAATCTCATGGAATCATCATGGAATCCTGGAATGGTTTGAGTGGGAAGGGACCTTAAAGCCCATCTAGTTCCAACCCCAGCACCTTCCACTATCCCAGGCTACTCCAAGACCTGTCCCACCTGGCCATGGACACTTCCAGGGATGGGGCAGCCACAGCTTCCCTGGGAAATCCATTCCAGGGCCTCACCATCCCCATAGGGAAGGATTTCTTCCCAGTATCCCATTTGACCCTGCCCTCTATCAGTGGGAAGCCATTCCCCCTTGTCCTGGCACTCCAGGCCCTGGAATTCACTCGCTTCTGGAATTCTACATCTCCATCAGTGTGTGACCTACTGGCTCTTCCCTGGAAGAAAAAAGATGGGAAGAAACAGGAAATGCACACCAGCTGTTTGAATTCTCTGGGATTTGACAGGAGCCTTTGGCCCTTCCTCAAACCTCACAGCCTCCTGATAATATCCAAATCCATGGAGAAAGTGTTTCTCCACCTCCCTGGGTACTTTTCCCTGGAATATCTGTTGCTGGCAACTGTCAGAAACAATATCCTGAGATACAGGAACCTTTGGTGGGAGCTGGGATGGCATTTACGTACCTAAAGCCAGGAAGAATTCCTCCTGATTACCAGGAACAAACCCAATATTCCCTTTCCAGGCAGAGAGGGATGAAGCCGGATGCCGGAGTGTCTCTCCCTCCATCCCCCAAACATCCCGAGGCAGCACTTCCACAGCTCTTCCCAACCCATAAACCAAGGCAAGCTGCTTCCCAACGCCTCCCTTGGGATCTCTGCTAGCTCCCTGCCACCAGGAATGTTCTCCCAGAGACAGCATTCCGGAAAGAACCTCCACAGAGATGGGATTTTAGTTCCTGCTGGCTCGGTTTTAATGTTCCCTGTCCCGCATTCCCACGTGGGAATGCCTGCCTCAGGAAAGAGAGGATAATCAGGAGCTCTGCAGTGCTGGGGGTTCCAAAATGAAAAAGCCTCGAGGAGCAACCTGATCTTATGGAATGTTCTCTTCCCATGGCAGGGGGGTGGAACTCGAGGATTTTTAGGGTCCCTTACAACGCCAAATTCCAGGATTCCACGAGGGAGCCGGCAATCCAGAGGGACGGGAATTAAAGGGAGAGTTGAGAAATCAACACGAGGCATTCAGGACACGGCAATTCCCTTAAAAACCAGGTTTATAGGGAACTCTCATCCTCTGTCTGGAAGGAAAGCTGGAACTCACCAGGTCACGTCCGAAGGCTTGGGAAAGCACCATTTCCTGCTCCAGCTTCTTCTTGATGTACTCGGCAGAGAGCACCATTCCCTGCGGGAAGCGGGAAGACAGTGGGATCCAAATGGATGTGTGGCAGCCCCGATCCCAACACCCAGCAGCCAAAAGCTGTGGAAGCTCCGGAGTGTCCCTCGGCACGCTCGGGATGGAGGAAAAACTGAGTCCCCTCTCCACATTCCAGAAGAGAAATTCTGGATCGTGGTGTTCAGGAGTAATGAGTTCTTAAATTCTAAGGGCTTATTCCTGGGATCAGGGTGTATTTAGAGGGAAAAACATCCCGAAAAACAACTTAAACAGGGTTGTGTGTTTGGTACTTCAGATCCCGGGATTTGTGGAAGAACGTGGAAATATAAACTTGGATGTTCTGAATATTCACGTTTTAATTGCCAAATTTTCCTCTCCCCGGTAAATCTGTGAATGATTTTTCCATTTAAATCTGGGAATAAAAGTGTGAATTATCCTGAGTTTACAGAGAAAACAATACAAACACCAAGAGGAAAAGTGGGAGCACTCCCTGTACAGGCAGAGTTCATTCCTGCCTTTTCCAGTCACCACCATTAATGGAATTTGGCTGCTAAAGGACATTAATCATAAATCATTAAAGGATTTTATTCCCTAGAAGTTCAAAAGTGCTGGAAGATGGGAAAAACCACAGGCTGGGGCTCCCCATTCCTCCTCTCTGCCGAGGAGTTTTGTCCCTCCATGTATTAAATTCCAAACACAGGTATCAAACAAGCAATTGGAATTTGGTTTGGAATTCCAGGTGACGCTTTTCCTACAGTTTAATTCAGTGGGAAGCAAGCCTGAATTCAAAAAAAAAAAAAAAAAAAAAAACCAAACAAAAACACAAACCCAACCAGGCTGAACAGAAATGATCAATCCTAATTTGGGAATTACAGATCTCAAATAATTCACACAGTCTGGACTGGGAAAAAAAAACAACAAACAAACAGGGAAAATCAGCTCCTGGGCTCTTTTCCATTAAATAACGGTGTAAATACAACGGGAACGGTATTGAGGATTCACTCTCCATCTCAGGGATATCACAGGATTTGTCTGCTCAAAAAACATGGAATTTTCCAAGTCCTCAGTACCACGAATCCCATCAAATCCCACCTGGGTGCTGGAGAGGAGGAGCAGCACTGAGGTGACTCCATGAGCACGGAAATGGGAATGTGGGACACTGGGACCACCAAAAAGGTGGTTGGTGCCTGTATCCCAATGCCCAGCAGCTCCAAATCTTCCAGAAGAGTCTCCATTCCCAATCCTCAGGAGAAAGGAACGGGCTACTGATCTAAATTCCCAAGGTGAATTTGGGATTCTATTTTTAGGAAGCATGACCCAAATCCCTGGTGGTGCCCAGTGTTAGTCAGCCTTAGGACATATTTTTGGGAATTAGATTTTAATGGAGGCAGTGATTTTAATATTATGGAATGAGACTGTAAAGTTCCATCAAAATGGAGCCTGTTCCCTAAATTTCATGGAATCCCAGGATGGTTTGGGTTGGAATGGACATTACACTCATCCAGTTCCATGGGCAGCGACACCTTGCACTAGACTGGGACGCTCCAAGCCTTGTCCAACCTGTCCTCGGGCAATTCCAGGGATGTGCATCCATAGATCCTCTCCAGGCAACAGATTCAATTTCAAGGGAATTAAACAATTTGGGCTTAATTCTGGAACCTCGCACGTAAATAACCAAATGGATCCGAGATTTAGGGAAAGGGGATGGGAATGTCCTGCACTGCTTTGCATCCAAAGGCAAGGAACTGCTCTGGGATAGATGAGATTTGGGGGAAAAGCCTCAGAGGGGTCTATTTTATAGGGAAAAACCCGGTCTAGGGGCTGGAATGGGATCTTTAAGGTCCCTTCCCACCCAAACCATTCCAGGATTCCAGTTCCTAAAGGAGAGCATCAAAGGCCAGGTTTGGCATTCAGGAAAAACCCTGGAAGAAGCAGGAGCTCCCAAGGAATTCCAGGCTCAATATCCCACCTTGGGTAACAACTCCTCTCCTCCAGCCGCACTCCCAGCAACTGCTCCGTTCCTTCCAGCCCTCAATTCCCCTTTCCCAACCTGGCACTGCATCCTGGCAAGCTCCCAAATTCCTGAGCAGCTTAAAGACTTGGCACTACTTTGCCAGACGGGGGCAAAGGGCAGCTCTGGAATAAATGGATTCAGTTATCCCAGAGCTGCTCACAGACAGGGAGCATCCATCAAATTACACGGATGCCAGTCCTGCCAGGATCCTTGGAGGGCATTCCTGCCTCCAAACACATTCCCAGAGTTTCACTGCAAATTCTGAGAAGGTCGTTGGAAGGCCAAGTCATTTGGATGACTCCAGGAATTTCATTCCGGGTCTCCAGGATGTCTTTTCCAGTTTGGATGGCACTAATTGGACGGAGTTTTTTAATTACACACCCAGTGATTTTAACTGTTCCCAGGGATTTTAACTGTTCCCAGGGATTATTCAACACCTCAAAGCCCTTTTGCTGCAGTTCTGGAATGTCCTTTTTAAAGTAATTACGCCCATTTGGGGGGCTGGTCATTAAAAAAACAAATAATGAGAAAAATTGAGGGGCTTTTGTTTGGTTTTGGTTCTCAGAGAAAAACTGTGAGGAAGACGAGAGAAGACCCAGAAGAAAAGTGAAGGGAGGGAAAAGGGAGAAGGGGGAAAAGGGAGGGGAGGAAAAGGAGAGGAAAAATCAAGGGGAAAAGGAGAGGAAAATCAAGGGGAAAAGGAGAGGAAAATCAAGGGGAAAAGGAGAGGAAAATCAAGGGGAAAAGGAGAGGAAAATCAAGGGGAAAAGGAGAGGAAAATCAAGGGGAAAAGGAGAGGAAAATCAAGGGGAAAAGGAGAGAAAAATCAAGGGGAAAAGGAGAGAAAAATCAAGGGGAAAAGGAGAGAAAAATCAAGGGGGAAAGGAGAGAAAAATCAAGGGGGAAAGGAGAGAAAAATCAAAAGGAAAATGAGGTTTGGGTTGGTTTTGGTTTCCCTCCTTCCCCTGCCCTCACCTTGTGTCCCAGCCACGTCCCGTGGTGCCCCTCGACCGGCAGGCGCTCGGCATCCCCGGTCAGATCCGTCAGGGCATCCTGGAAGGAAGGCACCCTTGCTTCAGGTGAGTCAACTCCGGGTCGGGAATGCCTCCGGAACTCTCCGGGACGTCCCTCCCGGGGCAGCCCCCAGCCAGCCCCGCTTACTTTTGGGGACAGCGTCCCTCGGATGCTGATCACCACCTTCTTCTTGTCGTGGTCCACGGCCACGTAGAAAGGGGTCTCATAGACCTGGGAAAGACCGGGAGAGACTGGGTTATCCACAGGGAAAAGGAGGTCGTTTCTGCCCCCAAGGAGGTCGTTTCTGCCCCCAAGGAGGTCGTTTCTGCCCCCAAGGAGGTCGTTTCTGCCCCCAAGGAGGTCGTTTCTGCCCCCAAGGAGGTCGTTTCTGCCCCCAAGGAGGTCGTTTCTGCCCCCAAGGAGGTCGTTTCTGCCCCCAAGGGGGGTCGTTTCTGCCCCCAAGGGGGGTCGTTTCTGCCCCCAAGGAGGTCGATTCTGCCCCCAAGGAGGTCGATTCTGCCCCCAAGGAGGTCGATTCTGCCCCCAAGGAGGTCAATTCTGCCCCCAAGGGAAGGGATTTTCTGATGGAGCCCCACTGCAGGTGCGGAACGAGGCCGGATTTCCCTCCTTGGTGCCGCCCTGGTGGAACGTGGGTAAATCCCACGGGAAGGGGGCCCGGCTGGAATGGGAAGGGGTCTCAGCTGGCCCTCACAGCGTCGTGGCAGGAGGTGTAGACGATGTCCACGGAGGTCATGTTCTCGTCCAGGAAGTGGCGCCGGATGGCGATGGCGTTGCAGCCGCAGCAATTGTCCTCCTCGATGGTGACACCCGGGGCGTAGCGGGGCCGGGAGGGACACAGGCAGCAGCACCTGCTGGGAGAGCACAGTTCTGAGGGGGAAAGACTGGATTTGGAGCAGCAGCACCTGCTGGGAGAGCACAGCTCTGAGGGGGAAAGGCTGGATTTGGAGCAGCAGCACCTGCTGGGAAAACACAGCTCTGAGGGGAAAGGCTGGATTTGGAGCAGCAGCACCTGCTGGGACAGCACAGCTCTGAGGGAAAAAGGGTTGGATTCGGGGGGCAGTTCCCCTCCGAGCCATGCTGGCCTCCTCCAGACTCAGAGTGAGCACCCAGGGAAGGGTGAAACCACAAAGCGGGACAAAATTCCCCTTCCAGCCAACTAAAGGACATCGGGATCAGGTGTAGTTTTCCTGCCGAGCACCAGAGAGAGCTCCAGCACAAGCAGTTCCCGAGGAATCTGAGGGATAGCTCCTCAAGGGATACTACGCAGACACAGGGAGCATTTCCTGAGCTCCAGGTTTATTTACGGCAGAAGAGCAGGTCTGGAATCAGCCCAGAACAGAATGAAAAGCACAGATCGATCCTCCCTCTTTCCTTCTCGCAAATAAAAGTATTTCCAAGGAATTAAATTCCTCCCAAGAGCCCAGAAGTTGCCAAAAGCTCATCCCCAAATTGAATCTGGGGATGGAATTGTGGCGAACACTTGAATCCCAAGCTGGAAAATCCAACTAGTGGGAGAGAGCACAGCCCAAATCTTGGAAGTGTTTTAATCAGGATCCAAATTTCAACTCCCCGATGGGGGAGAAATCAGGTTTTTTGAGCTCCAGGAAGTTCTTTGGGACTGGGTTTTGCGCCAGGTGGGTTCTCCCCACTGGCTGTTCCAGCTGGCACCGGAGAGGACGGAGCAGGGGACAAGGGGGTTTATTTACAAGATGGAAGGGATCTGGGAAGCCTTTGGAATAGGAGGCATGGAGAGATGGGAGGAGAAAGCATGAGAGGGGAAGGAGCAGGGGAAGGAGCAGGGGAAGGAGCAGGGGAAGGAGCAGGGGAAGGAGCAGGGGAAGGAGCAGAGTGGGGACAGGGAGCAAGCGATGACACAAATACGGGGAATAGGGATTTCTAAGCACAGGGGGGAAATCCCGGGGATTTCTAACGGGGGGGATGAGGAGGAGGGAGATGGGGCTGAGGGCAGAGGGGGCACTCACGAGCAGGATCTGGCCAGGCGACAGAGTCCACACGTGGGCTTCCTCATGAGGTAAATGGGCCAGCCGTAGGCGGCCAGCGCGAAGAGCATGTAGTAACACACCTCCCGGTACCGCTGCATCTCTTGCTGCAACACACGGACACGCGGGAAGCTCCGGGAATGCTCCTCCTCATTCCCTGTTCCCGCAGCTGGACCCCCTCACTGACACCACCCTCCTCCCGGGGCAGCGAGGTGGGGACGTGGGGCGAGATCCGCCCCATCCCGACAGGCTCCGGCCGTTCTCCTGAGGGGTTTTCCTCTGTACCCCACCCTGCTGCCAAGGAAGCAGCTCCCTGCAGGTTTGGGAACGAGCTCCCGAAATATCCTGCTGCCAACAGGTTGTAGGATGCCCAGAGAGGGACAGAAAGATGGTTTAGGGCCACGTGTCTCAGCTGTGTCCTGGAAAAGGTCAGTTATCCTGGACAGCTGGAGCGGGAATTAAACGGTGCAGGTGTGAGAGGGGGAATCAGGGGGCAAAAAAATCAGGGGGGGGTAAAATTGGGGGGGAAAACAAACCAGGGGGAAAACAAACCAGGGGGAAAACAAACCAGGGGGAAAACAAACCAGGGGGAAAACAAACCAGGGGGAAAACAAACCAGGGGGAAACAAACCAGGGGGAAAACAAACCAGGGGGAAAACAAACCAGGGGGAAAACAAACCAGGGGGAAAACAAACCAGGGGGAAAACAAACCAGGGGGAAAACAAACCAGGGGGAAAAAAATCAGGGGGAAAAAAATCAGGGGGAAAAAAATCAGGGGGAAAAAAATCAGGGGAAGGGGGGGAATCAGGGAGGGAGGGAATCAGGGTGGGAAAAAAAAACAGGGGGGAAAATGAGAAAAATCAGCAGGAAAGGTGAGGCGGGAAAAATTAAGAGAGAAATCCAAGACCTGGAATTTCTCAGATAGTTTCTGAGAGGGGCAGAAAGGAATAAGAGAAGGCACTGAGGAAGAGGAAGCAGGTGACACAGGAGAGCTTCCAGGACCCCACGTTCCAGGGACTCACCGCGTTCTTCAGATCCAGGTACTTGGTGTTCCTGGTCACCGGCATTCCGGACAGGAAAGCCAGAATGTCATTGTTTGCCTGGAAATGCCAAACACACGGGAAAAGTCTTACCAAAATCTACTCCCAGTTATCCCAACCAGGCTCCTCAAATGCTCCCCAATGGTTTTACTCCCGAATTTCAAGCCAAGGGGGGGAAAAAAAAAAAAACCAAACCAAGCAAATAAGTCAATTTTCTCCTGGGTCGACAATTTGAAAATGTGAACAATGGCTTGGAAATTTAGGAATTTTTCTTCCTGAAGCTTGCTGGAGTCTCCTCCACATCACAGGGAATAATCTTCCCAGTTGATAACATAGTGGGAATAATCTTCCCAGTCCATAACATAGTGGGAATAATCTTCCCAGTCCATAACATAGTGGGAATAATCTTCCCAGTCCATAACATAGTGGGAATAATCTTCCCAGTCCATAACATAGTGGGAATAATCTTCCCAGTCCATAACATAGTGGGAATAATCTTCCCAGTCCATAACATAGTGGGAATAATCCTCCCAATCCATAACACAGTGGGAATAATCCTCCCAATCCATAACACAGTGGGAATAATCCTCCCAATCCATAACATAGTGGGAATAATCCTCCCCAATCCATAACATAGTGGGAATAATCCTCCCCAATCCATAACATAGTGGGAATAATCCTCCCCAGTTGATAACATACTGGGAATAATCTTCCCAATTGATAACATAGTGGGAATAATCTTCCCAATTGATAACATAGTGGGAATAATCTTCCCAATCGATAACATAGTGGGAATAATCCTCCCAATCCATAACATAGTGGGAATAATCTTCCCCAATCCATAACATAGTGGGAATAATCTTCCCCAATCCATAACATAGTGGGAATAATCTTCCCCAATCCATAACATAGTGGGAATAATCCTCCCCAATCCATAACATAGTGGGAATAATCCTCCCAATCCATAACATAGTGGGAATAATCCTCCCAATCCATAACATAGTGGGAATAATCCTCCCAATCCATAACATAGTGGGAATAATCCTCCCAATCCATAACATAGTGGGAATAATCCTCCCCAGTTGATAACATAGTGGGAATAATCTTCCCAATTGATAACATAGTGGGAATAATCTTCCCAATCGATAACATAGTGGGAATAATCTTCCCAATCGATAACATAGTGGGAATAATCCTCCCCAATCCATAACATAGTGGGAATAATCTTCCCCAATCCATAACATAGTGGGAATAATCTTCCCCAATCCATAACATAGTGGGAATAATCTTCCCCAATCCATAACATAGTGGGAATAATCTTCCCCAATCCATAACATAGTGGGAATAATCCTCCCCAATCCATAACATAGTGGGAATAATCCTCCCAATCCATAACATAGTGGGAATAATCCTCCCAATCCATAACATAGTGGGAATAATCCTCCCAATCCATAACATAGTGGGAATAATCCTCCCCAGTTGATAACATAGTGGGAATAATCTTCCCAATTGATAACATAGTGGGAATAATCTTCCCAATCGATAACATAGTGGGAATAATCCTCCCCAATCCATAACATAGTGGGAATAATCCTCCCCAATCCATAACATAGTGGGAATAATCTTCCCCAATCCATAACATAGTGGGAATAATCTTCCCCAATCCATAACATAGTGGGAATAATCTTCCCCAATCCATAACATAGTGGGAATAATCCTCCCCAATCCATAACATAGTGGGAATAATCCTCCCAATCCATAACATAGTGGGAATAATCCTCCCAATCCATAACATAGTGGGAATAATCCTCCCAATCCATAACACAGTGGGAATAATCCTCCCAATCCATAACATAGTGGGAATAATCCTCCCCAATCCATAACATAGTGGGAATAATCCTCCCCAATCGATAACATAGTGGGAATAATCTTCCCAATTCATAACATAGTGGGAATAATCTTCCCAATTGATAACATAGTGGGAATAATCTTCCCAATTGATAACATAGTGGGAATAATCTTCCCAATCGATAACATAGTGGGAATAATCTTCCCAATCGATAACATAGTGGGAATAATCTTCCCAATCCATAACATAGTGGGAATAATCTTCCCAATCCATAACATAGTGGGAATAATCTTCCCAATCCATAACATAGTGGGAATAATCCTCCCCAATCCATAACATAGTGGGAATAATCTTCCCCAATCCATAACATAGTGGAAATAATCCTCCCCAATCCATAACATAGTGGGAATAATCCTCCCAATCCATAACATAGTGGAAATAATCCTCCCCAATCCATAACATAGTGGGAATAATCCTCCCAATCCATAACATAGTGGGAATAATCCTCCCCAGTTGATAACATAGTGGGAATAATCTTCCCAATTGATAACATAGTGGGAATAATCTTCCCAATCGATAACATAGTGGGAATAATCCTCCCAATCGATAACATAGTGGGAATAATCCTCCCCAATCCATAACATAGTGGGAATAATCCTCCCCAATCCATAACATAGTGGGAATAATCCTCCCAATCCATAACATAGTGGGAATAATCCTCCCCAATCGATAACATAGTGGGAATAATCCTCCCCAGTTGATAACATAGTGGGAATAATCTTCCCAATTGATAACATAGTGGGAATAATCTTCCCTACAACCCCCTTCAAGGCTTTTTTGGGATCAAGAGCTCAACCTACACTTGCGGATGACAAACTCCAACCTCGCCTCAGTGCCAGCTGGGAAAAACCACCGGGGAAAACTTGGGAGAAGCCGCTTAAGTCCGTTATGATTTTCAATTCCCAGCTCAGCACGTGGACACAGCCCGGGAGGGAGGCGGGAAGGAGCCCGTGGTGCTCCCGGGGAAGGAGCACGCGGTGCTCCCGGGGAAGGAGCACGCGGTGCTCCCGGGGAAGGAGCACGCGGTGCTCCCGGGGAAGGAGCACGCGGTGCTCCCGGGGAAGGAGCACGCGGTGCTCCCGGGGAAGGAGCACGCGGTGCTCCCGGGGAAGGAGCCCGTGGTGCTCCCGGGGAAGGAGCCCGTGGTGCTCCCGGGGAAGGAGCCCGTGGTGCTCCCGGGGAAGGAGCACGCGGTGCTCCCGGGGAAGGAGCACGCGGTGCTCCCGGGGAAGGCCACGTTGCCGGTGCTGCCGTGCCCACCTCGTCCAGGACGGCGTTGCGCTTGGCCCGCTGCCGCTGCCTCAGGAGCACCAGCCCCGCGATGATGTCGGAGGGGACGATGTCCAGATCCCGGAAGAACTCCGCGAAAAGGTAGGCGATCTCGGAATAGGCATCCTGAAAAACCCAGGGAGACAGGAGGGTCACGGCACTTTGGGAATGGCCTCCAACCAGGACACGGCACGACATTCCTTCGGGGAATGCCAGACCTGCACCAATCAGGGAATTATTGCCTCCTGTTTGCTTCCCCTATTCCCACTGGGAGGTGGGGTTTGGCCTGTGCTCCGTGCTCAGGTGGGGGAGGGAGAACACCCAAACATCCCAGGCAGGCACAAAGGGAGGGAGAGGGAATGTTTTGGGATCTGTATATTAAATAAAACAGGGGGAAAAGGATGAAAACCAAGCAAATCCCAATCCAGAGTCACCTTGGAGTCATCCTTATCCTCAGAAACACAATAAAGGCTATTCCAGGGGGGGAAAAGGACTCATTTTGTCCTATTTACAGTCTCTTAAATTCTAAATTTGTCCTGGGATGCTGTTCCCAAATTTAACCCAGACCTGGGATGCTGTTCCCAAATTTAACCCAGACCTGGGATGCTGTTCCCAAATTTAACCCAGACCTGGGATGCTGTTCCCAAATTTAACCCAGACCTGGGAACCTGTTCCCAAATTTAACCCAGACCTGGGATCCTGTTCCCAAATTTAACCCAGACCTGGGAACCTGTTCCCAAATTTAACCCAGACCTGGGATCCTGTTCCCAAATTTAGCCCAGACCTGGGAACCTGTTCCCAAATTTAAACCAGACCTGGGAACCTGTTCCCAAATTTAGCCCAGACCTGGGAACCTGTTCCCAAATTTAGCCCAGACCTGGGAACCTGTTCCCAAATTTAACCCAGACCTGGGATCCTGTTCCCAAATTTAACCCAGACCTGGGATCCTTTGGCCCCAATTTAACTTGTCCACATTTAATCCAGACCCAGAATTCCTTCTGCCCATGTTTAAGCCAGATCTGGGATCCTTTTCCCAGACTGAACACAGATCTGGGATCCCTTTTTCCCCACATTTAACCCAGCCCTGGGATCCTCTGACCAAATTTAACCTGGATCTGGGATCCTCTGGCCCCTATTGCCAGGCTTTTCCAGCTTTATTTTGGATGGCACCCAAGCAAAAAGGCCTGAAAAGGAAAACCTGGAAAATGATCTGAGTCACTAAATGCAGAATTCCCAGGGGGGAAGGTGATCAATCCCAAAAAATGAGGGACAGAAATGGAAGTGACCGGAGAGGGTCACGCAAAGGCTTCGGAGCAGAGGGACAAAAATGCTGAGGAGAAATGTTCTTTTTCCACCTTTTTGTCTCTACTACAGGGAAAAAAAAAACCACAAAAGCCTGATGGAGAACATTTTGGGAAGCGGGAGATGGGCTGGAATGTGAGTCAGAGCTGATGTGTCATTACTGCAGCCGAAGGAAAAGGGTGATCCAGAGGTTGGAACGTGGGGTTGTAGCAATCCAACGGTATTTTGGCTCCTGCCATCCCAAACCTTTCCTTCCAAGGATCATCAGAACCTTGTCCTGAACTTTTATCCCAGGTTTTTGTGGTATCCTTTATGCAGCTCCTCAGACCTGCAGAGCTGTGGAAATCCTGACACTTTCCAGGCCGGGATTCCTCCTCTCTTTTCTCTGACCATCAAGGCAGTAAATCCCTTCTTTTCCCAGCAGGAATGACAGCCTTGCTCCTGCAGGGAAGACCTACATCCCTTTATCCCTGCCAAACTCCTGGAGTGCAGGATGACTTCCAGTCACTCCTCACTTCCCTACACAGGTGAGTGAAGTGCCCATTAAGGGAGGGGGATCCAGGTGCCAGCTGTGCCAGAGGTGCCTTTGGAAAGCCCGGCATTAACCTCTCCAACATTCCAACTGCAGGATCCTTGAAATCCTGACCTCCCAGATCCCAGCCCAGCTCCTCTAAGCTCACCAGAAACACCAACAGCCTCCAAACAAATTAGGGAAAACATCCATTAAAATCCAAAGTGGCAGCAACAGCCCCGGATGCTCCGACCAAAAAGGGCTGTCCTGGAACTTTAACGTGGATTTTCTGCTCCAAAGGAAAAGCTTTTTGCTGGAACACCTGATACTATTCCTGTTTGGACACCTGGGATCCTTTTGTCCACCTTTAACCCAGACCTGGGATCCTTTCCCCAAATTTAACCCAGACCTGGGATCCTTTCCCCAAATTTAACCCAGACCTGGGATCCTTTCCCCAAATTTAACCCAGACCTGGGATCCTTTCCCCAAATTTAACCCAGACCTGGATCCTTTCCCCAAATTTAACCCAGACCTGGGATCCTTTCCCCAAATTTAACCCAGACCTGGGATCCTTTCCCCAAATTTAACCCAGACCTGGGATCCTTTCCCCAAATTTAACCCAGACCTGGGATCCTTTCCCCAAATTTAACCCAGACCTGAGATCCTTTCCCCAAATTTAACCCAGACCTGAGATCCTTTCCCCAAATTTAACCCAGACCTGGGATCCTTTCCCCAAATTTAACCCAGACCTGGGATCCTGTTCCCAAATTTAACCCAGACCTGGGATCCTTTCCCCAAATTTAACCCAGACCTGGGATCCTTTCCCCAAATTTAACCCAGACCTGGGATCCTTTCCTCAAATTTAACCCAGACCTGGGATCCTTTCCTCAAATTTAACCCAGACCTGGGATCCTTTCCTCAAATTTAACCCAGCCCTGGGATCCTGTTCCCAAATTTAACCCAGACCTGGGATCCTTTTCCCAAATTTAACCCAGCCCTGGGATCCTGTTCCCAAATTTAACCCAGCCCTGGGATCCTGTTCCCAAATTTAACCCAGCCCTGGGATCCTGTTCCCAAATTTAACCCAGACCTGGGATCCTTTTCCCAAATTTAACCCAGCCCTGGGATCCTTTTCCCAAATTTAACCCAGACCTGGGATCCTTTTTCCCAAATTGTTGCAGGGGAACACCTGGAACGTTCTGCTACAAACCCTGAAGGCTCTGGGGCTTCCCATTCATCCTTTCCCCAATTCCAAGTCCACCCCACAGAACTCTTTTCCAGCCCGAAGGACAAGGATCCTCTGCTACAACAAGGGTTTTTTCCCCATGAAAACTGGGAGATACAGCAATGGATTCATTTCTGATCCATTCATTCCACATGCTCCCATTCCAGGGCACACAAAGTCAGAGCTCGTTCCTGCAGGGAAAAGAGGCTGGAAATGGCTCCAGCTGGATATAAAGTGGGAATTCAACAGCATGAGGAATGTGAAGAGTCTGGAATCTGCTTTCATCCTGAAGTAAAAAAAAAAAAAAAAAAAAAAAAACAACCCAGGGAGAAACATTCCCTGCAGGGACCAAAAGCAGAGGAGTCTCGGTCCCTGCAGAATGAAGGGTTTGTTAAGAGCTTGGAATGCTTGGAATACTTTGCAATCCTGAGTAAAGTGGGAGTTGTTCAGGAATCAGGACCTTTGGGTGGCTGTCAGGGCTCTCCCAGGTTTTGCTTTTCCTGCTGGATTTCCCGAGCAGAGGAGCTGGGAGCCGGCAGGACTTCCCAGCAGGACGGGGCTGGGACGTTCCCTGGGAACACAGCGGCATTCCAGCCAGGGAAAGGGATCCTGGCAGGGGGCTGGATTCCTGCACAAGGCCTGTGCCAATTCCTGCAGCTTCTGGAAGCTGCACCCCGTGGATAATTCCTGACAAACCCTGTTAATCCAATTCATCCCAGCTGCCCCCTATGAGGAATAATGGTGGCCTTCACCTGACCCTCCTTGATTTTCCCACCTTTCCCTTCGGGATTTCAATTCCAGACGCATTTCTCTCCCTCTCTAAATTCATCTCCCTTCCCAACATGCTCCTGTTCCTGCTGCATCCCTCTGGAAGCAGAGCTCCAGGCTATATTTAGCCAGGCCACGCCGCTGTGGTCGCTCCCTGGGTGTTTTCCCTGTCATTTTCCCTGCCCTTCCAACCGGAGTCAAACATCTGGGGCCGCTGCTGGTTTTCCTGGAATGTCCTTGAGAACTCCCAGCTTTCTCCCTGTGAGGCTGTAAATCATTCAGGGCTCGGGGATTTCCACTGTTCCTTCGGGAGTCCCAGATCCCCTTGGCTTTTGTGGCTTTCTCCTGCCTTTGGGAGCAATTCCCTGCTTCTGCCAGGTCCTTCAGGAGCCCTCAAACACTCGGAATTCCGACTAAATTCAACAGAACAAGCTATCAGGCAAGTTTTCCATGTTTTTCCCAGCACCAAGGTCCCAAGGAATGCTGCCGAATCCCTACAGCTGCTCCCACTGCTTCCAAAAAGAATGGAACGATAACTTTGGGGGAAGGAATACAAGCCCTTTCCCCTTCCCTGCAAGGGAAAATCCCAACTGCAGAACAGGAAAAGTCCCACTAACCTCCCAGTGGATCTATGGATTAAGTAGTTTTTGACTGTTAACAAATCCAGAATATTTTGCTGGATATTTTTCCAGGTTTATATTTTCCCATTCCCAAATCCTCCTCATTAAGGATACGGGACTGATCCAAAAAACCAGGAGAAACTGCCTCAGCAAACTGGCTGGGAAGGGAAAAGGGAGCTGACCGGGAATTGCTGCCAGATTTGATCCTAAAGCTTGCAAACCCACGGATTTCTCCCAGCGATATCCCAGATTTCTGGCTCCCACAGGGAATTTCTGGTACCCACCGACTGCGAGTCCTTTGTCCTCGTGCAGCAAAGGAACACTTTGAGCCTCCTGGTCCAGCTGCTGGCCTGGCCCTCCTCCAGCCGGTGTCTGGGAATAACGGGAACAGCGGGAATGTGAGCACGGGGACGGCGTGGCCACGGGAGGGTTTTCCAACACTGGAAAAACAGGGGCTGATCCCTGTCCTTCCGGACACCACAGACAGATTAACTCGGCTCCTTTCATAGGATAGGGAGGTCAGGAACCATGGGATCATGGAATCAAGGTTGGAAAAGACCTTTAGGATCACGGAGTCCAGCTGTTCTCTCTCTCTCTAATCCGCATCCCCAGGTGCCACATCCGCATGGATTTTAAATCCCTCCAGGGATGGGGACTCCACCTCTGACCTGGGCAGCCTGTTCCAACCCTTTCCAGGAAGGAATTTTCCCTAATATCCAACCTAAACATCCCCTGGTGCAGCTTGAGGCCGTTTCCTCTCCTCCTGTCCCTTGTTCCCAATCCCCCCCGGCTCCCCTCTCCTGTCAAGGAGTTGTATGGAATGGGAAGGTCCCCCCTGAGCTGCTCCCCGTGCTCCAGCCCCTTCCCCAGCTCCACTCCCTTCCCTGCACACGCTCCAGAGAAGGGCAATCCAGCTGGTCTGCCTTGGAAGGGATTTTAAGGATCATCATGTTCCACCTTCGACTATCCCAGGTTGCTCCAAGCCCCATCCAACCCAGCCTCAGACACTTCTCCAGGGATGGGGCAGCCACAGCTCCTCTGGGAAAGCCATTCCAGGGCCTCCCCACCCTCCCAGGGGAGAGTTTCTTCCCAATATCCCATGGAAACCCACCCTCCTGCAGCTTAAGGCCACTGACTCCATGCTCCCTGAAATCCCAGGCTCCTCTAAAGCAGGGCCTTTTTTATGGAAACACGGATTTAATCCGGGTCAGAGCGATCCAAAATAAAACCCTGCTCCATTCTCCATCAGGGGATCCCACTGGGATAAACCCAAGCCCAGGAAGTGGGTGGTGCCTGGAAGGAAAAGGTGCTGGGAAAGGAATGTTTGCCTGGAAGAGAAGGAGCAGATCCCACAGGCAATCCAGCACCTCCCGCCTGAACATCCAGAACCTTTGGGAAGATTCCAAAGGAGCAATGGGAATAGGAGCGGGCTAAGAGCCAGCAGGGCTCTGCTCTCCAAGATCCCAAAGGAATTCCACAACCTCACTGCAGGGGTGGAACACCCCCAAGTGTGCTCTCAGCTACTTGCCCTCCAAAATTCCCGAATTATTTTTTCCTAACGCTTTCCTTCCACGTGTTCAGCAGGAGCTCCAAAGCTCCTTGGAAAAGCCTCGGCACGAGGAGTTGAGCCTTTGGTTGGGTTGTTTTCCCTCCTCAACCCCCACATCCCGAAGGGAATGGAAAACCACCCTGGCACACAATCCAGCCAGGCAGAGAATTCCCTAATCCACCCCTGGGAAACCCATTCCAGAGCCTCACACCCTCCCAGGGAAGGCTTTTTCCCTATTTTCCACAAAATCATGACAACTGCTCATCCTGGGAATGCCCTGATCCCAAGCAGGAATCACCACACCGGGCTGACAGGGCATTCATTCCAAATATTCCACACACTGGAAAGGTCAGGAGGAATGTCCAGCATTCCACAACAAAATCCAGCCTCTCCTTCCAACAAAACTTGAGGCCTGATCCTTAGAAAAGCCCAGTTTTCCTTCCCAAAGGATCCCATTTCAAGCCACTGGAAAAGCCCAGGGTTCAAAACGCACAAAGCCAAGGAAAAACGTGGAATTTGCAGTGGATTTTTGAAAAGCCTCATTTTTCACCCCTTTGGATCCCAGGGACTCCAAAGGCACATTCCTCAAGGACAGGCACAGATGTCAGAGGAAACAAAGCCTGTTTGTGTCGTCTCCTACCGGAAAAAAATCCTTCGGAAAACGCTTGGCTGGGGGAAAAAAAACCCCTTTTCTCTTCCCATCTGGGAAGCTCCAGGATGGAATCAATCCTTAATTAAAAGATCCCAGTGCCAACACAACAGGAATTGTTTCCTGGCCAAGAAACCTCAGGGCAGAGGGTTGGATTTTGGAGAAAATAAAGGAAGAAAAGGGGATTTAGAAGGAGATGCTTCCACAATTTAAGGAAAATTTCAGCACTGCCCTAATGAATCCAAGGAAAACGCTGCTCCAGGATGGGCAAACAAGGATTTGCTCAGCCTGGAGAAGGGAAGGCTCAAGGGAGACCTTGGAGCCTCTTCCAGGGCCTAAAGGGACTCCAAGAGAGCTGGAAAAGGAGTCTGGAAAAGGACCTGGAGCGACTGGACAAGGGGGAATGGCTTCCCACTGCCAGAGAGCTGGGATAGATGGGATACTGGGAAGGAATGCTTCTCTGTGAGGGTGGAGAGGCCCTGGAATGGATTTCCCAGGGAAGCTGTGGCTGCCCCATCCCTGGCAGTGTTCCCGGATGGGGTTTGGAGCGCCCTGGACCAGTGGAAGATGTCCCAGCCCATGGCAGGGGGTGGAATGAGATGTTCCATAAGGTCCCTTCCAACCCAAACCATTCCAGCATTCCATGATGATTCCATGACCTCTCCTTGCACCAATTTTGCGCCGTTTCCTCTCACACTTGAATTCCCAAATTCAGACGATTTGTCGAAGGAATCACCTTAAAACCATCCCAGGAATAAAAAGGGGACTGTAAACCACATTAAGAATCACTCCTACATCCATCAAACCCTCATCAACTGCAAGCCTATTCCCTCACCACTATATCCTTGCTTTTGGTCCCCTGGAAAACCCCGTGATCCCGCAGTTTCCGAGGGAGACCCGCTGGGATTCGCTCTGTCCCAGCGGGGGACTGGAACCAGCCCGGGGCTGATGGGCACGATCCCATCCAACCCCAGCGCCCCGAGTGCCGGGATCCCCTGGAGTGCCGGGATCCCCTGGAGTGCCGGGATCCCCTGGACTGCCGGGATCCCCTGGACTGCCCGGATCCCCTGGACTGCCCGGATCCCCTGGACTGCCCGGATCCCCTGGACTGCCGGGATCCCCTGGACTGCCCGGATCCCCTGGACTGCCCGGATCCCCTGGACTGCCGGGATCCCCTGGACTGCCCGGATCCCCTGGACTGCCCGGATCCCCTGGACTGCCGGGATCCCCTGGACTGCCGGGATCCCCTGGACTGCCCGGATCCCCTGGACTGCCCGGATCCCCTGGACTGCCGGGATCCCCTGGACTGCCCGGATCCCCTGGACTGCCCGGATCCCCTGGAGTGCCCCTCACCTGAGGTTGTAGGTGCGGAGGTTGCGCTGGCGGCGCTTGGTCGCGCGGAGCTTGACGAAGGTCCTGCCGGTGGGGTCGAAGACGCAGAGCACGGTGATGCAGACGCTCAGGATCACCACCCAGTTACACACCACCATCCCTGAAAAACAAAAACCGCGGGAATGGCGCGCTCCGGCCCTCGCTTCCCGCCTCGAACCCACCCGGCCGTCCCGCGGCCGAAGGAAACCCTCTGGAAAAGCTTCCGAACCACAGCCGGATGAGTTTTCCCGGCTGTTTTCTGGGGTTGTTGAACACCCCCAGAATATCCAGGACTACAGCATGAGCACATTCCCACCAGGAGGCGGGAAAAGAGTTCCAGGGAAAGAGCGAAGCCATTTTGAAGTGGAAAAGCAGGATTTCCAGACTCCCCCCTTCCCGCCCTTTCCCTGGGAACACGAATCCCTGCCTCAGCACCGAATGGAACGACTGTTCCAGCAATAAAGAGGGAGACAAGGAGCGCATTGACAGCTCCAATCCACTTCCAGGCGTCCATCCCCAGCCGGCGGGAGGGAATGCCGGCCGTGGATCCGCCGGAACGCGCCCCGACATTCCCGATCCATACCCAGAGTGACGCTCTTGGCCGTGAGGTCGTTGCAGGAGGTGTAGTACTGGGTCAGCCACACGATTCCCACGATGGCATAGACGAACTCGATCACCAGGATAGCTGGGAAGAGAGGGAATACCGTGGGTAACAGCAGCGTTTCCCTGGGGATTGATGCCTCTCCCTGTTTTCCAGCAAGGAAACGCAGGGACGAGTTACTCAGCATGGAAGGAAAACGCTTTGGAATGGGACATTCAAGGAAATGGAGCAAAAATGTGACTGCTTCCAAAAAAAAAGAAAAAAAACCGGGATCATGGAGAGGTCAGTGCCCTTGGCTGTGTCAGGGTGTGACTCACAGACCCACATTCCACCCACGCTGCTGGAAAGACTCCCTGAGGCACCGGGAATTGCGGGATCCTGGTCTTAACCACCTCAGACAGCCGGCCTGGCTCCCAGATCCCAAAGAAATCCTGGACACGCAGGATTTCAACACTTAGGAAGCATTCCCAGCGCCCCTGCAGCCTTCCAGGAACAGCTCCCAGGACACATTCCTTAAGGAATCACTTCCTGGCTCCTCAGTTTTACTCTGATAAGGGACACGAGACTGGGCATTCACAGTGGTTTTCCTGGAATAAAAAAGCTGGGAAATGGCTCCCAGGTGCCCATCCTCCCACTTCCCAGAATCCCAAAGAACAAGCGGGCACTCAGGCATGGAGAAGGTAAATAACCCGCTTGGGAACTCCTCGGGATGGAGCCGAGACTGAACCCAGCCCGGCCTAATCCCACCCACTCTCCTCATCCAGAAGGATCTTTCCACGAGTGGTTTTGCCACAGACCTGGAAAAACCAGTTCCAAGAGTTTTCCCGGGCAAGGACCCAGGGTTGGAACCGGCTCCTGCTCATCCCCATCTACCCCTTAAACCCGAGTCAGGCTTTGCTAAGCTCGGCTCTTCTCCCCTCTGCCGGCACCTGCTGCGGGACAGGAGCAGGGACGAGACATTCCCGGGTTCCTACGGGAGTTCCTTCCCTAAAATTCCTCCGCATTAACCAGCACAGCCCTAAACTGGGACAGTCACATGGACCTTGCCCACGCACCGGTCACATTCCCACTTCCCCCAGCAGCGCTGATGAACCACCGGGAGAGCAACAAACTCCGGGAAACAGGGACACAACCGGCCCACGATCCGGCGCAAATCCCGGCCCGGAGCTTCGGGAAGAAAAGGGGATGTTCCTTGGGGCAGGAAAACGTCTCCTTGGATTTTCCCCACCTCCCTCGCCCCGGGTTTAGTCTGGGTTTAACACAAACTGCCAGCTTCCCTAGGGAAGGCCGAGAAGCTGGGGAGGGAGACTGGAGCTGCCGAGCCAGGTCATCCCTGCTTTTTACTGGATCCCGCAGGAAAACACAACCCGGCAAAAAGCAGGGATGCAAAGCCACGAGACACTTTGGATCTGCGTTTCCAGAAGGTTTTTTCCCCCCATAAAACATTCCCAGGGCACAGCAGAATCTGATTAAATTCCTGCAGCTGGGAGACCACAGAACACAGGGAAAAACACAGGGAAAAGGAGCCCTGGCTGAGAACTCAAGGAATAATCTCTCCCTGCTCTAGCTCTTCAAGGATGGGGGAGACAGGGAATGTTCTCAGGGAGAGAAATGGGTGTTTCTGGGGAGAGAAGTGTTCGTCTTTAGGGAGGACAATTTTTAGGGAGAGAAATGTGGGACTGGGATTTGGGGAAATTTGGAGGGTTTTGGGGGGGGGGGGTCAGGGATTCTGGGGTGTTGTGGAATTTGGAGCACTTTGGGGGGCTTGGGATTTTTGGGGCATCTGGGGGCTTTTGGAGCCTTTTAGGGATTTGGGGGAGTTTGGGACATTTTGGAGGTTTTGTGGCGTTTTGGGGAATTTGGGGCACTTTGGGAGGGTTTTGGGGGGTCTCCCAACACTCAGGGGAATTTGAGGGCCACAGAGACACCCATTTGGGGCTGAAAAATCACTTTATTTGGGTTTTCAGGGGGATTTTATGTCTTTTGGGAAGAGATGGATGTTTGGGGAGGGATTTTGGGGGTTTGGGGGTTTTTTGAGGAGGAATTTTGAGGGTGTTTGGGGTGACAAAGTCGCCAATTTTGGGCTGAAAAAGTGCTTTACTTGGGGCTTTGTGGGGGATTTTATGTCTTTTGGGAGGAAATGCTTTTTGGGGAGGAATTCTGAGGGTGTTTGGAGGGGTTTTGGGGTCACAAAGGCACCAATTTGGGGGTGAAAAAGTGCTTAATTTGGCCTTTTTGGGGGGGGATTTTATGACTTCTGGGAGGAGACGGATTTTTGGGGGGTTGGAGGTTTTGGGGTCACAAAGATGCCAATTTTGGGGCTGAAAAAGTGCTTTCTTTGGGCTTTTGGGGAGGATTTTATGTCTTCTGGGAGAAGATGGTTTTTTGGGGAGGGATTTTGGGGGGTTTGGGTTTTTTGGGCAGGAATTTTGAGGGTGTTTGGGGTGACAAAGTCATCAATTTTGGGCTGAAAAAGTGCTTTACTTGGGGCTTTGTGGGGGATTTTATGTCTTTTGGGAGGAAATGCTTTTTGGGGAGGAATTCTGAGGGTGTTTGGAGGAGTTTTGGGGTCACAAAGGCACCAATTTGGGGGTGAAAAAGGGCTTAATTTGGCCCTTTTTTGGGGGGGATTTCATGACTTCTGGGAGGAGATGGATTTTTGGGGGGTTGGAGGTTTCGGGGTCACAAAGATGCCAATTTTGGGGCTGAAAAAGTGCTTTCTTTGGGCTTTTGGGGAGGATTTTATGTCTTCTGGGAGAAGATGGTTTTTTGGGGAGGGATTTTGAGGGTGTTTGGGGTGGTAAAGTTGCCAATTTTGGGCTGAAAAAGTGCTTTACTTGGGGCTTTGTGGGGGATTTTATGTCTTTTTGAGAGGAGATTTTGCGGGTATTTGGAGGGGTTTTGGGGTCACAAAGGCACCAATTTGGGGGCGAAAAAGCGCTTAATTTGGCCTTTTTTGGAGGATTTTATGCCTTTGGGGAGGAGATGGATTTTTGGGGGGGCTTTGGGGTATTGGGGGGGGAGGATTTCTGAGGGTGTTCGGAGGGGTTCTGGGGTCACAAAGGCGCCGATTCGGGGGCGAAAAAGCGCTTAATTTGGCCCTTTTTGGGGGGGTTTGATGCCTTTCGGGAGGAGCCGGATTTCCAGGGAGGGATCCTGTGGGTACTGGAGGGGTTTTGGGGTCCCAGGGCCGCCGGGGGCCGCGCGGGCAGCGCGGGGGGCTCACCGAGGCGGACGTAGAGGACGTACTGCATGGAGTCGCGGGGCTCGGTGTACAGGATGCTGCCGCGCATGCTGAGCCAGATGATGGCCAGCTCGGCGATCATGCAGCTCAGCAGGATGCCCAGGTAGCCCCGGCCGTGGTCCACCAGGTTCAGGGAGCAGGTCTCGTCGGGGTTGTAGACCAGCCCGAAGAGCACCACGGACAGGATCACGAACCTGCCGGGAGAAGAGCCGGGAGGGCAGTGAAGCCGCCCGGGGGCCCCGCGAGGGCTCTGGGCTCCGTTTGCTCCACCCGTTCCCATGGCCAGCTGGGAATTCTGCTCCCCCGGCATGGCAAATGGATCTGCCTCAGGTCACATTATCCCGTGGGATTTGCCACTCCCACCTCCCAGCCCATAGGAGCTGTGGCTGCCCCTGGATCCCTGGAAGTGTCCAAGGCCAGGTTGGACGGGCTGGAGCAACCTGGGATAGTGGGAGGTGTCCCTGCCCGTGGGATAATTGGAACTGGTCCCTTCCAACCTAAAGCACTCCAGGATTGTTTTTCCTGAGCCCCTGGACAGAAACACAGCCCCAGATTTCAGCAGACCCATCCCTGGAAGTGCCCCAGGCCAGGCTGGATGGGCTGGAGCAACCTGGGATAGTGGAAGGTGTCCCTGTCCATGGCAGGGGGGGTGAACTGGATGATCCTTAAGGTCCCTTCCAACCTAAACCATTCCAGGACTCCATGATTGTTTTCCCCCTGTACAAAAATGCAGCCCCAAATTCCAGTAGATCCATGCCTGGACACAGGATTTGCCACTCCCACCCTCGCCCACAGGAGCTGTGGCTGCCCCATCCCTGGAAGTGTCCAAGGTCAGGTTGGATGGGCTGGAGCAACCTGGGATAGTGGAAGGTGTCCCCTGCCCGTGGGATAATTGGAACTGGTCCCTTCCAAGCCAAAGCACTCCAGGATTCCACGATTGTTTTTCCTGAAGCCCTGGACAGAAACAGAACCCCAAATTCCAACAGACCCATCCCTGGAAGTGTCCGAGGCCAGGTGGGATGGGCCTTGGAGCAACCTGGGCTAGCGGAAGGTGTTGGAGCTGGAAATGGATGAGGTTTAAGGCCCCTTCCAACCCAACCCATTCCAAGATTCCATGAATGCTATTCCCGAGCCCCTGTATGGAAACACAGCCCCAAATTCCAACTTTGGATGGCACGGGAGGATACAGGGAGCTCTGGTCAGGCTCTCTGGGACTAAGATAGAACTTGGAACTGGGACAGAACCTGGGACAGAGCTCAGCTGAAAAACCAGGAGCCGGAATATCTCGGTGTCCCTCAGAAACGCCCCAAGAGGATCTTCCAGGTGCATGGGAAGAACTTCCAGCCGGGGGCAGCCAAAAGAATCCCTGGGAGGATTCCAAGCCTCCCTGTGCCCTTCCCACTTACCAGGTGGTGTGCAGGAGGAAGAGGAAGACGGCTGGCAGAACCAGGTCATCGCTGCCCACGGACCAGCGGCGGCGGAACACGACAATCCCTGGCATGGCTGGCGGGTCCCGGGAAGTTCAGCAGGCACGACACTCACCTCCTGGAAAAGAACGGAGCCGAGGATGCTGAGCCCCTTCAGCCCCCTCTGGAAAGCCCCACAACCCGCGGGGATGCATCCAGGAGTTATCCCGGGTTTTATTCCAGCACCTCCCTCGCTCACGGAGAGCCAGGAGAGGAAGGAATTTGCAGAGTGGGAATGATGAGGCGAAGCCGGTAACTCATCCAGCTCCAGTTCCTGGGATTACCTGGAGTCCCGTTAGGGCCAACCCAAACAACTCCAGGACTCCAGGATTGCTTTTCCTGAGCCCCTGGACAGAAGCACAGCCCCAAAGTCCAACAGACCCATCCCTGGAAGTGCTCCAGGCCAGGTGGGACAGGGCTTGGAGCAACCTGGGCTAGTGGGATTTTGGGCAGGTTATTCCAGCCTCAGAAACCCTCCTGCCATGTTTTTCCATGGACACGCCTGCTGCCAGGCTCTCGTTGGCCAACAATTCACCCTCTCCCTTAGCTCAGGAAGCCAAAATATCCATTAGGAGTCAGTGGAAGCCTCTGAGGAATATCAACAGCACTTCCAGCCAGGAATATCAGTTCCTAGGATCTCTTTCCCTGGACCATTCGGAGCATCCTGCCAGCTCCGCATCTTTGCGCTCCAAATCCAAGGTGGGGGAAGAAGATCCAGGAGCTGCCGTTTCTCTGCCCGTGTTTGTTTGTGCTCCTATTTTTAGAGCCTCACAAACCCTTTGGAAAAATAGAAACAGGAGCTCTGGAAAGTCCGAGACGGCACCGGGCGCTCCAGCCACCTCCTCCGGCACAGCCAGCCCACAGCATCCCGGCTGGAAGCGCTCCAGCCCCGCTCCACAGGGGCTCCTGCAGCACAGCTTAGCCCCCTCCTGCTCCCCTGGCCCGGCACACAGCCCGCAGCCGGGAACCTTCCCTGGCTCTGCCAAACCCGGGATCGTGTCCCTGCAACCTGTCCAAAGGCACCGGGGGCTTCCCTGGCTCTGGGATCTGTCCTGTCCCTCCCTCCATTCCATGTGCCTCCTCCATTCCCTAATCCCTGTGCCTCCCTCCATTCCCTAATCCCTGTGCCTCCCTCCACTCCCTAATCCCTGTGCCTCCCTCCACTCCCTAATCCCTGTGCCTCCCTCCACTCCCTAATCCCTGTGCCTCCCTCCACTCCCTAATCCCTGTCCCTCCCTCCATTCCCTAATCCCTGTCCCTCCCTCCATTCCCTAATCCCTGTGCCTCCCTCCACTCCCTAATCCCTGTGCCTCCCTCCACTCCCTAATCCCTCTGTCTCCCTCCACTCCCTAATCCCTCTGTCTCCCTCCACTCCCTAATCCCTCTGCCTCCCTCCATTCCCTAATCCCTGTGCCTCCCTCCACTCCCTAATCCCTGTGCCTCCCTCCACTCCCTAATCCCTGTCCCTCCCTCCATTCCCTAATCCCTGTGCCTCCCTCCATTCCCTAATCCCTGTGCCTCCCTCCACTCCCTAATCCCTGTGCCTCCCTCCACTCCCTAATCCTGTGCCTCCCTCCACTCCCTAATCCCTCTGTCTCCCTCCACTCCCTAATCCCTCTGCCTCCCTCCATTCCCTATCCCTGTGCCTCCCTCCATTCCCTAATCCCTGTGCCTCCCTCCACTCCTAATCCCTGTGCCTCCCTCCACTCCCTAATCCCTCTGCCTCCTCCATTCCCTAATCCCTCTGCCTCCCTCCATTCCTAATCCCTGTGCCTCCCTCCATTCCCTAATTCCCTCTGCCTCCCTCCATTCCCTAATCCCTCTGCCTCCCTCCATTCCCTAATCCATGTCCCTCCCTCCATTCCCTAATCCCCATTCCACCTTCCACTTGTCCCCTTCCTGTGCTTCCAGGGATCATCACACTTTGGCTGTGCTCCAAACTCTCCAGCTGATCCATCCCCATTCCAAATCCAGCTCTGCTCCTCTTTCCGATCCCATTTTTTCCCAGGCAATTCCATACCCTGCTCCAGAGTGCTGCATCCATGCCTGCAGTGCCCAGGCTGCTCCAAAGCTGTACTTCAAATGGATAACTGCTCCTGGAATTGCAGAAGGGATGGGATGGAGCTCATGGATGATCCAGTTCCACCCCTCTGCCATGGATAGGGACACATTCCACCAGCCCAGGTTGCTCAGGATGACATTTGAACATCCAGTACCACAATGTTGGGACTGGGACAGACCATGGCACCAATTCCCACCTTGTCCCACAAATCCAACCTGGCCAGAGCGGGTGTGGCCACCCCCCCGCTTTCCAGAACCTCCCAAATCCAGGGTGTCCCACCCTTTGCCGACACACACAGCCCCTGGACCGGACCTTCCAACCTGGGAACCTCCCCAGATCCCAGGAGATCCCACAGCTCCACACTTCCAGCCCCTGGATGAAGGAAACGCTCCACTCCCCAAACAAAGCAAAGGTGAAATTCCAACAGCACTTGGATTCACAATTCCTTAGCACAGAACAATCAGCACATTCCAGTTCTACCTTCAAACTGCCCCTCTGGAGACTCCTTCCTGGATATCTGCTGGGATATCTTGGATATTGCAAACCTGGATACACTTCCAGCATCTCCCTCCCTGCCCCTGGACAGCACCTCCCAGTCCAGCTCAGACCCCATTCCCACCATCCCTCGGCTGCATCCTGCCTTCCATAGCTCTCCAGTTGCGCTCTCCCAGCTTCCACCACCCTCTCCCAGCTGGAGAACCAGGATACCGACGACGGCAACGATATCCAATGGGAATTCCTTATCCACAGCAACGGCTGGGGCCGGAGCAGCCTGTCACTCACCGGAACGCTCCCTGTGGGAATGTCACCGCACTTTGGAGTGACACCACAAAGCTCCCAGGGCACCGCAGGAACGTTCCCAATTGATTCCCAAAGGCTCCCAGATTTAAACCCCGAGGTTTGGGGCCTTGGAAAGGAGGGAGATGAGGGAAGGCCTGAGACCAAAACCCTCCCATAAAAGCTCTGGGTGGGAGGAATCTCCGGCTTCAGCCCAGCCTTGCTGATCCCGGGAATGACATGATGGGATGCTGGAGCTGTGATGGAGCAGAGGAATCGGGATGGGAGCGGAAGGTCAGAGTGCAAACAGCCCCGAGCAAAAACCCCACCTTGCTCCTAAAACTGCTGGAAAGAGCAATTCCCAGGATCTCGAATCCCAGCACAAGCAGCCCCCCAGCTCCCAGCACTGAATCAGGGAAGCACATGCCCCAGGAACCCCCGGAGCAGGGAACGATCTATGGAAGCAGAAATCTTACATGGCATGTGGTCCAGCCGCTGAGCATCCTCCTCTCCCGGCACGGCTTCCCAGGAAAAGTGCAATTCCACGGAGACGGGCATCACGAGCTCAGGAAGGAACAACCAACTCTTCGTGCAGCCATGGAAAATCCCACTCGGCAAAGGGAAGGACGGGGTGGGAATCGCCTGCCGACAGAGCCGGGCATCATCCTCGGAGCAACTCCCTCATTTATTCCCGGGAATGCCGAGAGCCAGGGGTCGTGACTCCCCCCCAGTTCCACACCCCCGGCACCCTCTGGAAGGAAGTGACATCATCCCTATTCTGAGGAGATTGTGTGTGGATTGTGGGAAGGAGGATCGGGAGCGATGCTGTCAGGGATGTGGAGACGGGAGAGCAGGAAAACCCTCCCGAGCTCCAGCGGCACGAACCTCCTCCCTCTTCCCGCTGAGAAACCGGGAATGCTGCCGGCAGCTCTGGGATGGCATCGGGCCTCGCCGGGAAAGGCCATGGAGGCTCCAGTGAAAGGCCAGGGGGAGGGGACTTGGATGGGACACAAAGGGACACACAGAGGGGCCACCCGGGCACAGAAAGGAGACTGTTCCAGAGGAGCCTTCCCGGCCTTTCCAGCCGTTAATTCCTTGTGACACGCTCTGGGCTCCGACAGGATGTGGGGGAAGGGGACAACTGCCTGCCTGGAGGGAAAGGCTCGGGGAAAAGAGCAGGGGAGAAAAAGGCTCCAGCGAGAGACAACATTCCAGATCTGCCTAATCCCCCGTCCCACCTGAAAGGAGCTCCGGGAGAAGGTGCACAGGGAAGAGCCGATGGAAAAGGGCCGTGCCTGGATCCTGCACGGCAGGAGCCCACCCACGGCACGGCAGCACCCCCGGAGTCACCCACTCCCACCACCCAAATCCAGGAGCAGCATTTGCTGGAAGCTCCCAGATCACCCACATTCCCGAGGCACAGCAGCACCCACACAGCCCAGTGCTCCCACTCCTGCAGATCCCAGCCCTGCATCCCCAACTCCCTGCAAATCCCCAGCCCTGCATCCCCAACTCCCTGCAAATCCTCATCCCTGCATCCCCAACTCCCTGCAAATCCTCATCCCTGCATCCCCAACTCCCTGCAAATCCCCAGCCCTGCATCCCCAACTCCCTGCAAATCCCCAGCCCTGCATCCCCAACTCCCTGCAAATCCCCAGCCCTGCATCCCCAACTCCCTGCAAATCCCCAGCCCTGCATCCCCAACTCCCTGCAAATCCCCAGCCCTGCATCCCCAACTCCCTGCAAATCCCCATCCCTGCATCCACAACTCCCTGCAATCCCCAGCCCTGCATCCCCAACTCCCTGCAAATCCCCCGCCCTGCATCCCCAACTCCCTGCAAATCCCCAGCCCTGCATCCCCAACTCCCTGCAAATCCCCAGCCCTGCATCCCCAACTCCCTGCAAATCCTCATCCCTGCATCCCCAACTCCCTGCAAATCCCCAGCCCTGCATCCCCAACTCCCTGCAAATCCCCAGCCCTGCATCCCCAACTCCCTGCAAATCCCCAGCCCTGCATCCACAGGGTCACAACCCTCTCCAAATCCCCATCTCTGCATCCAGAGGGGTCAGAGCTCCCTGCAAATCCTCATCCCTGCAAATCCCCATCCCTGCACCCACAAAGCCACAACCCCTGGCAAATCCCCATCCCTGGATCCACAGGGTCACAACTCCCTGCAAATCCCCATCCTTGGGTCCACAGATCCACAACTCCCTGCAAATCCCCATCCCTGGATCCACAGGGTCACAACTCCCTGTAAATCCCCATCCCTGGATCCACAGATCCACAAATCCCTGTAAATCCCCATCCCTGGATCCACAGATCCACAAATCCCTGTAAATCCCCATCCCTGGATCCACAGATCCACAACTCCCTGTAAATCCCCATCCCTGGATCCACAGCTCCCTGCAAATCCCCATCCGTGGATCCACAGATCCACAGCTCCCTGCAAATCCCCATCCCTGCATCCACAGATCCACAGCTCCCCGCAAATCCCCATCCCTGGATCCACAGGGTCACAGCTCCCTGCAAATCCCCATCCCTGCATCCACAGCTCCCTGCAAATCCCCATCCCTGCATCCATATTCTCAGCATTCCCACCCTGATGGATTCCCAACCCCCTGCAGTCCAGAGCAAAACCTGGGAGGCCCAAACCACAATGAAATGGGATCTGCCAGGAGTTATTCCCCCTTCTGACGGATCCCTGGGAACATCTGCATGGAGCAAGCCCTGCTATCCCAATATTCATTCCCTGCCTTTCCCCTCCGGCACCTTCCCACGATCCAGGTACAACAGAGCAATCCCACCTCACCCCTGCCAGCTCCCTCTCCCCAAATTCCAGAGCTCAAAGACATTCCCTCAAAACAAGCCACACGTTCATCTCCACTGCTCGGGGCTACAGAATTCCCCAAAATCCGGGATTTCCAGGCCTCGGGGGCCGGTTGCAGGTGCCACTGCGGGACAAAGCCCTTGGCTGTTCCCCAGGAGGCTCCCGGATCCCTTTCCCTGGCTGAAATGCCACGTCCTTCCTTCCCACATGGAATACGGGCTGGATCAGCCCCCTGCAGCTCACAGAACCCTCCTGTTCCCACAGGACACCGACTGGACTTGCCGGAAATCATCAATTCCGCCCTGGATCCGACTCCATCGGGCCCCTTCCAGCTGTTCTGAAGGGCTTTAAATGAAGCCCTTTCTATTCCGAGTTGATTCCACACAATCTGGGAATTGTTCTCGCCTCGCAGGGAGAAGGTGTGGTGACATCCATAACAGAGTGTCCCGAAGCCAGCCTGAGGAATTTGCTGGGATGGTTCAGCCTAGAGATGGCTCCAGGGAAAAGGGGGCCTAAAGGGGCTCTAAGAGAGCTTGGAAAGGGACCTTGGAAAAGGGCCTGGAGTGACAACATGGAGAAACGGCTTCCCACTGCCAGAGGGCCGGTTAAATGGGATATTGGGAAGAAATCCTTCCCTGTGAGAGTGGGGAGGCACTGGAATGGATTTCCAGGGAAATCGTGGCTGCCCCATCCCTGGAAGTGTTCAAATCCAGGCTGGAGTAACCTGGGATAGTGGAAGGTGTTGGGGCTGGAACTGGATGACTTTAAGGTCCCTTCCCACCCAAACCATTCCAGGATTCCATGAAAATCAGGTTGGGGGACAAACTGCATGGCACCAAAGGAAGACGAGCCCTTTCCTTTCCGGACATACCTGCTGGAAGCACAGCCCACAGGAATTGCAGGGAAAGCTCCTTCCCAAGGGGAAGCAGCTGCCAGAAGGCTGCAAGGAGAGTTGTGCCCTCACTGAGATGTAGGGATCAGATCCCAACGTCAAGGAATATTCCACGGACTAATGCAACATTTAAGAGCCCTGTTTGTAAGCAAATCCCATCACGGAACAAAAACCAATGGGGATTTTAATTTTGGGAATATCTTCAAGATATTCCACCTCGATGATCTCCCATTTTCCAAGGAGAAGGGAATGAAAACGAGTCCGTGGCAGAGCCGGGCCTTGGGGCTTCCAGGAGCCTCCCAGGGCTTGGCACAGTTCGGCTGCGGCTCCCTCGGGATGAGGCGGCTCCGTCCCCTCCCCAATGTCACCGGGACACACGTCATGGGATCAGGCTGGAGCTGGACCTGCCCACTGACACACATTCCCAAAATACACCTCGGAGCAGGAGCTGCCCTTCAAAGCCCAGGGAATGAGGACTCACCTGCTCATCCCACGGGTTTAACCCCCAAATCCTGGGGTAAATCTGCCCTTGGAATTGCAGCGGGGAAGGACACAAGGTTGGTGTAACCAGGATGGAGCACTGGGATGTTAGGGATTAGCATCCCCAACATTCCTTCCATCCCAGCTAATCCCTAATATTCCTTCCCAAAGCCCCTCTGGAGCATAACCACACCCAGGAGCACGTTCTCCTTGCTTCCATCCATCCCCTTTTCCCGCCATTCCCCCAATTCCTGCCTCGGGTGGAAGCAGGTCTCCCAAATCCCACATGTCCTTCAAACACGGACATTTCCCACCTGTTACCCTGGGAATGGTTTAACAAGGAAAAATGATTTCACCAGAAAAATCCCTCTTTCTCCTTGGCAGGCACTCGCTCACAGCGGTCAAGTTTCCAGGAGAACCAGGAATATCTTGGAAATCCTAATGGATGGAAAAGTCCCAGAAGTGCCACTCACAGCACTTGTTCCCAGGTAAAAAGCAGGATAAGGGATTCCCCAAATTAAGGAGAAACAAAGAAATCCTCTCCTTTGGAATACATCTCCTCTAAAAAAACCAGGATCCCAGAGCCTGTTCCCAGGAATTGCATCCCACAAACCAGTGATCCCAAGGGTTCTTCCCACTGGATGTCCAGGACACCCCACAGGTCAGGATTTTTCCAGATCCCAGAACCATAAAGGCTGGAAAAGCCCTTCCAGGACCGAGTCCAACCATTCCCCAGCACTTCCAAGCCCACCACTAATCCATGTCCCCAGGTGCCACTTCCACACGGATTTTAAATCCCTCCAGGAATGGGGACTCCACCACTGGAGTGTTCCAATGCTTTACAACCCTTTCCAGGAAGGATTTTCCCTAATATCCAATTTAAACCTCCCCTAGAGCATGTTGAGGCCGTTCCCTCTCATCCTGTCCCTTGTTCCCTGGGAACAGAGCCCGATCCCACCAGGATCCAACATCCAGGCAGGGATTTGTGGAGAGCAAAAAGCTCCCCCCGATCCTCCTTTTTTCCAGGCTGAGCCCTCCCAGCTCCCTCAGCTGCTCCCGGTGCTCCAAACCTTCCCTGGACACCTCCATGTCTTTCTTGTACCAAAGATCCAACAAGGTTTATTAATTCCAGACCTTCCCAACCATCCAAAGAAGAGGTTTTTAGGGATAACTCCTTAAGACAGGGAGACATTCCAACTGTCCAAATTAAATGCTTGGAGAGGGATGAAAATCCTCCCCACAGCTCCAAGACTCCCAACATTTTTCTCCCACCTCAGCCAGAGCACAATTTACCTCCAGAGCTCCACGCTCGTCACCCTACGGAAAACCCAAAGCCTCCGGGAATGACAAGTCAAGGAACACCGCCAGCCCATTCTCGGGAATCGGGAGCGGAGAAGGAGCACAATCCAAGGCTGCTGAGAACTCAGGGAGTTAAACCCATCCCCCATCCCCTGTGCCGGTGCCGCAGCCACCCACACTCCCTGCCGGCAGAGCCCACGGAGCAGCTTCCCGACGGCTCCCGGGCTCGGCAAAAATAACGGCCAAGTTGCCAGGGGGGAAAAAAAAAAGAGGGACGAAATCCAAACTCATCTGGGGTTTGAAAGAGAACCTGATGTTCCAGAGGGGGGGGATCAAATCCACTCCCGGCTAACAGCCGGCAAGGAAAGCTCGGCCGGAGCGGGCAGGGAACGGGGATGGGATGCCGGGATGAGGTGATGGATACCGGAAGCACCTCACTGTTCTAAGTGATGGGCAGCTGAGCATCCCAAACCTGCTTCCTGGGACGGAATTACCGGGAATGAAAACTCCTTGGTTTCCTTAATTTCCGGTTTTTCACCACACAGCCAGTGTGTTTATCCATAGGAAAAATTCCAAGGGGTGGGTGAAGCCGGTGAGGGCAGATCCAAGCGGGAAGCGGTGCTCGCGCACAGACCGTTTCAGACGGAGCCTCATTCCTTTAGGAAAGCTACTTTTCCCTGCAATCCCGACAGCTTTCCACCCTGGAATTCTTACCAGCTCAAAAAAAAAAAAAGGCAGGAAAAAAAAACCCCGGAGGATATTTCCAGGTGCACTGCTTATTTGGGGGCGTCTCCCCGCTCCGGCTCGTCCGGAAGCAATGCCTTTGGGAAGAGAGAGGACGAGCCACGCCATTCCAAAAGAATTCCCACTAGGAATCGCCTCTCTACCCTACTGCAGCGGCTCCTTGGCTCCCTGGTTTGCAGCAGCGGCAAACAGTTTTCCCAATAACTTGACTCATTGCTTCAGGAATTCCCTGGGGATGAGTCACATGCCGGGAAAGCCCCCGGGACCCACCTGCCAACCGGGGAGAGCGAAGGAAGTGGGAGAGCAGGGAAATCCCTGCCAAACTGCGGGAAAATGGTCGGTCAGCAGCGTTCCTTGGCACTCCTTCCCGGCTCCCCTCCCAAGGATGAGCCGGAAGAGCGGAGCAGCCGGAGAGCGCCGGAGAGGCGGCTCCGCGGGGACGGGAATCGCTCCGGAGAGGTTCCCTCCGACGGAACGCTCTGCTCACATCCCGGGAATTACGAGCAGCACCCGTTCCTCCCTCCTGAAGGAGGACGGAATTCCAGGGCCTTCCAGCGCTCCTCAGCTCCGCTCCCTGTTCACCAGCATTCCCAAACTGTGCTATTCCCGCTTCGTGACCCTCGACTTATCCCATGGACCAACCCATAACTTATCCCGCTTCCTCTTCCCACAGTCCATGAGAACGACAAATGAGAATGAAAAAGGGAGATGAGAGACTGAGCTGTATTCCAGCTGCAAGTCAAAAATGCTGGGAATCGGGGCCATCCGGGTTTTTTGGGATCTGTCCTGATACGCTTGTCCTCACTGAACGCAGATCCCAAACCTGTGACAATTCCAGGCTCAACAATGTTGGGAATTGGCTTCAAACAGCCCAAACCTGACCTGGGCACCATCTATTCCCGTTTTCCCGGTCTGCCTGGTTATTCCAGGAATTTCCGTCAATCATTGTTTCCTTTGGCCAAGGCCGTGCCTGTATCCCACATTCCCAGAAATCAGCCTGGGGAAGATCAGGTTCATGTGTGTCCCCAAAGGCCATGGATAATCTGTCATATCCCAAAATCCCTCGGGATGAGCCGTGGATTTAGGAGCTCTCCCCAGGCTATTGCGGATGACTCAATGGAGCTCTCCCTGTTCTCCACATCATTCCTCACTAAGGGATCGCTGCTGACAATTCCCAAACATCCCCCTTTGCCCAAGGTTCTCCATGGCATCTCTATTCCCACAAACAGCCCCACGGATCCAGTCAAACCATTCCCAAGGATTTTCAGCAGGTCACTCCTACAAGTTCCTGCCTCTTACCAGTCCCAAACAATCCATTTCTTTTCCCAAATGCCGAAAAAAATTCCCGGCAGAAGACACCACCAGGCTATCTGAGGAGCTCATCCTGCGGCAGTCAAAGAGGGAATATTCCCAAATGCCGTGAATTCCCTGGAAATGCCACGTCTGTGTTTCACAGCCTTTTCCTGTTGCTCCCCAAACCTTCCCAAATTCCACTTTCCAACACCTTCTTCCTCCCAAGAGCACCAACCTGGAATCTCATCCAGCAAAATCTATTCCCTGCCCCAAAACTCCGGAGTTTTTCAAGCCTTTCTGGAAAAATCAGGATATCCTGGAATTATTCCTGCAAACTCACTTGATGGATATTTCTGGCATCCCAAGCCTTCCCACTGACAAGGGTGGGATACTGGGAAGGAATCCTTCCCTGGGAGGATGGTGAGGCCCTGGCACAGGTTTCCCAGGGAAGCTGTGGCTGCCCCATCCCTGGAAGTGTCCAAGGCCAGGTTGGATGGAGCTTGGAGCCACCTGGGATAACGAAAAGTGTCCCAGCCCTTGGGATATTGTCATTCCATGAGGGAAAACAGCCAAGCAGACAGACCTGGAAAAGTCAGCTACAGCATCCAGCTTGGAATTGTCCAGCACCAGAGGAATCCAAGCACTCCATAAGCTGGAAAAAATGAACATCCACAGGTTTCTCCTCCCTCCAAAGTATTCAATCCCAGCTGGGATCAGTGTCCAGCAGAGCTCCAGTGACCCCAACAGGCCCAAAGGATCCCTCTGGAACACGGGAATAAGGACATGGAATGACTCTACAAACCCTTCACCCTCAGTTCAAGGATTTCCCGGCGCTGCTGGAATTTTTCCAAGGTGTTCCAGCCTGAAGGAAAGCTGGAAACGGGAAAATCCTCTGTTCCCACCAGGAAAACAGCAGGGAGACAATCCAGGCTCTGGAGTTCTTGGGATAAAAGCTCACCTACACAAGGGCACGGAGGAACCAAATCCAGCAATTCCCAAGCCTGCCACAGGATTTCACATTCTCAGGACGGGAGTCAAAGAATCCAGAGGTAAAATATCCAAGGGAAAACAAGGAGGGAAGATGTTGGAGCCACTGGAAAAGGATCCTGCCTCTTTAACACTCCTCCCTAGTTGTTCCTGGCATCGCATTCCCGCTCCAGGCTGCCAGCAAGGACATGGAATGACCTCTGCACTCGTGTCGGAGAACACGGATCCAGCACACACAACCCACTCAGTTTTCCTTCCTGCAACTTCCCAACACACCCATTCTTAGGGAATTCTGAGCCACAGTCCCACGATTTTTCACAGGAGCTCAGGAACCCTCAGAATTCCAGGGTGGGCTTTTCCCCCTCTCCTGAGGAAGATGAACTCATGTTCCCGAAATAGTTCCAAGGAAAAGGCTCCAAGGAAGGCAGAGCTGCCTCTTCACCGGAGCAGCGGAAACCTTCCTGCACTCCCAGTTAGTTAATTCCAACTGGAAGCAGCTCATTCCAATTCCATTCTAAACACTGGGAACATGGAAAATCGAAGGACTTCAATCCCAAGTGCCACAATTGACAACAGCCACGAATTAATGGGAAACCCGATTTTGGGGGGATAAAAAAGGCACCGAATCCCCTCGTAACAAAATCTGGGATGTGACAACCTTCAGGCAGGAATCTCAGATCCCAAAGTTCCAAGGAAATAAGGGATTATAACCCACAGGAAGAGTCCTGGATGCACCAACCACAACCCGGACACGGCACAGTGGCACAAGTGGCTTCCTTGGGAAGCTCCCAAAGGGAAAAAATTCCACAAATGCCTGAGGCAGGATCCCACACCCCCATCCAGGCCCCATCCCACAGCAGGTGACTGTTCTCCATGGAATTTCCCTGGGACGAGACGCTTCCTGTCAAAAACCTCATGGATGGAGCCTTTTCTTCTGGCCGCTTCCATTTTCCAACTTAACTTTGGGACTGAAATTCCCTGCAATTCCCAGAATGCAGCTGTTTTCCTGAATTCCTCCCCACTCACCTTTCTGAACACACGTGGGAAAAGCGGATTCAGAGATAATTAAGCCTGGAGAACTCATTCAAAGGGATTCCAAAGCCTCTGGGAGCACCTGGAATCCAGAGTGGTCTTTTTCCTGCCCTTATCCCAAAAAAAAAAAGGGGATTTTTTTGCCAAGTCAGCAAAAGGACCACAGGGTGATTCAGACAGCTTGTGATCCAAACTTGGAATTAACTCTGTGGCCATGGAGCATCCTTGAGGATTGGAAAAAATTGGGAAAACTCCCAGTCAGGAGCCAACAGGGAGAGAAGGAATAGGAGTTTCCCACTCCAGGCAGGAATTAAATCTATTTCCCACCTTTCCTGACAAATCTCCTTGTAAATGAGGCCTCAAACCCCTTGCAAGGATCTGTTCCCATAGGAACATAAGAAATTCCAAGCTCATCTCCTTTTACAAGAGCAGGAATGTCTAATGAAGCAGCAGGAACACCATAAAAATTAGGGGGAAAGGGAAAAATAACCCTTTCCTCATTGTTCC
The DNA here is from genome assembly GCF_009829145.1 of Chiroxiphia lanceolata. NCBI lineage: Eukaryota > Metazoa > Chordata > Aves > Passeriformes > Pipridae > Chiroxiphia > Chiroxiphia lanceolata. Next base: position 115,070 of record NC_045642.1, read on the forward strand.
CACAGAAAGGGGCAGCAGCCTCAGTGCTGAGGGCCACCAAGTGTCGGATAATCCCGAATTCCTCCCTTTTCCTCTCTCCTGATTGGCATCTGTCACTTTCTCCCTCGAAAAAAATCCCAAGTTGAAACAGAAGCTCCGATGGAAACGCAAATTCCCGGGAGACTCCTGCAGAGGGGCAGCAGGAGCTGAGCGAACACCAGGATAGCGGCCTAAAATCCAGGGAAACAACGGTCTGGGAGCAGGATCTCCTGCTTCTCCAGGCTCGGACAACCAGGAGTTACAGTATCCCACCCTCTGGAATGACACCTTGTCCAAGGTGAGAGGCTTGCACGGCCGGATGCAGAGGGAGAAGATCCATCTGCAGCTCCTCCCATCCCTGTAAAATCTCCAAGCCTCGCCACGCTGGAGGGGGAAAGTTCTCCAGGGAAGAAAAAAAAAGGGGATTAACTTCCCAAATAAAACTTCCCGAAATATTAACATTAAAGGAAACCTAGAAGCCCAACTCACTGTTTTTTGGGAATGGTGAGCCCTCGTGTTCCGGAGGCTCCGGGGCCGTGTTTTCCCATGGCCAGGAGGGAGTGTTTTGGCCCATCCCAGGGAACTCACGGGCCACCGGTTTGCGGAACAAATCCCTGTTAACCCCGGGATTTTCGTGCCACACATCGGCTCACTCCAAGCCAAAAGGTTCCCGGGTGCTCCAATCACACCCTTCCATGCCTTTCCTGCTCCAAAGGGTGGCGCTTCCCAGCTCCAGGGACAAGAAAGGGGAAAAAAAAGGGAACCTCCCGAAGCCTCCCTGGAATGAGACGCTTCATTCCATCCAGTGCAGTGGGAAGGGGCCCCACTCCCCAGTCCACCCCCACCCAGATCTGCTTTTCAGGGATCAATGAAGAGTTAACGAGGAAAGGAAGCAGCTGGAAAACCAGTTTTCCATCGGATAAATACAAGGGCAGCCGGGGACAAAAAGGGCAGCCGGAGTCAGATTTCCAGGATCCTCGTGGGTCCCGTCCAAGCAGGATGTCCCAGGACTGACCTGGCCCTCGGCACACGGTTGAGGAGGACAAGGAGCTCAGGTGGATGGGAGCACAGCCCGGGATGCTCCTGCTGGATACATTTCCACCTTCCCGTGGGCAACTCCGCCTTTCCCTGGGCCCCTCCAGGGACTCACCTCCGAGGAGGCTCCGGAGCCCCTCCCACTCCCGGCTGCCACGTCGGATCGAATCAATGGGAGCCTCTGGATGAGCACCCAGTGAACAAACAGCCGGATTCCGGATTCCCTTCCGCTCCCCTGAGCCAGGAGGGTTTGGGAGCGGCCGGAGCCGCTCGGATCCGCCCCGGATCAGTTCCGCTGCCTGAACCCCCGCCATTCCCAGAATCCACAACTCAGAGTCCTCCTCGGGCCAAAATCCCCCTCCCTATCCCTGAGTCCGGACACTCTCTCCATCCATTACTCCCCTGGGAGCTCCTACTGTCTCGGGGTATCCATCCCAACTCATCCAGCCCCTCTGGAACAGCCCGAACGCTCCGGAGAACAAGGATTAACAGTTCCTGGATATGGAGGAGAGGGGGAATTCCTCTGCTCTCCACCTTTCCCAGGAGAAGGAAAACGACCGTTCCATGGTGGGATCATCCCCTCCAGGAGCAAAATAAGCCTTGTGTGTCCCAAGGAATAAAGGTGGGATGGGATAATCCCTGGAGTTCCAACCAGGAATGGCTGCAAATCAGAGTCTCAAGCCATTCCAGGGAACAAACATCCAAGGAGCCTGGAAATCCCTGGACACAAACCACGGGTTCTTTATGCCATGAAGGACACGGGAAGAGTTGAAACCAAATCCCTCAGGAGCACCTTCTGCACACAGGGAATCATGGAATGGTTAAGGCTGGGAAAGACCTTCAGGATCATCAAATCCAACCGTCCAAGGCCACCTCTAATCCACATCCCAGTGCCACATCCACAGGGATTTTAAATCGCTCCAGGGATGGGGCCTGTTTCAATGCCCAACCACCTTTTCCATGAAGGAATTTTCCCTGATATCCAACTGAAACCTCCCCTGCTGCAACTTGAGGCCGTTCCCTCTTCTCCTGTCACTCATTCCCTGGAAGAAGGGCCTGATCCAACATCCAGGCAGGGATTTGTAGGGAATGAGAAGCTCCCCCGATCCCCCTCTTCTCCAGGATAAATGGAGATAAATGCACGTTAATAACAGAGACCCTTCCAGGGTCGGCACATTCCCATTTCCCCCCCCCCAAATTCCTGCTCCCTGCCCCGCAGGGGATGTTCAGGAGCTCTGTCAGAATTCCCAGGAGGCTCCACACTTACTCAGCCGCCCCTTCCCCGAGGAATGAGCCTTTTCTGCAGCTTCCCACGTGATTCCCACCTCCGGAGCCGCCTCCGCTCGCTCCTCCGCCCTCATCCAGGAGGAACAGTCGGAGCGAGGCCTCCCAGAATCCATAAATTCTCTTTGCCACCACCAAAGCAAACTAAGGGTTCCAAAGCTCTCTACCCCACACTTGGAACAACCAAGGATCACGGCTGGGATCTGCGGAATGTCCCCATTCCCTACGGAGTTAAATTCCACGACGGCCCCACAGCTGTTCCCAGGGGTTCAAATGGGAGAGCTCACCATCCCTCTTTTTAACAAAATCCATGGGGATAAAGAGCCTTTTCCACAGGCAACACATTGATCCAGGAAGAGCCAGAAAAATTAGAGGGGAAAAAGGTTTTCCAGCCGTGGATTCCCACAGGAACAAGTTTTACCACCACAGCTCCACAAAGACATTTTGCCCCACGTTCCTCTCACACCACCGGATTTTAGGAAAGCTCCCACCTTTCCAGCTTTGGAATACGGATGGAATGTTTCAGGAAAAGCACCTCTCACTTCCCAGTGCTCCTTCTTCCACATGCTGGAAATTTTTGCCCCAAATTAAGCTCAGGGGGAAGACTTGGAATGAAAGTAAGTAGGGGAAAATGAGAGGTGAGGGGATGGGAATCTCTCCAAGAAATCCATCCTCATTCCCTTGTTTTATCCAGGGAAGAAAACAAAGATCCACAGAGAGAAACCACAAATTCCTGCTTCACTTTTTTTTGTAAGGATGGAACTTCTCCGACTTTCAGCGGAGCGAGCGGGAAGTTTTCCTGCTTCCTCTGGCAGGGCTCGTGCTTCCCTTCTCCGAGGAAAATCCGGTTCATCCCCGAGCGCTCCTGATCTATTGGATGTCACCGGCGGATGCTCCGGCGCCATGGAGATGGTGACAAACTGCTGAATCAGACGGAATGGGAGCAGGGAAAAGGGGAATGTGGCTCCAAAGGTTAAATGTGGCCGAGAGGTAAAGCAGGACTGGGGAGGTGGAAAGGCTGGGATAGCCCGGAATGGAGGGCAGAGCACCGGATCGGGAAAACTCCACCGCTGCCGGAGGGTTTGGGGATGGAATTCTGGAGAGAACCTGGAGTTGGGATGAAAAACACACAAGGAATGCCCAGGGAACAGGCTGTCCAGGGAAGCTGTGGATCCCTGGAAGTGCTCCAGGCCAGGTTGGACGGGGCTTGGAGCGACCAGGATTAGTGGGAGGTGTTGGGCTGGGAATGGGATGGCTTCAAGGGCCCCTCCAAGCCTGACCATTCCAGGACTGTAAATATGGGATGTGGGAAGGCAGGATCTGGCACGAGAAGGGCTGGATCCAGGACAAGGAGGGTGGGATCTGCCATGAGAAGGGCTGGATCCAGGACAAGGAGGGTGGGATCTGGCACAAGCAGGGTGGGATCCAGGTAAAAAAGGGAAGGACCCAGCAAAAAAAGGGCTGGATCCACTTTTTTTTGGGACGTTCCCAGGCTGCTGCAAAGCCACAGGCAGCATCCAACTTGTCCTGATTTCCCTGGGAGGTGAGAGAGTTCCTCTCCCACGGGAGCAAGCTGCCAATCTGCAGGGTCATTGAGAGGATCCAGAGGGAAAAGCCAGGCCTCCAGAGGCTCCACGTTCGGAGCTGAAACCCATATTCCAAAATACATGCGGGTCGTGCCAGCACCAGGCACAAGTGACAGGGATTTGGGATGAAAAGACAAGCTGGGACTCCATGGAATACTAAATTCCATCCCACTGGGGAAATTCCAACTTCCAGCAGCCCCGGAGCAGCAGAACTGCTTCCAGTGGAGTTTTTCAGGGAAGAAAAGCCCCTTTTCAGGGAATGAAAGGCTGAATTACCCCCCAGTCTCCCCTTCCCATTGTAGCGACTGCCCCGAACTACAACGGGAATGTCCTGGATTCTCCTGCCTCTTCCCATTATCCAGGGCAGCTTTTTTAAGGTGGCCTGATGGATTCACCATTTTATTCCTTGTTCTTCAGGAAATCAGGATTCTGTCCCGAATCCTGCCTGGATCTAAGCTCAGGATCACTCAGGTCCGTGGGTTAATCCTTCCTCTAAGCCAAGAAATCCCAAGGAAACATGTTCCAGAGGAAAAAAAACCACGGAAAACGCTCAGAGCACCTATTTAAGGTGGCATTCCCATATTTATGGATCATCCAGGAGTTGCTCTGGGACCTTTGCTGGGTGAAATGGAAAGTGCAAAACACCGGGAAACTTGGAATTTAAGACTCCAAACTGCACCTTGTGTCCTGTTTTCAGGGAAAAATCCTAATAAGGATTTTTCCCAACCATCCCAAGGAACCCACTTGCTTTTAATTCCACACTAGGGGAATTAAAATATGCCATGCCCAGGAACCAAAATCTCAGCTTGGAGAGAATGAAAAGCCGGGAATTTTCATGCAATTCCACAGATATTTGAAGTCAAGCTGAAGGATGAGAAAAAGAGGGAGAGAAATGCCAGTGGATGGGGTGGGAGGAGGATTTCCAGGGATCTGCAGGAGCACAAGTCCAGCTAAGGAAGGATCTGAGTTAAAAAAGAGCCTGGAATTTCAGGGATTAGTAGCCCAGGACAGAACTCCTGACAAGATTTTCTACTCCTGCTGCAAGGAAGAGGTAAACATTCCAAAGTTTTTATTCCATCTTTTAGCTGGACATCTCTTCAAAGAAATCCCAGGTAAGGGATCCAGTGGAAGGAGGAAAGAAAGGGATAAAAAGGAGGAAGGAGAAGCAGAAATCTCTGAGGAGAGAGGGATGTTTTTCCTAAAGGAATTCCATCCTTTATCCCAAATCCCCCAGGAGCTCCAGCAGCACTTTTTACCCCACATTTTGCAGGGTCTGGAGCAGGATTTTCCCACTTCCTGCTGCTCCCAGAATATCCATTATATCCTAATTTCCACATTATCCTTCCTAAAATTTGAATGATGTTTTGATCAATTAAATTAATTAATAATCCACTGTTTTATGGGAATTTTCAATCCCTTAGAGGCACATTTTACAGGCATTTAACTCCATAAAAAAACCCCACCTTTTCCAGTTTCCAGCACCAAAAAAGAGCAGGATAAAAACCTCGGCATCGACTCCCTGTGCTCTCCAAACACCCAGAAATCTGATTTCAATCCAGCAAACTTTCACATTTCTTATCAAAACCTGGAAAACCATCCCAGTTTCTTCCACCTTAAAAGTCCCAAGTTGCTGCACCTGGAAAATTCTCCAGCTTTTTCCCCTCTGATTTCCCTTCCGAGATCCCCACAAGGACATCCCCAAACCCACAGTCCCACGGATTTACCAGGGAAATATCAGCTCAAAGCTGGCTCGGAGGGAAGAGCTTGACTGACTCCAGACTATCCCAGCAGGAAGAAACATTCCAAGCTCTCCACAGATCCCACAAAAGCCCGTTTGTCCCACGGCACAAAGGGCACTTTCATCCGCTCCTCTCTCCCAAAAAATTCCAGCCCTGCAGCTCCAGGAGGGGATTTCAATGCTCTCACTCACCCCATCTCCACTGCTGCATCTTTCTGGGGAATTTCCTCACATTCCAGGGCTGGATCCGGCTCGGGACGTTCCTCTGGGTCAGCTGGATCCCTGTTGGGAGCAGAGTTGGGAGTGAATATTATTTATTTGGGAAGGAAGGAACGGGAGGGGGAAGGAAAAGCAGGTGCACGTTCCCAAAATAAAGCTGCTCGTTCCAGTTTAATTCCCAAAAAAGTCTTAATTCCCAGAAAAGCCCTTCAGGCAAGACAGGGATGTTTGGGAGAGATCAGAATCGCTGCTGGTTTAATCCAAGGACGTTTAATAAATAATTCCCAGCCCTGGGAAAGACTGGAATCTTTTCCAAGTCGTTTTCCACCCTCAAACTTTAACACTTTCCCCTCCTACATTTTTCCAGTTGCTGGAAAAAACCCCCCCACCCTCCAAAAATCAGGATTAAGGAGAGTTTTCTACGGCACAAAAGCTTGGAAAAGGGATTTAATCCTATTTTTGCAAAGCCATCCCTGATACTGCAGCTCAGAATTCCAAGTGCCCTCGTTTGGAGGAATTAAGTCCCAATTAATCCCACTTTGCTTTCTCCAATTTCCCTTATTTTTCAGGATATTTTTTGGCCTTGGAAGGAGGATTTCCCCACTTCCCTCCCCCGGTTCCTCAATTTTAGCCCCTTATTCCCCAACTCTCTGGAAGAGGAACAGGGAAGTTTCTCTCCCTCACTGCCCCTTTCCCACAAACAACAGAACTCTGGGAATTTTATCCCTTTTCCTGGGGTTCTGGGTTGGATTTTGCAGGTCCCGGTGCCCCTTAAACTGGAATTGGGATCAAACCCAGGGTTTTGGGTCAGCACTAACAAACCAGCACCTGCAACACGTATCCATTATCCTTCAGCCTGGAATTCTCGCTCTCCAGCACGTCAGGAAGCAAAGCTTCGGAAACCGGATCCCAAATTTCTTATTTAAATCCTGACTTCAAGGGGAAAAATTCCCCTGCTCCTTTGTGGTTTTGGCTGGAGAAATTCCAGGTTGTTTGCATTATTTACAAGGTACCAGATGCTGTTCCGAGCTCTTTGCCCCTGTCTGCCATTCCAGACCCCCCCTCAGCCATTCCCGATCCAAGCCCACGCAGTCCCAGGGCCCAGCTGGAATTCCATCAGAAGCTTTAAAGACCCCCAAGGCACTTTCATGACCCCGAAAACCGACACCTGGGACACCAAATACCTTCACCTGGATCACGTTTCCCACTTGGAAAGCCTTTTCCAGTGGTGCCAATGTCAGGAACACCCAGGGATCGACACCTTCCCAAAGCCACTTCCCACAATTTATTATTCCCAACCACAGCTTAAAAACTCTCCTCCTGACTACACAAACTTGGATGCTTTTCCAATTCATCCCCGTGAAGTTTTATCCAGGTGGGAGAGTAAATTCCCACCTTGGGATTGCTTTCCCTCTCCCTTAGATCCAGTTCCTTTAAACCATCCAGGAGTTTTGCTGCTTCCGAGCCCTGAACGCTGTCCCAAGGTTATTACATATCCCACTTTTGGGAATCACGGGGTGATTTCCCACCCGGGAACGACCACGAGGACCATCCCACTTCTCCACGACCCACAAGCTCCGCAATTCCCATATTCCAAGCGCCAACCAACCCGTCCCGACCACCCCAGCAGGGGCTAATCCCCAGAACTGGGCACAGCGGGAATTCCTGGAGGAGGCCTGGCGGCTCCCGGCTCCAGGGACCTCGGAGCGGCACCTCCCTGGCTTTTATAGGGATAATCCCCTGGCTTTTATAGGGATACACCCCTCGCTTTTATAGGGATATACCCTGGCTTTAATAGGGATATACCCTCGCTTTTATAGGGATATCCCTGGCTTTAATAGGGATATACCCCTCGCTTTAACAGGGATATCCCTGGCTTTATAGGGATATACCCTGGCTTTTATAGGGATATACCCCTGGCTTTTATAGGGATATACCCTGGCTTTTATAGGGATATACCCCTGGCTTTTATAGGGATATACCCTGGCTTTTATAGGGATATACCCCTCGCTTTTATAGGGATATACCCCTCGCTTTTATAGGGATATACCCTCGCTTTTATAGGGATATACCCCTCGCTTTTATAGGGATATATCCCTGGCTTTAATAGGGATATACCCCTCGCTTTTATAGGGATATATCCCTGGCTTTAATAGGGATATACCCTGGCTTTAATAGGGATATACCCCTCGCTTTTATAGGGATATATCCCTCCCCGCTACATCGGCTCCCCGCCCCGCCGGCTCGGGAATTCCCGGGCTCGGCATCCTCCGGCCAGGTCCCATTCCCATTCCCTGCGGGGGCAGCACTAAAAGCCGGGAGCGGGCGAGAATCCTGGATGTGTCACCCACATCCAGCGGCGGCTTCTCCCTCCCCGCGCCCCCGGCCAAGCGCCCGCCGCCCTTCCCAAAGGACGGGCACCTCATCCCGGGCGCTGCCATCCCGCCCCGCTGGCTGGGGATGGCAGCGGGATGGCGCCGGGAGCGCAGGCCACGCGGGGAGCGCTTCCCGCTGGGAAAGGCCGGCACCGGGGGGCGGGAGGCGGCGGCGGCGGCGCGGACACCCTCCCCCGCTCCTTCTCCTGCCTTTTTTCTGTCCGCCCCCTGCTCCTTCCTCTTCCCCTTCCCCTGTCCGCCGCTACTCCTTCTCCTTCCCCTTCCCCGTCCGCCCCCCGCTCCGTCCTCCCCGTCCGCTCTCCGCCGCCCCCCGCACCTGCCGCGCCGCCATTCCCGGGCTCCTCCCGCCGCTCGCTCCCGCCGCCGCCTCCATGGCCGGGGGGCTCCCCCGCAGGGTCCCCCCCGCGCCGAGCGCGCGCGCCCGCCGGGAGCCGGGAACGGCCAACCGGGAACAACAACCGGGAACCGGGAACAACCAACCGGGAACCGGGAACAACCAACCGGGAACCGGGAGCGCGGGCGCCGCCGCGCGGCCGCGGAGGGGAAGTGCGGCCCCGCTCCAGCCGGGAGAGATGGGGGGGGAGAGAGAAGGGGGGAATGAGAGGGTACGGGGGGAAAGGGGGGGGGGAAAGAGGGGAAAAAAAAAAGAGGGGGGAAAGAGGAGAAAGAAGAAGGGGGAAAGGGAGGAAAATAGGGGGGGGGAATGGGGGGGGAAATGGGGGGGGGAAATGGGGGGGGAAATGGGGGGGGGGAAATGGGGGGGAAATGGGGGGGGGAAAGGGGGGGGGGGGGAAAGGGGGGGGGGAAATGGGGGGGAAATGGGGGGGGAAAGGGGGGGGGAAATGGGGGGGGAAATGGGGGGGGAAATGGGGGGGGGAGAAATGGGGGGGGAAATGGGGAAGAAAGTGGGGGGGGAGAAAGTGGGGGGGAATAGAGGGAGAAAGGAGGGGGAAAAGGGGGAGAAAGGAGGGGGGAAGGGAGGGGGAATAGAGGGAGGAATGGGAGGTACAAGGTGGGAACGGGGGGGGGGAAAGGGAGAAAAAGAGGGGAAAAAAGGGGGGGGAAAGGGGGAGAAAGGAGGGGGATGGAAGGGTAGGGGGGGAGAAACTGGGGGAAATGGAAGGAGGAATAGAAGGAGGAACGGGGGGTACAAAGGGGGAACAGAGGGAGAAAAAAGGGGGGAAAGATGGGGGGGAATAGGGGGTACAAGGGGGGAGCGGGGGGGAGGAATTAGGAGGGAATAGGGAGGGGGAATAGAGAGGAATCGAGGGACAAAGGGGGAAAAGGAGGGAATGGGGAGAAAAGGAGGAAAGGGGGACAAGGGGGGACTGGGGAGATAGGGGAAGATGGGGGGATAGAGGGAGGAATGCAGGGGGAACGACGGGGGGGGGAACAACAGAGGGAGTGGGGAGGGATGGGGGGGAAATAGGGGGGAACCAGGGGGATAGAGGGGGGAACAAAAGTGGGCAGATAAAAGGGGGGGGGAAAGAGGGGGTGAAAAGGAGAAATGGATGGGGAAGAGTGAGGGGAAATTTGGGGGTGAATGGGGGGGAATTGAGAGGGGAACAGGGGGCAAGGGGGGAATAAGAGGGGGAATGGGGGCGACAAGGGGGGAGAAAGGAGGGGGAAGGGGGAAAGTGGGGGACAAGGGGGGAACACAGGATCAATTAGGTTGGAAAAGACCTTCAGGATCTTGGAGTCCAACTGGTGACCCAACACCCCTCTGTCACCCAGCCCTTGGCACAAAGTGCCATGTCCAGTCATTCCTTGGACACCTCCAGGGACAGGGACTCCACCCCTCTCGGGCAGTTCCAGAGCCTGGCAACCCTTTCCATGAGGGAAATTCCTGCTGATGTCCCACCGGAACTCCCTGGCACAGCTTGAGGCCGTTCCCTCTTGCCCTGTCCCCGGGAGAGGAGCCTGATCCACCTGGTTCCAACCTCCCGTCAGGGACTTGTGGAGAGGGATGAAGTCTCCCCTCTGCCACACCCGGGGGTCTCCCGACATCCCTTCCCTCTGGAAAACTACCCAGGGAGCTGGAGAAGGGAAGGCTCCAGGGGGACCTTGGAGCCCCTTCCAGAGCCTAAAGGGGCTCCAGGAGGGCTGGAACAGGGCCTGGAGTGGCAGGACAAGGAGGAGTGGCTTCCCACTGCCAGAGGTGGGTTCGATGGGATATTGGGAGGAAATTCCTGCCTGGGAGGGTGGGGAGAGGCTGGAATGGATTCCCAGGGAAGCCGTGGCTGCCCCATCCCTGCAAGTGTTCAAGGCCAGGCTGGAGCAACCTGGGACAGGGGAAGGTTTCGGGGGATGAGCTTTAATGCCACAACCCATCTCCCTCTTCCCGACAAAACCCTCCTGGGGATGGACACACGGACACATCCCCTGGGAAGGAGGGCGAGGGTCTCCCTCGGCCACAGAACACCCTCCAACCTCCCAAGCACCACCGAGGACACAATTTCGCTGCTGCTGGAAAAAAAAAAAAAATGAGAAAAGAAAAAAAAAAAAAAAACAGCTAAAAAGCCTCCAAATGCACGTCCCAGAAAAGCTCCTCCAGCCGGGAATTGCGGCAGAGCCGCCTCCCAACGGTGATCTCGGCACACCCCGGACACAAAGCGGCTCTGACAGAGGGGGAACAGGCGGGGAAGGCTTTGAAGCTCCGGCCCCGTTTGTACCTCGGCCTTTGTGTCCCGTTCAGGCGGAAAAATCCCGCTCCCGGCTCGTCCTCCGGCCCTTCATCCTCCCAGGCGGGGGGGAAGCGGCTCCGGGTCGGATGAAAAGCTGGTGCCAAATTTAGTGTTTGGAGGCAGCGTCTGATCCGGCGGCACAGCCGAGGGAAGGGGCCCCTGGGAGCCCCGAAACTGGAGCAGAGAGAAGGAAGGACCTCGGGAAAACTGGAAATGGTCGTTTTGTCAGGGATAATAGAGCGGGGAGAAGCAAAAATCCCGGGGAAAACTGTAAATTACTGTTTTATTCATGGAAACACCATCAGAAGCCATTCCAGGCTTTTTAAATGGTGGAATACAGCACATCCTAGCCTTTTCCAGAGCTGGGATACAGCCTATCCTGCCCATCCCAGGCTTTTCCAAAGCTGAGATAGAACACATCCCAGCCCATCCAAGGTTTTTGAAATGGTGGGATATAGCCATCCCAGCCCATCCAAGGTTTTTTAAATGGTGGGATACAGCCATCCAAGGTTTTTTAAATGGTGGGATACAGCCCATCCAAGGTTTTTTAAATGGTGGGATACAGCCCATCCAAGGTTTTTTAAATGGTGGGATACAGCCCATCCAAGGTTTTTAAATGGTGGGATACAGCCCATCCAAGGTTTTTTAAATGGTGGGATGCAGCCCAGCCCAGACTATCCAAGGTTTTTTAAATGGTGGGATACAGCCCATCCAAGGTTTTTTAAATGGTGGGATGCAGCCCATCCCAGCCCATCCAAGGTTTTTGAAATGTGGGATACAGCCCATCCCAGCCCATCCAAGGTTTTTGAAATGGTGGGATGCAGCCCATGCAAGGTTTTTTAAATGGTGGGATGCAGCCCATCCCAGCCCATCCAGGACTTTTCCAGAGACAGGACTCAGCCCATCCCAACCCAGATCCCGCTAATTAACGTACCCACATCCTCAGAGGCAATTCAATGGATCCAGCTCCGGCTTCCTGCATTCCAGCAGCTCCTGGTGTCGGCTGCACCGGAGCACTGCCGAAATCCAAGGGCCATCCCACATTTCCAGCCCAGCTCCAGCCCCAGAGCTCATCCCAGTTGTCCTCAGGGCTCTGTTTCCAGGCTCCCACATGGAAGTGACACAGTTTACAAACACCTTGGGATTGTTTGGGATCAACTGGTTTCGTTGACATTCCCAGAAGTGTGAAGGGGAGGATGTTAAGTTTCCCTGGAAATTCTCTCTCTGCCCTTCATCCAGAGATGGAAAACGGGGAGCAGAGCACTTGGGATAATAATTATTTGCCATAAAAAGCTGCTTAATTAAGACATTCGTTTGACATTAATTGATCTGATCCCACCACAAAAGATGGGATCACCCTTTATCCCACCGGAATCCTACAACCTCTGGAGCAAAAACAGGGATTTAAGAGTTTCCCAGCCTGTGGAAAAGAAATGTTTCCTTTGAAGTGCCCAGGGCACAGAGATGGACACGAATCCAGGACAATCCGACATCTCCAGAGGGATGTGGAGGAGAATGGAGCATCCCAGACATCCATCAGCGGGTTATCCCTGTGGACAACTCGGATGCAGCAGGACATCACCACCCATTTCCCCAGAAAACCCCAGCAGCAAGACTGGATTAAGGAATTGTTATTCCTTACTACCCCTGGATGGATCTGGGCTGTTTGTGCAGGAATGACTGGGAATATGAGGCCAGGCAGGATACTGTTGTTTTCCAAGCTGGAGCGTGGCATTCCTCAGGCACATGGCTTGGAAACCCTTGGAATCAGCTCCCAGGGAAAGTCCAGAGGGTGTGGGGAGCCTTAGCAGAGCTCTGGAGTTCCATGTGAAATTCCAGGAAGGATGCAATCCACAAAAAACCTCACCAGCTCTGCTGATCCTGAAAAAATGCACAGGGATCTGAGGGTTAAGGATCTTCCTGAACTGAGAGCAAAACTCTCCAGGGAAAACTTGGACAAGGAAAAAGGCTCCCAGATGTACAAACCCAGGAGCCACAGCTGGAAACATGGGAAGCTTTTTATTATTCTTATTCCGTTCGGTTCGTTCCCAGCACCCCCAGCCACAGCACTTCCCATCCCTGCTCCCAAATCCCGCCCCTTTCCATCCCAGTGGAACCAGGCAGTTTGTTCCTCCCGGGATAACGAGCCCTTCTCCTCCTCCATCCCAGCCCTGCCAGATTCCCTGGACTGCTCCATTAGGAGCAATAAAATCACAGGAAAATTGTATCAACAGTTCTCCTCGGAGCAGGGATTCAAACATCCAGGTTATCCAAAAATTCCTCCTCTCTCCTGCTCCATCCGGCAAAACCAGGCTGAGCCCTGTCACCCCTGGAGCAGCCACGGGTTGTGTCCCAGGGCTGAATTCCAAGGGTGGAGGCAACCAGTGTCTTGGAAAGGTTTTTGGCGTGCTCATCCTAGAGGAAGGACAACAGGATTATCCCAATGTTCCCTTCAGAGGGAAAAATCCCAGCACCTCCCAAGATCTCTCACTCCCTTGGGAATACCGGTTATTGAAGAATTTAGAGCGGGAATTTAGAGCGGGAATTTAGAGCGGGAATTTAGAGCGGGAATTTAGAGCGGGAATTAGAGCGGGAATTAGAGCGGGAATTTAGAGCGGGAATCCCTCTGAGATCCAACCATTTTTCCGGCACTGCCAAGGCTGCCACTAATCCACATTCCCAAGTGCCACGTTCCCAGGGATTTGAAATCCCTGCAGGGATGGGGACTCTACCACTGGAGCCTGTCCCAACCCTTTCCAAGGAGAATTTTCCCTGATATCCAACCTAAACCTCCCCTGGCACAACCTGAGGCTGTTTCCCTTGTCCAGTCAACCATATTTCCATGGAAAACTCCCCCCAAACCAGAGAAACACCACACAGATGATGCCAGTGCTGGATCCAGACGGAATTTGGGAACTGCTTTTCAAATCCAAATCCAAGTGTTTCCCTGGTGCCCATTCCCATCTCACCAAGTGGGAATTGCCTGGGTTTGCTCCCATTCCCACCGTGGCTGTGCCTTCCCAACCTGCTTCCCAGCCCTCTACCCCTTCCCAGCATGATTCCCAACCCACAATCCACCGGAGCCATCCCCCTCCATCCAAAGCATCTCTAAACTGCTCCTCAAATCCTTCATTATCCAGCAGATCTCTCCAAAAATCCGCTCTACCTGGATTCCCACCTCCCTCCGTGTTATCCCTGGTTTTCCCACCCGCACCGGGATAAAGCTCCCAAGGCAGGGAAGAGCCGCTTCCAAGGGCCCCACAGCAGGAGCAGCTGCGGCTCCAACCTTCCTTAAACCCCTTCTCCCAACCCAGAGGCTTCTCCTGCGCTCCCAAAAATCTCCCCTGGAGCTGCCTCCAGGTTTTCCGTGGATCCTCCAGCGCCAGGAGGGGGTTTGGAGGGGGTTCCCAAACTGCAGGTGCTCCCCAATCCCACCTTCCCACCTTGTTCCAGCTCCACATCCGCCTCCCCTCGGCCTGAACGGACACTCCGGAGCGTTTCCCAAGCACTGGGAGAGAGTCCTAATTCGATTTATGAGGGGAGATCAGGGATGGAGCAGCAACACAGCCCTAATTAGGGGCATTTTAATTATATCACCTCTCATGGGTAGAACAGAGACCATAATTTATATTCCTATATTCCATAATGTATAAAATGGGATATATTCCTGCATTGTGGTGTTATATTGCCATATATTCCAATATTGGGGAGTTAATATCGTCCTATTAATGTTACATAATCCCATTACATAATCTCTATTTATAATTCCAACAGATAATCACATATCGGCAGCAGAGCCCATGGAAAGCTGGGAGTGGGACAAGGGATGCTGCTGCTTCCCATATTCCACATGTTCCCAGTCACAGGGCGCTCCCAGAGAGGTGTCTGATCCCAGTGCTGCTCCCACTCAATCCTTGCTCCCCCTTCCTGCCTTCCCAGCAATCCAGGATTCGCTCCTGTCCCAGCTCTGAGCCTGAATCCCTAAAAACAGGTTAATTTGGGGATGAGACTTTCCAATCTAAGCCAAACCTGGAGAGAGATGATCCGGGACAAGCCAAAAGCCCAGACTCCAGCTTGGATTGGCACACTGGGGGCTGGGATGCTCCCAAAGGCAGGGCCCTTTTCCTCATGGGATTGGGGAACCTCTGCCAGGGACATGAGGACATCAGGCATAAAATCCTGGGATGGGCTGGGTTGGAAAGGGCTCAAATCCCACGGGGACACCTTCCACTATCCCAGGTTGCTCCAAACCCCATCCAACCTGTCCTGGAGCACTTCCAGGGATGGAGCAACCACAGCCTCCACTCAGGAACCGGCTGAGAGCCCTTTTCCAGCCACAAAGCCTCTTCCTTGCGGGATCCCTCCCTTTTCCAAGGTTCCCACGCTTTTGGCATGTAGTAAACACACACGGATTTCTTGGACTCCACAGAAAAGCCTGGAAAGGGTTTCTCCCCCAGGCTGTGCCCAGGAATTCAGCACAGCCCTCGCTCCTCAGGATTCCAAGCACAAATCCTCTTTCCAGCTGCTTTGCTCAATTTGTGCCAGATTTAACTCTGGGAGCCAAGGCTCCAATCAATCCTGCCAGCACTTCCCCCCTTCCCAAGGACATTATCCAGCCTTATCCAAGCTGTGACTCCTCAGCCCAGAAATTTCTCCCTGGGAAAGAGCCATGGCCATGGCACAGGAACGTTAAATAACAATTCACTGGGATTTCTCACCGGGCCCAGCAAAATCCAGGGAATCTTCCTGCCCGGCAGCTCCAGGTGGCCGGGAAAGAAGAGCGGATAAAGCAGTGGGACAAACTCCTCTTTCCTCAGCTGAAATTTGCCTGAGGGGGAAAAAAGAAAACAAACAGCCTGGAAATGAATCCCAGAGGCTCCGGGGGAGGAATTGCCATCCCACGGACTCCCCTGAGTCACGGGGGGCTGTTTGATCCCGGCTCCAGCCCAGCCCTCCCTAATCCCGGGGACAACGGGGCGTTTTCCGATCTGCTGCACCCCGCCAGGATTCCTCGGTGTTTATCCCTCCTCCCCGCCCGCCTCTCCAATGCCCTGGGCTCCAGCCTCCTCTGGAAGGAGAGCTCCAGCCCGGGGATGAATCAGGATTCGAGGGGATGTGGGATGAGCTCACCCCCACAGGCAGAACTGGCCTTTTCCAGGGCTCCGTGGGATTTGCTCGGGTGGCTGGCACAACTTCCCCGGCCCAGCCAGCAAACCGCGGGAATTCGGCCCGAGGATGAGCCGCTTCCCGATTTTCAGCAGCTTCCCGTGATGGGAACGTAGCAGGATTGGGAATTTTACAGTGCTGTGCCTGCCGGTGTTCCAGGGAAGCAGGGTCAGAGTTCCGAGCCCTCTGCCCCTCCCGGCTCCCGAGGAAACCTGGAATGCTGCTGCTGGATGCAGCCACCACCGAGGGGCGGAGGATGCCGTTCCCCATGGAGCACAGCTCCGGATGCAATCAGGGAGCAGCAGCTGGAGCCACTTGGATAATTCCATTAGGTCAAATCCTTCCCTTTCCCTGCTTCCTCGGGATCCTGCTCCTGCCTCTGGAGACAGCTGCACGAACAGAGGGTTTCAATGAAGGATTCCTGCTCCTGGCTCCATTCCCACTCCTCCCACCAGGCTCCAGGGCCATTCCCCTCTTCCCTCGGACCTCAAAGCCTTTCCTGACCCACTTGGCTCCATCCCAGCTCTGAAGTGCCAGAGGGGGAGGCTCCGCTCCTGCCTGGAGACTCTGCTTCCCGTTGAGATCCTAAATCCCGGCACTACTTAAGCCCAGCTCCTCCACAAAGCCCTGGCACAGGGGTCGGGACCACATCCCAGCAGGAAGAGGGGAGAGGGACCTCAGAGCAAAGCAGAGGCTGCCTTGAAGAGCAGTAACCTGGAGTAATTATCCTGTGAGGAATTTCCCAGTTTTCCCTTGCAGAGAGCAGCTCCCTTTTGGACAAGCCCATAAAATGTAGCAGGGAATTTTACCCTAACCTGGAAAAAAGGAGGATTGGGGGGGGGACCTTCCCAGTCTCCACAATTCCCTGGAAAGAGGTTGGAGCCAGGTGGGGGGCTGGATTTTCCCAGAAAAGAAGAAATGACCTTAAGCTGAGCCAGGTTGGATATCGGCGGAAATTCCTTCATGGAAAGGGCTGGAACAGGCTGCAGTGGTGGAGTGCCCACCCCTGAGGGGTTTCAAAGATGGATGTGGCACTTGGAGATGGATCAGTGGTGGCAGAGCTGGGTTAAGGGTTGGAATCAATGACCTGGGAGCGCTTCTCCAGCCTGAAGGATTCTCTGAAGGAGAAGGAATTGGAAAAGATGAGGCTGGAAAGACAAAGGCAGCAGGAATGAGAGCAAACACCACCCCCCATCCGAGAATTCCCGGCGTGGGAGGGCAGCGTGCTCCACAGTCAGGACTCTGTGCCACGGTGACAGGGGACAGGGAGGATCCGGAGAGCCAGAGGCAGGGAAAAAGGGAAGCGGGAGAGGGTCTGAGAGGCGGGATCCGCCTCAGCCGCTTCCCTAGGGAGCACAGCACGAGCGGCTGCCGAGGGAATCAGGACAGATGGCTGGAACGGGCACTTGGGGCTCCCGGCGACTCCAAACTGTTTTTCTGGGAGGTGGTGGGCTGGCAAAAGCCGGGAGGTGACCGATTCCCCCCTTCCCGAGTGTCGGGATGGATCACGTCGGAGCGGGAAAGGTCACGGAGGCAGCGGGAGCCAAGACGCATTTGCGCTTCTGCCCATCAAGAATTCCCCCCCTCCCGGCCTTTCCTCCCGCTCCCCTTCTCCAGAGGCCACGGACATCATCCCTGGGTGAGTCGCCGGGACAAAGTCACAGCCGGGAGAGAGGGAAAAGCTTTGGAGCGGCGCCTGGCTGCGAATTCCCGGCGCTGCGGCCGCGCCGTCTCCGGGATACGTTTCCACCTCTCCCTGACATTTCGAACCATCTGAGCCTCTCGGCTCCCGCTGCCATCCCTCTGCCAGGGCTTTGCTGCCTCCCAAAAAAAGGCTCCCTGCAACACCGGGGTGGCGGCAGGCCGGGGAAAGGCAGGGGGGGGTGGGAATTGCTGCTCCCTGTCATTCCCTGAGGGCGGGACAGGTGCCAAGAGCCTGTCAAACCCTGACGGCCACAAACAAGGCTCTGAGAGCAGGAGAGAAAAGAGGGAAATAAAAACCCTTGGAAGCGGAGACAGGCAGCACTGTGGGTGGGATTTGAGGGATGAGAGGTGCAGTGGGAAGAGCTGTGGTTTTAGGGAATATCTGCCCACCTCCGACTGGCCCCAGGCACCACCACAGGGCAAAATCCAGAGGAATTTGGGAAGGAGGGACCTAAAAGGGCTCCAAGAGAGCTGGAGAGGGACTTTGGACAAGGGCCTGGAGCAACAGGACAAAGGGAATGGCTTCCCACTGCCAGAGGGGAGCTAGATGGGATATCGGGGAGGAATTCTTCCCCTGGGGGTGGTGAGGCCCCGGAATGGATTTCCCAGGGAAGCTGTGGCTGCCCCATCCCTGGAAGTGTTCAAGGCCAGGCTGGAGCAAGCTGGGACAGTGGGAGGTGTCCCTGCCCATGGGGGGGTGGAACTGGGTGGGATGTAAAGTCTTTTCCAACCCAAACCATCCCAGGATTCTCTGAAGGGAGAGTTCTGGAAGCAGCCATTGTAACTCCACCATCCCTACCGACACCAGGAACCTCCTGGACTTGGAATCACCCCTCGTGGAGCTGCAGATCCCGGAATTTCAGTGCCCAAGACCCCACAGGGGACCCTCAGCAGGCTGTTCCCAGCAATCCCACACCCACACAACCGGAGGAATTCCTGAGCAGCAGGACCAGGATCACTTCCCAGGATTGCTCTGCTCCTGCTGCCGTGGGGAGGAGGAGGAATTTGCTCCAGCCACGGAGCACCTCCACATCCCTGTGCCAGGAGCAGCCAGCAGGATGGAAAACATCCCTGGATTTCATATCCTGGACTCCCACAACGGGCTGGGTTGAAAGGGACCTTAAAGATCCTGGAATTCCAGCTCCTGCCATGGGCAGGGACACCTTCCACTAGGCCAGGTTGCTCCAAGCCTTGTCCAACCTGGATTTGAACACTTCCAGGGATGGGGCAGCTTCTCTGGGAACCAAAAGGACAGAAGGACACAGGACGTGCCACCATCACCCTCTGGATTTCCTTTGGATTCCCAGAGAGGGGAGAAGAGAAGGAGAAGTGGGAGTGCCAGCCCCTTCCATGGGCTGTGTGGGCAGCTCCCTCTTGGAGCCACATTCCAAGGAGCCCCACGGATCAGCAGCTCCCACATTCTGTGCCAAACTCCCAGGGCTGCTGTTGAGAGAAACCCACACAAACCAAGAGACGCTCGGAGGAGCCAAGGAGCCACAGGATCCCTTGGAGAAGATGGGAATATATCAGCGGCTCCCATTCCAGGGGCTGTTCCCGCTCCAGCTTGCCCCTTCCTAGCCATCCAAGCACATCTTCCCCCCATCCCTCAGAGCAACAGGCAGTTTTCCCAGGGCTCCCCCCTCTCTCCTCTTTTCCATCCGCTCCAAGTCCAGCCAAAGCCGCCTCCATCCCAGGCCACTGACACAGCCCCCTCCCGACCGGAAAACTGCCTTAAAATCAAGGGAATTATTTCAGGAGAGCCTGGATGATCCCATCATGGATGTCCAGGAGCAGGCAGAACTTGTCCAAGCACAGACAGACTCCAATCTTTGGGATGAGGCCCCTCCTCTCACCCCACAGCCGCCAGGATCCCAAGGACACCCCCCAAAATAAACACACATCCCACGAAAAATAAGGATCTTGTCCCAAACTTTTTGCTTTCCTCTGCATCCACGACAAATTCCACACGCTCCCTCCCTTATGCCAGGTGCTAACAGGCACCTCCAGACAGGAAATCCCCCCTTTCTTTTGGGAAGAGGGCCTAGGATTTGTGCCGTGTCCACCCCTGGCGGGCACAGAGCCAGGGACACGCTGACATTCCAGCTGCCCGGATTCCGGCACAGCGACTCCGGCTGCGACGGCCTCGTCCTGCAAATGAGCCTGGCAAGGCCTGGAGAGGCTGGTTTGCCAAATGAAACTGCTGGAATTACTCATCCCAAAAGCCTCGGCTGCTCCCGGCGACACCAATTACACGGAGCCGCTGCTTCCCGAGCACGGCCCTGCTCCGGGCATTCCCGAGGCACGGAGCGGCTGAGGGGCAGCTGGGAATGATTTGGAACTGAAAGAGGGCGGATCGAGACGGGATGTTGGGAAGAACTCCTTCCCTGGAACGGGTTTCCCAGGGAAGCTGCAGCTGCCCCATCCCTGGAGGTGTCCCAGGCCGGGTTGGAAAAGGGCTTGGAGCAACCTGGGATAGCAGAGGGGTTTGGGATTGGAATGGGGTGAGCATTAATGCCCCTCCAACCCAAACCAGTCTGGAGTACAGGGATACTTTTAGGAGAAGCACGTTATGCTCCATCCTCTTTTCCAAACGGTTGTCCCTGGATTTTTCCCGCTCCCCTTGGGCAGGGAGGAGGCCTCCAGCTCTCCCAATCCCTCTTTTGTGATCCTGATCCCTTTCACCTCAACTTCAGGATTCTCCTCCCTACACTCAGGCTTGATTTATGTTCGGATCATCTCCTGCTGCTCTTCTGTATTCCCTGCATTCCACAACACTGGAATTCAGAGACTCCCACATGTGGCCATTTCCTATTCCCTGCTCCCTATTACCTCGGGAAGAATCATTCCCGATTTTCTGCCAGTACAGCCAGTTGTTGGGATCAGTCAGCTGCCTCCTGTGCTTTCCCCTGCAGCTGCTGGAAGCCAAGGAATTCTTTTCCGGGGTGGAAGGAGATGATATTTAAGATCCCTTCCAACCCAACCCATTCCAGGATTCCTGCGGCAGAGACTCCACCAGCTCTGGGATTCACAGCACGGACACAGCCGCCGAGTCTCTCCTTGAAATGTTTCCTGCCTGGATTTCAGGGACACTGACTCATCCTCAGGAGTTCTCCCGCTGCCGGTCGTGCTCCGGAGCAGCCAGAAATTCCCGGTGCTCCTCCCCGCTGTGGGGGAGCATCCCTGGCTCTGCCATCCCGCTGGTTTCCCTTGCCAGAGGCCCACTGGGATCCCAGGGGTGTGTCCTCATGGCCATGAGCACCCAAAATCCTCCCAGAGTCAGGGAATCCTGGAATGGTTTGGGTGGGAAGGGAACTCAAAGCCCATCCAGTTCCAACTCCAACACCTCCCACTCTCCCAGGGTGCTCCAACCTGGCCTTGGACACCTCCAGGGATGGGGCGGCCACAGCTTCTCTGGGAAATCCATTCCAGGGCCTCCCCACCCTCACAGGGAGGAATTCTATCCCAAAATCCCATTTAAGCCACCCTCTGGCAGTGGGAAGCCATTCCCATTGTCCTGGCACTTCAGGTGCTTCTCCAGTCCCTCTCCAGCTCTCCTGGAGCTGCTTTAGGCACTGGAAGGGGCTCTAAGGCTTCCCTGGAGCCTTCCCTTCCCCGGGCTGGACACCCCCAGCCCCCTGGGAATCTCCATGTCCTCCTCTGGACTTGCTCCAGCAGCTCCACACCCTTCCTATCCTGAGGATACAGAATTCCAGGTGGAACAGAGGGGGGAAATCCCCTCCCTCCCCCTGCTGCCCGGGCCAGGGGAAAAAAAATCACATGGGAAGAAGGTGGAGGAAAAATCCTGCTCCATCCACAGCATTCCAAACATGCTCCAGGAGGAAACTCACCTTCCAAAGCACTTCCAGCAGCCCCAGAACCCCAGGCTGGATCCATCCCCACCAGCACAGGGAGGTGCTCCAGAAGGTTCCCAAGGGACCCCACCCTTCCCTCCTCCCCTTTTATCCCACCCCTCCCTGCTCCAGGTGTGGGGCTGACGGGCAGCACCTGGGATAAGGGGGGAGAGGGAGAATCCCAGGAAAACCTTTTACAAAGGGCAAAGCCTAAAAATCTCTGGAATTAAAGGTGATTTCAGGATGTGGGAGTTCTGCTTCCCGCCCTCCCCTCTGTGTCCGTCCATCCCTGGAAACGCCAGTGTTTCCACCTCCTGGATCTCCTGGGAATAATCAGCCCTTCCCTCCACCCAGGGCTTTCCAAATCCTCTTCCCGGGAAGGCAGAGGCCGATTTTCCAGCCCCGGCCCCGCGTAGGAGCAGATCCAGAGTCACTAATGAGGGAGCTCATTTACTGTGACCTAAATATTCCATGTGCTCTGCTCCCGTGCCTCGGCACCTCCGTAATCCCTGGGATTACGAGCGGGAGTTCTGCAGGGAAAGAGGCTCAGCTCCTCCCCATCCCAGGGTTTTATTCCTGCTTCCCGAGGAGCAGGATAAGGGGGCCCTGCTCCTGCTTCTTCCCACACCCCCTTTTCCCTCTGGAAGTGATCCCAGGGGAAAGAGGGGCTGGGATTGCCGGATCCCGGCCGTGCTCCAGGACTGGGACAAATCCGTCGCTGTGGGGCTCACAGGGAGTGGGGAGCCATGGATGGGGTGGCTGCCATGGAATATTCCAGCACAGCCGGCCTCTCTTCCTGCTTTTTCCAGCCCGTATCCCTCGGGAAGACGCAGCTAATTTAGCCAGAGGTCGGGTCCCTGGGCCGGGAGGGGAGGAGGATGCAAATGGGACGGGCTGCTATAAAAAGCCACCGGCAGCTGCTTTTTTTGGAAGCCAGGGATCGATTTTTCCTTGTGGAGCTCCGGCTGGAGGGCGCGGCCAGGTGGGGAGGGGGGCTGGAGGGCCGGGAATGGTCCCATCGGCAGCACATCCCACCTGGATCAGGTGGGAAGGGGGAAGAGGGAAGTGTAACCCCACCACAGGCTCCCAAAATAACCCCAATCCCGCTCCTGTTCCCTGCTTTCCTAAATCCCTGTGGCACTGCCAGGCCCTCTGTGGGGACCGGCAGAGAGGGATTCCTGGATATTCCCACCGCTTCAAAGGGCCATTTCCTGTGGAGAAGCGGGATTTGGATGTCCCTGGAGTAATGGGAATACCTGGGAATCCCTCTCTGCCAGTCCCCCCTTGGGAGCAGGGTCTGCCAGTGCCACAGGGATGGCTGGAAGGGAGGGATTCCTGGATATTCCTGTTATTTTAGGGACATTTCCTACAGAGAAACAGCAACCTGCTGGTCTGGGGACACGATGGATTTGGAACAATCCCTTGGAGCTTCCAGAGTGCCGTGTCCCTTCCCAGGGAAGCTCCAAGGGATTGCTCCAAATCCATTGTGTCCCCAGCCCAGCAGGTTGCTGCTTCTCCATGGGAAATGTCTCTGAAGTAATGGGAATATCCAGGAATCCCTCTTTGCTTGCCCCCCATGCCACAGGGATGTCTGGAAGTGAAGGATTCCTGGGTATTCCCACCACTTTTGGGACATTTCCCATGGAGAAGCAGCAACCTGCTGGGCTGGGGACACAGTGGATGTGGAACAATCCGTTGGAGCAATCCATGGGAAGGGACACAGCGCTCTGGAAATGCGACTGCAGCTGCCCTGAGGGTCCTGGATGTTCCCATTCCTTCTCTCTCCCTCTTCCTTTCAATACCTGTGTCAGCAAAAGGAAAAATGAAGGAATTGCTGTGATTTTCCGCTCCCTCCTCACTCCCACACCCGGATCCAGGACCGTGGCCTCAAATCCCATTTCACGCATTAACATCAAGCTTTCCCAGAATTCCCCTATCCCGGTGCGGCTCCAGGCTCTTTCGGGGTGGTTGGTGGCTCTGTGTGCGGCGCGGTTCCCGCTGCTGGCATTCCCCTGGGAAGTGAGCCGGGATGCGGCTCCGTCCCACCCCAGGAGGCTGCGGGGACAGGGAGAGCCTGGGCCCGGGGCTCGGGGTTCCCGTCACCCCGTGTTTCCCGGGATGCTGGGATGCTCCATGTCCCGTGCCCCGGCGCTCTCCTGTGTGTCCCAGGACTCTCCTGTGTATCCCAGGACTCTCTCCCGTGTATCCCGGGGCTCTCCCGGCGGCCGATCCCGGTAGTTCTCCCCGGGAGCCACGAGGAGGAGCTTTCAGACCGCGCGGCCGCATCCCGGGGTTCCCGGCGCATCCCGCTGCATCCCGGGGCTCCCTCTGTTCCCAGGTGCTCCTGGAGCATCCCTGTGCTCCCGAGGATCCCCATGTTTCCCCTGCACCCCCATTCTCCCAGCGCATCCAAGTGTTCCCTCTGTTCCCAGTGCATCCCTGTGCTCCCAGTGCTCCCTCTGTTCCCAAGGCTCTCAGTGTTCCTGGAGCATCCCCGTGCTCCCAGGGATCCCTATACTCCTGGTGCATCCTAGTGTTCCCAGTGCATCCTGGTCCTCCCAGGTGCATCCCAGTGCTCCCTCTATTCCCAGAGCTCCCGGTACTCCTGGAGCATTCCAGTGCTCAGAGCATTCCAGTGCTCCCAGTTCTCCCAGTGCACCCCAGTTCTCCTCCCAGGAATCCCAATACTCCCAGTGCATCCCAGGATTCCTCATGCTCCCGTCACATCCTGATGCTCCTGATTCCTCTCAGTCCATTCCAGGGATGCTGGAGGGGGTCCAGGCTGCAGGATCCGGGGAATTCTCTTCCCGGCCCCACTCTCCCACCTCAGGACCCACATCTCCTCCATTGCCATCCTGTGGAAAACCAGCCAGGAAGGGCTGGATTCAGGATGGGGCCTCTGGAAGCTGCTCCAGCTCCTGCCTTGCGTTGCTCCCGTGGGGCTCCCACATGGATAGTGGCCCATCCCATATCCCATCCCACCCCATCCCATATCCTATTCCACTCCCTCTGGAAGTGCTGGCCAAGGGACACACGGGAGCAGCTCCAAGATGGGCAGCCCCATTCCCGCTCCCATCCAGGCCCATCATCCCAGGAATCAATCCCTGTGCTCTGCCCACCTCTGCCGGGTGGGAGGAGGGCGGGACACCCATCCCAGCCCCCCAGGGGATGGATCCCCACCCCATTCCCACGGGGATTACGATGGCAGCCGCAGGCGTTGGATCGTCCCTGGCTCCGCCGGTGAATCCATTCTAATGAATCCATTCTAAATCCGGCTCCGGGATCGGGGTGGGAGGATTTGCGTCACTCGGCTGAGGAGGGGGATCCCGCTGGGATGAGTCACACAGGGAGGAGTTCCCTGGAGCGGGATGGGGCCCACGGCAGCTCCAGAGGGGTGGGAGACTCAGGACGAGGATGGAAAAAGGGGCGGAAGAGCCTTTCCTGGCTCCGATTCCTGCGCCTTCTCCTGCCCCCTTCCCGCAGCTCCCAGGGATGGGGAGACCCCCTGGAGCCCAGCAGGGCCTTAGTGCTCCCCTCTGCCCTTCCCATGGGAATAACCTGCTCTGGGATGCGTTCCTGCTGGACACGAGGGAGCGGGGGCTCATCCACACTTGGAACCCCAAAACATCGGCACCGGATGGGGAAACCTGCCTGGAGCTCCTCGGAGCGGCACTGGGACATCCCATCCCATCCCATCCCATCCCATCCCATCCCATCCCATCCCATCCCATCCCATCCCATCCCATCCCATCCCATCCCATCTCATCCCATCCCATCTCATCCCATCCCATCCCATCCCATCCCATCCCATCCCATCCCAATCTATTTTTCCACATCCCATTTCATTCCGTTCTTCCCCCTCCCATCCCATTCCACCCCATATCCCATCCCATTCCATCCTGTTCTTTCTCATCCTATCCCCATCCCATCCCATCCCATTCTTTTTTCATCCTATCCCATCCCATTCCTTCCCATCCACACCCCACCCCATCCTTTCTCATTCCTTCCCATTCTTCCTCATCCCTCCCTATCCCATCTCATCCATTTCCATCTGCTCCTACCCCATCCCACCCAATTCCCACCCCCTCCCCTATCCCATATCCTATATCCCATATCCCATATCCCATATCCCATATCCCATATCCCATATCCCATATCCCATATCCCATATCCCATATCCCATATCCCATATCCCATATCCCATATCCCATCCCTCTTCCGCTCCCCTCGGAGCCCCTGTCACAAGAGTGACGGACACCCCCCACCCACAGGGATGGCTCTGGAATCTCCAGGATGCTGAGAGCCCCCCCCCGCTCATTCCCAGCTCTCGGAGAGGAACTGGGAAGAGCGACAGGCACTGCTGGAGCTGCAGATCCCCATGCAGGCCCATTCCCAAAATACCCTCCAGGATCACACATCCAGGGACGGTAGCAGGTGCTCAGCAGCACTGGCACGATCCCGCTGCCTCCGAAATCCTTTTTGGGAATTCAGGCAGCCTCCCGTGCCAGGGAACGGCTCCATATCCATGCGGGAATAACAGGTGGGGGCAGGAGGTGCCGGGAGCGGGTCCATCATCCCGATGCTCCCCCGCCGGGTCGGGAATTGCTTTCCTGCTCTGCACTGGAGCATCGGGAAGCCCATCTGGTGCTCTCCATGCCGGGAATGAGGGAGTTTGTGGAGCACGGTGCCGGACATCTGCTCCCAGCCTCGGGAAGCGAGGGAATGGGATGGGAGAGGCAGCGGAGCGTGACGCCGGAGCCGCCGGCTGCCGGGAGCGTGCAGGGAGTTAATGATCCCAACATCTGCCAGCAGCTGGCACGGAGCCGGAGCCAGAGCCAGAGCTCTCCCTGTCCAACACGCCACATTCCTGGGATGAGGGATGAGCACTGGGAAGCAGAACCGGCCTTTTCCAGTGTCGCCATTCCCACTGCAGGACACAAATCCCTCCCGTTCCACCGCAGGCTCCGGTGATGGAATCAGATGGGATTGGGATTGTTGTATCTCCCAGGTGGAGAGGGCGGGATGGAGCTTCCACTCCCCTATGAAGTTGTGGAAATGGCAATTCCATGTCCAAGGATGGAGAGCATTGCTCTGGGGAGCGGCAGGAAGCGGGAGACTCGGGACACAGCGGCACAATCCCATCTGGGATCTGCTGCAGGCTGGACAGGGGGTGTCCATCCCGGGACAAGCTCTCCAGGGCTCTGGAATGGCTCCTTGGGATCACACCTGGGATGAGGGAGGCTATGAGGGCTCCCAGGGATTCCTGGAGCATGAGCAGCCCCTGGATGCCCCAGTGCCACAGACTCCTGGCAGTGCAGGATATGGGATTAAGCCAATTTAGGCGGGATATTAGGAAGAAATTCTTCCCTGTGAGGGTGGTGAGGGGCTGGAATGGATTTCCCAGGGAAGCTGTGGCTGCCCCATCCCTGGAAGTGTTCCTGGCCAGGCTGGGTGGAGCTTGGAACAACCTGGATTAGTGGAAGGTGTCCCTGCCCATGGCAGGGAGTGGGACTGGATGAGGTTTGAGGCCCTTTCCAACCCCAGCCATTCCTGAATTCCACGATCTCCCAGTTCCCATGGAGAAACTGGGCCTTTCCCAAGCAACTGGAGATCCTGGAATCCTGGAATGGTTGGGGTTGGAAGCGGCCTTAGGGCTCATCTCCATCCATGGGAGCTGTTAGAGGGATTTGGCACAGGCTGTTCCCAATAATCCCACATTGTGCCCTGGCTATTATTCCTTTCTCCCAGCCTTTAGTGCCTCCACTCCAGGCTGGGAATGTCCAGTGAATTCTCACCTTGGCTCTTCCCTTAACTGGGATGAAGGCCCCCCCTTCTCCCAGCTTTTCCCTGCCCCGCAGATCCCGGCTTTCTGAATCCATCCCAGGCTGGTGCCGGAGGGTTTTCCTGCCAGGATCTGCTCCAGCCCTTGCAGGGACACGGGTTCTCCTGGACTTTGCTCCGGCCCCTGAGATGTTTGGATTACAGGCGGATGTGGCCATGGATCATCAGCCCTGTGCCATCCCCTTTCCGCCTCTGGCCTGGCAGGAATTCCCTTCACGCTCCACGGCTTTCCCTGAGCCCTTTCTGCAGCTGGATACAGCTTTTTTGGGATATTCCTGTCTCCCTACCCAGCTCGAGCTGATGGGATCCTGTGGGGTATTCCCTGGGGTTCCAGGTTTTGGTGCCCATTGGATGGGGGTGGATTGCAGATTGGGCATGGCTGCATCTTGGCATCACCCCGGGACTCGGATTTTTCCTACTGGGATCTTCTCCAGAGCTTTTTCCTTCTCAAGGCTGCTCCTGCCCACCCTGCTGCTGCTTCCAGAGGGAAAATCCAGGGTTCCTTGGCCTCTCCTGAGTCTTTGGAGGGAGAGTTCATCCCAAAATGTGTCCAGGGGGTGCAGAGAGCCTGTGGTGGATCCACAAGGATTCCCACATGTGGGAGAGATCCATGCAGCTGCTCCTCGGGGTGATGAGTCCAATGGGAATCTCTCTCTGATTTTGGGGCAGCTCCTTCCTTTTCTATCTCTATCTCTATCCTATTTTTCCCGATTTCTCCTGATCCCACATGGCCTCACTCCAGCCCTCCCCATGTGCTCCCACCCCCCCTATGCATCCATCCATCCATCCATCCATCCATCCATCCACCCCTCCCTCCCTCCGTGGCAGGAACCATTTGTCCCTAATTGTGCAATTACCCGGCAGAACCTGCCCTTCCAGTGCCTCCAAAAAAAACCCCCGGAGAGGTTCTTTGGGAGCTCCGGGGGAGCCTAATTGCACTAATTGCCCGGCTAATCGAGGTCACCGCCCCGCACGGAGCCGGGGGCCGCAAATTCTCCGACGTCAGGACGCGGCGAGCGAAGGTCTGGGATGCGCTGAGAGCTCCCGGCTCCGCGCCGGCAGCGCCGCAGGAGCACTTTGGGATGGGCAGGAAGGGCAGCGGCTGAGTGGCCAAGGGCAGCTCCCGCTTCCAGCCCTGCCTTTCCCGGGCATCGACCGCCGGAGCTCATGAAAAAAAGATGATCCGAGCGCCGGAGGGCCGGGAAAGCGGCGGGAGGAGGGAAAGCGCTCCCGGGTTGTCCCCCCGGAGAGTGGGAACACCGCAGGCACCCGCTGCCACCATCCCCAGATTCTCTGGGGCCGGCATTCCGGGCGGTGGGAGCACACATCATTCCCATCGCCCCCAAAGCCCTTTCCGGCTGGTTCCAGCCTTCCCAGTGAGGATCCAAAGGCACTGGGACTCCGGGAGTGGGGCCCTGCTGAGTCAGGGCTGGAGCGAGAGATCCATCGATCCGAAACCTGATCCCAAACCGGCTGCGGAGAAGGACCCGGCTTTGGGCTGCCGGGAAGGACGGGCCCTCCTCTCTCCACAGGATTTTGGGGAGGCGGGATCTGAGGATCCCAGATCTGGATCTCTGGGGTGTCCCTGCCTCCCGTGGGCTCGGAGCCAGCAGGAAGGATCCAGGCCCTGTGGAGCGGCCTCGGATCCCGTCCCCACTGCTGAACAGCTGCTCCCGCGGGCAAAGTCCACTCTGTGACCTTCGGCCTCCACCTGCTGCCTTTCCCGGCTTTTCCATGGAGATTTCCAGGCACCCGGAGGGCCGGGAGCTTTGCTGCCTGCTCCGAGAGCCAGGCTGGCCGTCCCTGAGGAGCTGGGCACTATCCTGGTGCTCCTGCCGTCTCCAGGAGAGCAGAGAGCTCTGCCAGGAGGATTCCTTAGCCCAAATCGCTCCCAGAAAAGACAAGGAGCATTGGGAAGCTGTGGGATATAAACGCCTCAGATTGGGATCAGCTGGCAGCGAGGAATAGGGATGAGGGAGCAGGAAGAGAGGGAATATGGGATATTCCCCGTGGCCACCCTGGCTTGTGTCTCTCCAGCCACTCCATCTCCAGCATTCCACATAATCCATGTTTCTCGCCCCAGTGCTTTGTCCTTTTAATACTTCTCCCCCTGGGAGAGGAGCAGGAATAAATTCCTTGGATGCAGAGCACAGCTCCGGTGCCGGATGGGGGATATCCCAGCTCCGTGCTGGAGCATCCCAGCTCACCCTCCGGATCCCCGATGGCTTCAGGCTGTGCTTGGAAGTTCTGACATTCCCAAATTTGCCTTTCTGGGAGCCCCTGCTCCTTGGCCCAGGGACACTCTGGAAATGGAAAACTTGCTTCCAGCAGTTCCAAAGGGCTGGATAAAATAACAGGGGGATGTGGAGAGGGCAAAGAGCACTGGCCACGCTGGGAATGTCACTCCAGGCCTCTGGAAAAGGTGGCTCCGGGCAGCTGTGCCACATGGCGGCTGCTCCCTCCGGAATTAAAACACATGGACAACACCGGGATAATTATTCCCGAGGGAGAGCCCTGGCTGGGGGTCTGCTGCACTCCCCGTTTCCCACTGGCAAATTCCCAGCCTTCCATGCGGATCCACCACGGATCAGCTGCTCCGCTCCCACAGGGGCCAGCGAGCTTGTCCGGCATTTATCCACCGGGATAATTCATCCGAGGATGAGCATCCCCCCGGAGCACCTCTGCCCTTCCCGAGCCTCCCGGGGCCACAGCGCTCTCCCGGGATTTCAGGCGAGCCGGGATGATCCCGCTTGGCCACCGGACCGGTTTTCCCGGCGTTGTGTTTGCCCAGAGAAGGCAAACACGGCCCCGCGGCGCCGCTTCCGGAGCTTTCGGGAATACGGCGCCGTGGGAGCAGCTGCCGGCTCATTAACGCCTTTATTAGCCACGACAAGCTCCAGGTCACCGCCTGCCCGTGCCCGAGTTCTCCCGTCAGGCTCCGAGAGTGTCCTCGTTTTCCATGGAATTACCCCGGGCCCGGCCTCAGCCCGGAGGTTAATTTGGATAAACGGCTCCAGCAAGGGGAAAAAAACAGGAAAGGAAAGGTTCTCCCTGTTGGGTGGGCAGGGAGAAGAGGGAATACCCATGTTCTCCCCAAAATAAAAGGGAAGAACAGGAGAAAGGAGTGGAAAACTTTTCAGAGCAGCCAAAGCAACCAGGAGTTGAAAATTCCAACCTGGCATTAGAATGTGTCTTTTCCAGGGAGTCCTGAGTGGTCGTATCCTGGAAAAACAATTTTGGGATGAGCTGGCGGAGCTCTGGGATGTGGGACTGAGGAGCTGTGGGTTCCCAAGCCGTGCTGGGAAGCTGGAGCTGTTCTCCATAGCTCCAGGGTCAAGCTTTGGGGAGTAGGGAGGAGCATCCCAGTCTTGGGAGACACCCCGGAGACACGGGAGCATCCTCCTGCCCGGTGGCTGGGGCAGAAGGAACACGCTGGAATGGCATTTGGGATGCCCAGGGATTTGGGAATGTAGGGAGTCCAGGTATCCAGACCTTTAGGATGGCAGGGACTCAGGGAGCCCAGAGTTTGGGGGACCCAGGGATTTGGGAATGCAGGGGTCCAGTTACTCGGGGGATTGAGATGGCAGGGGTTGGGATGCCCAGGAATTTGGGATACCCAGAAGGTTGGGATGGCAAGGGTTCTGTCACCAGGGATTGGAAATACCCAGGGATTTGGGATGACAGTGGTCCTGTTACCCAGGGATTTGGGATGGCAGGTGTTCCAGTTGCTCTGGGATTTGGGATACAGAGGTCCAACTGCCCGGGGATTTGGGGTACCTGGAGTTTGGAATGGCAGGCATTTGGTTATCCAGGATGACCCCCCAGGGATTTTGGATGGCAGTGGTCTCATTATCCAGGGATTTGGAGGTCCCAGGAATTTGGGATGGCAGGGGTTCCAGTTCCCAGGGATTTCGGATGGCATGGGGTTCCAGTTGCCCAGGGATTCCAAACCCAGGGGTTGGAATGGCAGGGGTTTGGTTATCAAAGGCTTGGAGGCACCCAGGGATTTGGGATGGCAGTGGTCCTTGTTCCCAGGGATTTGGGGTATCAGGGGATTTGGGATACCCTAGTTGCTCAGGCATTTGGGATACAGAAGTCCAGTTGCCCAGGGATTTGGGGCACCCAGAGGTTGGGATGGCAAGGGTTCAGTTACCCAGGGATTTGGGGTACAGAGGCCCGGGGATTCCAAACCCTGGAGGAGGTTGGTTATCCAGGGATTTAGGATGGCAGTGGTCCCATTACCCAGGGATTTCGGGAACCCAGAAATTTGGGATGGCAGAGGCTGGAATGGCGGGGGTTTGGTTACCAGGGCTTTGGGGTACCCAGAAATTTGGGATGGCAGAGGCTGGAATGGCAGGGGTTTGGTTACCAGGGCTTTGGGGTACCCAGAAATTTGGGATGGCAGAGGCTGGAATGGCAGGGGTTTGGTCACCAGGGCTTTGGGGTACCCAGAAATTTGGGATGGCAGAGGCTGGAATGGCAGGAGTTTGGTCACCAGGGATTTGGGGTACCCAGAAATTTGGGATGGCAGAGGCTGGAATGGCAGGGGTTTGGTCACCAGGGATTTGGGGTACCCAGAAATTTGGGAAGGCGGGGCTCACGTTACCCAGGGATTTGCAGATCAAGGGTCTGCTCGGCCCCGTTTTGGTCCCAGTTCCTCCCTCCCGGCGGGCAGGGCAAAGTCTCCGGAGCGGGGCCGGTGCCGGAGGCTCCCGCGTGGCCCTTCCCGAGGCGCCAGGCCCGTGAGTCAGCAGCGCTTCCCACCCACTTGGCCCCGCTGGAAGTGCCGGCGGGAGCGGCTGTGTGGGAGCGGGAGGTTACGGAGCTGCCGGGATGTCTGTGCGTGCGGGGACGGGAATGTTGGAGCCGGAGCGTGTGGGAAGCGAGCGGAGAGAAGCGGAGTGAAAGCCAGGGCCGGTGCCAAGGGCTTAATGAGCAGCTTCCCACAAAAAAAAAAAAAAAACAAAAAAAAAAAAAACCAGTCCCGAAGCAAAATAAAGCTCCGTGGCCGCGGGAGGGGGCTCTGCCGGCCCCGGAGCAGGGAGGGTGAGCTCCTTCCCGGCCCGTCCGGAGCCTTGGGAAGGTTGGGAGCTGCCTGGCACCGGCCCCCTCACTGGAAGAGCTTCGCCTGGGTGGACGTGCCGGAGTTTTCCTGGCACGTGGCTCCGGGAGAGCGGCAGCAGCCGGCACACGTGGGCACCGGCATTCCTGGCCGGCTTTCCAAACTGGGATGTGGCTGGCACACATGGAGAGGCCCCCATTCCCAGGAGAGTGCCGCCGGCATGGGCTACGAGGAGGGGCAGGAGAATGGATCCCTGATCACCTGGTGCCGGCACCCCCAGCCTGAGGATTCCACAGCACTGGGAACTGCCACTGGTGCCCCCAGTTCAGCCTCATCCCTCAATCCAGTCACTGCCAGTCCAGGGGTTTTACAAGCAGATATTTCCTGCCTCGTTCCCTGCTCCAAACCCAGCCTAGGGACAAGGAAAATTGACATTTAATCCCTGAAGGATCTTCCAAACCATGGCAGTGGTGGTTTCTTGGATTTTTCCAGTATGACTCCAGAGAGATTCCATCCCAACAGTTTGGGTTGGAAGAGACCTTTAAAGGTCAACTGGTCCCAGTTCCATTCCACAAGGCCAGGCTGGGGTCTGCCTCTGGAGGTTCCCACTAGTCCTGGACCAGACAGGAGTGTTCCAGTCCCATCACCCCGTCCTGGGATGGTCTCTGATCCCTTCACCCCATCCTGGGATGGTCTCTGATCCCTTCACCCTGTCCTGGGATGGTCTCTGATCCCTTCACCCTATCCTGAGATGGGTCTCTGATCCCTTCACCTCATCCTGGGATGGGTCTCTGATCCCTTTGCCTCATCCTGAGATGGGTCTCTGATCCCTTCACCTCATCCTGGGATGGGTCTCTGATCCCTTCACCTCATCCTGAGATGGGTCTCTGATCCCTTCACCTTATCCTGGGATGGGTCTCTGATCCCTTTGCCTCATCCTGAGATGGGTCTCTGATCCCTTCACCTCATCCTGGGATGGGTCTCTGATCCCTTCACCTCATCCTGAGATGGGTCTCTGATCCCTTCACCTCATCCTGGGATGGGTCTCTGATCCCTTCGCCTCATCCCAGGATGGGTCTCTGATCTCTTCACTCCATCCTGGGATGGTCTCTGATCCCACCACCCCACCCTGGGGTGTGTCTCTGCCCCCTTCACCCCATCATGAGGCGGGAGCGGACACAACTCCCAGTCCCAGGAGCAAATCCCGCAGTCTCCATCCTCCTCCGCTGCCCCATCACCTCCATGCGGGGGCACCTCCAGGCCCAGGTCACGCAATCTCCTCCTCGCCCCCGCTCCCTCTCACCCCACGATGGGAGCAGCAGGAATTCGGCAGGAATGGCCTTTCCGCGGCGGGGGGGTGAACACCGGGGGCCGGCGCTCCCGCTCCGCGCGCTCCGCTCCGCGTTTTCCGCCGCCCGCCGCGCCCGCCGCGCGCGCAGTTCCCGGGCAGCTCCCGCCGCGCCCCGGCCCCGGGAAAACCCGGACCGGATCCCGACGGAGCGCGGCAGCGGCGAGGGCCAAGCGCGGCCCCACGCGTGTCCGCGGGGTCCCCGCCGCGCTCGGCCTTCCCCGGGAATTCCACTTTTTCCCCCCCCCCGCGAGCGCGTCCGTCCGTCCGTCCGTCCGTCCCTCCGCGCCCCGCGCGCGCGCGCGCCTCCTCCGCGCGGGGGGATCGCCCGCGCCCCTCCCGCACCCCCCACACCCCCCGACCCACCCCGCGCGGTGCCACCGCGGCCACCCCACGCGTGTCCCCCCTCCCCGCGCGCATCCCCCCTCCCTCCCCTCCCTCCTCCCTTTTCCCGGCGGCTGCAGTTTCCAATCCCGCCAGCAGCGAGCAGCAAGTGGATGCAGGACCGCGCCGCACACGCACACACACACACACACACACACGCACCCGCACCCGCACCCGCACCCCCGCACACGCACCCGCACACGCGCGCACCCCGCAGCAGCGGGCGGCCAGCACGGGCTCCGCGGGGCTCCCCGCCCCGCCGCCGCCGCATGCGGGGCCCCGCCGCCCCGCCGCCGCCCCCCGCCCCGCCGCCCCCTCCCGCCACCGCCACCGCCCCCGCCGCCGTCTGATGAGCCGCGGCCCCGCCGCACCGGGCAGCCGCCGCCCCGCCGCCCCGCCGCGCCCCGCCGCCGCCCGCCACCATGTACCTGCACCCGGAGGCTGCCGGCGCAGGTGAGCCCCGCGGGGAGCCGGGAATGGGGGGACGGGGACGCGCAGGACGCGGGGGACACGCGGCGGGGGGGGGGGGGGACACGCGGTGGCCGCTGCCCCCGGTGCCCCCCCCCACCTCCGGGGCGCCTCGCCGTGAGTTCGGTAGTTTGGGGAGAAAGTCGTTATCGCCGGCGTGGTCGCGCTGCGGAGGGGCCGGAGCCACCGGCACCCCCCTCCCGGCGACATCGTGACCCCCCCCGGGGAGTCGCCGGCCCCCCGAAAAATCCGGAGGGAGCCTTCAGCCCCGCTGGGTGCCGGCACCCAGATAGCATCCAGGCATCGGCTCATCCCTCCGATCCTCGTCCTGCAGAGCTGCCGAAGCCCTGGAAACCACCTCTGAACGCCCCCCACCCCCCGGGGGCTGCACCCCCCCTCCCCTGCCCCCCGGGTGAGCCCCAAATCCCACCGGGTGCCGACATCCAGACAAACACCCAGGGATCAGCTCATCCCTCTGCTCCTCATCCTGCAGAGCTGCTGGAGCCCCGGATACCCCTCACCGGGGACCCCCCAACACCCGGGGCAGCACCCCGCTCCCCAGACCCCCAGCAAACCCCCCAGCCCCCGGGTGAGCCCCAAATCCCGCCGGGTGCCGGCATCCAGGGATCAGCACATCCCCTCCGTCCTTCTCGGGGTCCCCCATCCCCGTCCTGCTGCGCCTCTGGAATGACACTGGGACACGCGGGGGTGGGCGGCTGGGGAAGGGGCTTCCTCCGGCGCGGATTTGCTGAGCTCATGCTCCGAAAGCACCGGGCGGCCCCGCACCGGGAAATCTGGGACGCCGGCGGGGAGGTTTTGGGGGGTGTGGAGGCACAGGGATGCTGCCGGAGCGCTGCGGATCCCCGGGGCCTGGCAGCCGTCCCCGGCCGTGTCCCGGGGCCCGGGGAGCGGGCAGAAGGACGGCGTGTCCTGCGGTGGCGGGGCCGCGGGGACAGCGGGGACGGCGGGCGGGAGCTGCAGGTGCCAGGCCTGCGGGAGCCGCCGGCTCGGGATAGCGCCGGGCACCGTCCCCCGCGGCGGGTGACAGCGTCACCGGCGCTTGGCGGCTCCGGCCGGGCTGCCTTCGAGGGCAACTTCCCGCCCGGCCGCGGGCTCAGCGCTCCCGGCGGGAGCGGCTCCGGCCGCGTGACCCCGCAGGGATGCCCGGAGCGCGGCACGGCTCGGCTCGGCCCAAGGTCACCCGGCGGGTCGGTGGCAGAGAGGGGCCGCCGGGCTGTCCCCGCCGGCGGCGCCGCTCTTCCCTCCCTGCGCCCGGCGTTTGCTCCCGGTTATTCCCCCTCCGAACTTCGCACCTGCCCCCGGTTTGTCCCCCTCGTCCCTGCCCCGCGTCCCCATCGGTGGCCAATGGGACACCGACGGCTGCCCGTGCCACCGCTGACACTTCTTGGCAGCCTGGAAGCTTCAGAGGCTGAGCTTTGAGCCGCGGGATTTGGGGGGACAGACCCACGTCCCCTCTCCCCAAATCCCGTGCTCCCTGGCTGCTGGGGCTCCCGTCACGTGGGAGTTTTCCCACGTCACCGGCGGCGGTGGCTGTGCCGTGGCGCCCGGAGCCGTGGGGGGCTCTGGTGGGGCTGGGGGTGCACGCACCTGTGCCAGCACCCGACCCCCTTTCCCGGCTTTTCCCGGGTTTTATCGCCCGTGTCCGCAGTGCCCGGGGGTGTCCCGGGTTTGTTCCCCACCAGTGGAGGTTGGGAGGGTGCCTGTGGCTCACACCCCCGCGGGATTTGGGATTTGCCACATCCCGCCGGGAAGCGACGCCCGTTGTCCCCCCAAATCCCTGCCCGAGGCGGCACCAGCCTCGTCCTCCTCGTCCCCTGCTCCGTGTGACCGTGAGGGGACAGTGGCTGTGACCCCCAGCGCTGACTGCGTTTCATGGCGGGGGGAGAAGACGCCATGTGGGGAAATTCGGGAAACTTTGGTGCCCAGGAGGAAAGGGGGCGTGGGGGGGGACGTGGAGCTGGAGGTGCTGCTGGGGGTGTCTGGTTTTGGGGTCGGAGACGCCCGAGGGAGTCTGGGCTGGGCTGGCGAGGGGTGTTGGGAATTAGGACCGAACCGAGGCGCTTCCCAAAGCGGCTCCCGCCAGCTGGGGAGATTTTCTGGGAGGCCACGGAGGGCCGTGCTGCTGGGGGACAGTCCCCCGTGTCGGGAGCGCCGTGCCCGAGAGACTGGGGCGGCCACAAAGGTGCCCTCTGTGCCATAGGGACGATGTGCCCCTCGCCGCCCACGCCGGCTTTGGGAACACCGGGAAGCTCCTTCCCCTCCCCTGCAAGGCCAGACCCCCCGTCCATCCCTGTCCCCGCTGCTGGCACCAGTTGTCCCCCCGGAGGGGGAGAGGCTGCACCTCAAGTACTCCAAGCAGGTGCCGGGGGGCCCTGCTCCCGCTGTCCCCATCCTTCCCGGCTGGAATGATTCCGAGCAGAGCCGCGCGGCGGCTGGAGGTGGTGAATCAATAACCAGGCAGCTGCCTGTTTTCCCCCCGCGCCGTCTCGGGGGAAGGATGGATGGGTGGATGGATGGATGGGTGGATGGAGTGATGGATGGATGGAGAACTCTACGTGCTCGTGCGGCTCTGGGATCACATCCCCGATGCCCGGGGCTGGGATAAGAGCCGGCTTCCAAACTGGAACACCCCGAGGCGGGAGGCTGGGAGGATGATGAGGAAGCGTGACAGGCGGGAAGGCAGACAAAGAGCGGAGGGCCGGCCCTGCCGGGAGCCAGGCACCTGCTGCAGCCACGCGTCCCGGCACGGGCACGGCGCTGGAGATCCAGTTCCTCCCCCAGAGCCCCATCCTGCTGGGATTTGGGCTTCACCTCCCTGCCAGCCCCTCTGCTCCAGCAGTTCGGAGCATCCCCCGCGGCCTCATCCCCTCCCTTTGTTCCCCCCGGCAGCTCCATCCCGTTTTCCGTGGCAGTGGGGTGTCCGTGCAGATTCTGAGCCCCCCAGGGCAGCTCAGAATTTCTTCCTTCCCACCAATTCCGAGCTTTTCATCCTCCCCGCACCCGTAGGATCCCACACACTGACGTGTCCCAGGACCCCGTGCACGGCTTGGGAACAACAAGGACTGGGGGTGGGTCACGGCCGGGCTGGGAGGTCTCAGCGATCCCCCCCTCCCCGATTCCAACGAGCAGGAGAGGAGCTGGAGGCGGCTTTTCCAGCGCCTGATCTCGCGGCTTTTCCGCCTGCCTGGGAAGGGAGGGGGGAGCGGGGAATGAAGACAGATGCAGATAATATCGCTGCCACCCCCCGGCCCCCGGGGGCTCGGCTACGATATCCATTATACATGGATTCGGGGAGGGAAGGGCTCCCGCAGAGCCGCCGGAGCGCGGGAACAACGAGCAGAGCGACAGCGTGGAGAGGGGGGATGGACACCCCCCGCTGCCATTGGGGGGCTCGGGGGGGTGCGTGGGGCCAGCTCGGGCTTGGGGGGCAGCGGGCTGGGAGGTGCCAGGGGGAAGGTCCCGCATCCCTGGGGTGCCAGCCTGGCCATGGCACAGGGATGCTCCGAGCCCACCCGGGAGCTCGGGGGGCCCTCCCGGCGCCCCGACCCTTCCCGGTGTACCCGGCTGCGGGAGGGAGGGAGGGAGAGGGTCACCTTGGGGGGAGTTAATGAGGTTTGAAGGGAAGTGGCCGGTCGTGCCGGCGGATGCGGAGCCAGTGTGGTGGCCGAGGGATGGCATGGAACAGCTTCCCAGATCCCGGCCTTCCCAGGGGGGCACGGCGTCAGAATGCACCCTGGGGTCTCCGGGTATCCATGGAAAGAGGTGTGACCCCTCTGGATGGGCCTGTGGGACACTGGTGGCTGCAGGGGGTGATGTGTCCTGTCCCCACTCTCCCACGGATGACCAACCCTGCTTCCCATGGATGATCATCCCTTCTCCCCATGGATGACCACCCCTGCTCCCCATGGATGACCATCCCCGTGTATTCCTGGAGGATGCAGGCCCGGGATCAGGCTCTGCTGGAGGTTTTCCACTAGCCCCACCTGGATGACTATCCTTCCTCCCCATGGATGACCATCCCTGTGTATCCCTGGAGGATGCAGCCCTGGGATCAGGCTCTGCTGGAGGTTTTCCACCAGCTCCACCTCCCCCAGGCACCTTCCCACCCCTGTGGCCCCAGGCCTCCCTCTGGAGCCTTCCTTGGCCCTTCGTTCCCTTCCTCTTCCTCCTCTCTCCTCCCCCTGAGCTGCGCTTCTCCATCTTTCCATGTGTTCCCTTCCAACCTTCCTCTTCCTCCCCCAGCACTGCCAGCTCCCTGATTTGGGGGCTGTGGCATCCCCCCATCACTGAGCTCCCTGCGGGAATTCCGTCCCCGTGGTCCCAGATGGATCCCACGTGACATAACTGGGGGGCACTTCCCTGGAGGGAATTGGAGCTGGGAAGCAGGCAGGGATCCGGTGGGATTGGGATGGGCTGCATGGAGGCTGCTCCCTCCTGTCCCCCGGGAGCCTCTGGCTCTCTGCCTTCCCTCTCTCCCGCTGTCACCCGAAGGGCTCGGGAATGATGGAGAGCCCAGGGGCGGGAGGCTAAGTGGTGACGGCGCGGAGCTGGCAGTGCCACTCGGGATGAGAGCCCAGCCTGCTCCTCCGTGCCCGCTGCCGGAGCCAGGACACCATTCTGTGCCTGGAAAAGCGCAGCTGGAGGCGCATCCAGCCCCAGATTCCTGGGGGCTCCATGGCTCATTTGGGGGCAGGGACTACACGGAGCACCGGCCTCACCGAGGGAAGAGCAGCATCCTGTTGGGAGCAGGGATTGGAATGGGGAAGGCGGTGGATGGAAACCATGGGAGCAGATGGGGCTTGGGGATCCGGGTACTCCTCGGGAAGAGGGACACGGTGGGGACCGAGAGGCAGAGAAACCACACGGCTCTCTCCGGAAATCCTCAGCCAAAAATAGCCCAGCACCGGGAAAGGAGCACATTCCCTTGCCAGATTCTCCCTCCATCCCCACTTCCTGCCTGCGGTGGCCATGGAGGGGGGACAGGTGGCACCAGAGCCGGAGGGAACAATCCCTGTCCCTCAGCAGGTTGGGATAGGGAACGTGGTGCCATGCAGATGGAGCAGCGCGGTGTTCTGGGCCGGTGTTCCCGGTGTTCTGGGCCGGTGTTCCCGGTGTTTTGGGCCAGTGTTCCCGGTGTTTTGGGCCAGTGTTCCCAGTTTTTTAGGCCGGTGTTCCCGGTGCTCTGGGCTGGTGTTCCCGGTGTTTTGGGCCAGTGTTCCCAGTGTTCTGGGCCGGTGTTCCCGGTGTTTTAGGCCGGTGTTCCCGGTGTTCTGGGCCAGTGTTCCCGGTGTTCTGGGCCGGTGTTCCCGGTGTTTTAGGCCGGTGTTCCCAGTGTTTTGGGTCGGTGTTCCCGGTGTCCTGGGCTGGTGCTCCCCGTGGACCGGGAATGGTGCCGGTGGGCTCTGCCGAGCGAAGCCCCCCGGGCCTGGCAGCTCGGCGTGGGGGAGGCAGAGCTGGAGGGATTGACAGCTCCGGGGGATGGCCAGATGGCTGGATGGAGAACAGATGTGTACGAGGGACGGATGGGTGCCGAGATTGATGGATGTGTCGGAGAGGGGGACGCACGGATAGACAGACAGACGCACAGATGGAGAGCAGACAGGCGTGCCCGCCCCTCTCACCCTGGGACGCCGCTCCTCCCCCGGAGCCTCATCCCGGGATCCTGCTGAGACAGCGGGATGGCCGTGGGACTCCCAATGATCCCTCGTGTCCACAGAGCCCTTGGGAGCATCTGGGCAGGTGCCACGTCCAGACCCAGCTGTCCCAGCCCTTCACTGAGCCTGGATCAAAATATTCCCAAAATGCCCATCGGGCTGTTTCCAGGGGTGGCAACAAAACCTCGCCTCCCTCTGGATTTTTCACGTCCCTCAGCCACTCTGTGTCCATCTCTTCTCCCTCTACCTGCACCAAGGGCTTGGATTCCACCTGCCTGCTGTTCCCACCAGGATCCTGCCCCGTTCCCACCCTCCTCGCTCCCGGGATCCTGCACAGGAGCGAAAGCTGCAAATTCACAGCTTTTCAGCTGCATCCTAAAAATAAGAGGTTTGGGAAATATCGAACAAATGAGTGGGAGGATGAGAAGAGGAGGAATTAATGGCCTGGTGCCAGGAAAGTGGCATCTGGGAAGCCCCGGCGTGACAACGTGGCCACCTCATTCCCGGCCTCGTGGCCACCTCATTCCCAGTCTCGTGGCCCTCGATCCCAGCGGCACGAGGGGATGCCGATCCAGGCAGGATCCCTTCCCATCCACCATCCTGCTCCCAGTGCCCCCGTCCGGGCTCAGCGGCACATCCCGACCCTGGCGAAATGTTGGGAGGGGGGGATGAGCCGCTCTCTTGGCACCTTCTCCCGCTCCCCTTTTCCCGGGAACGTGTTTCCGCTGCCGGTTTGGCAGGGCTGGATGCCCGTGTGGCAGCAGCTTGGCACATGGAGACGTTTTTCCGTGTGGAGCTGCCGGCTTTGATCGCCGCTTCCAGGGAGCTCAGCGGGAGCCGGGGCTGGGGAGGCTCCCACGGCTTTGATTCCCTCCCCGGGGGACTTTGCGTCCATGGATTTCACCACTGGACATGGGAGGGTGGGGCTGGGATACCGAGAAGCTACCAGGGAGATGCTCTATCCATAGAACCTGGGAATTTTGGGATCTGCACCCAAAAGCACGGCCCTGAGGGCCCGGGCAGGGACATCCCGATGGGACACCTGTGGAGAGGTCGGTTCCAGCCCTGGTGCTGCAGCTTTTTCCCACTGCTCATCCAAAGCCTTTGTCTCTCCATGAAGGTGTTTTCCGGCCTCTCCATGCTGTGCAGGAGCTTTCAGTTGGGAGAGGAGCTGGATCCCTCCCTGGATGCCCCTGGAGGGGGCTTTGCCCTCCCGGCACTGCTCCGGGGCCATGGGCTTTGGTTGGGGGTCACAGGGCAGCCCTTGGATGGGGCTGGATGCTGGGATGGGCACAGGGACACAGGGAATCAGGGAATCAGGGCAGGGAAAGGGCCGCAGATGTCTTGGATTGTGAGGGTCTCACCATCCTGGAGATGAGTGTGCAGGGGGCCACCAAGAGCACAGGGACACTGGGATGCAGAGGGACACTGGGATGCACAGGGAGATTGGGATGCACAGGGACACTGGGATGTACAGGGACACTGGGATGCACAGGGACACTGGGATGCAGAGGGACACTGGGATGCACAGGGAGATTGGGATGCACAGGGACACTGGGATGTACAGGGACACTGGGATGCACAGGGACACTGGGATGCAGAGGGACACTGGGATGTACAGGGACACTGGAATGCACAGGGACACTGGGATGTACAGGGACACTGGAATGCACAGGGACACTGGGATGCTCAGGGACGCTGGGATGCAGAGGGACACTGGGGTGCTCAAAGCCACCGAGATGCTCAGGGCCACCAAGTTGCCCAGGGCCACACAAACCCGAAGCCATTGGATGCACAGGGCCACAGAGGTGCTCAGAGCCACCAAAATTCCCAAAACCACCAAGGTGCCCAGGACTGCCAAGACTCCCAAAGCCACCAAGATTCCGAAGGTCACCAAGGTGCCCACGGCCACCGGGATGCTCAAAGCCACAGAGTCGAGGCTGGAGCTCCAGGAGGAGGATCTGGGAGTGGCTGGGACCCCCCTGGGTGTCCCCAGCCCGTGCTGTCAGCATAGAGGTGCCCAGCTGTGCCACAGCCCCCCTCCCACCACCCCGGCACATTCCCGATCCGTCGGCATCGGTGGCTCTCGCCTCCTCCGGGCGGATCTCTGGCTTACACACTGCTCCGGAGGGCTAATCCCTCTTGGATCTCGGCACCTCTCCTTGTGCCGGGGTCGGGTTTGAAGTGTTTCCTCACACCCACAAAGGCCAGAGCTTGCTCCTGCTCCAGAGGCAGCTAATCCCGAGCCTGCGGGAGCGGCGGATAAAGGAGGACGGGCACGTGGCAGCAGGCTGGGATCACAGCCAGCATCCCCGGCTCCCAAATATCCCGTCTCCCACTCCGAGGTGCAGGCTGTGGGCACGGGGGCGTGGGGGGTTCTCCTGCTTGGCCAAGAGGTGTGTGTGGGAAGGGATCCACCGTGGAGACCCTCTCCATGCATCCAGGACCCTCTTCCCGCGGCACCGTGACCCTCTTTCGTGGCACAGGGACCGTCTCAGCACAGGGACCCTCTCCCTGCATCCAGAACCATCTCCCCCTGGAATAGGGAGCCTCTCCCCCGGCACAGCCGGCTCCTGCTCCCGCAGCTCCACACAAATCCGCTGCTGGAGAGCCTCGGCATTAGCGAGGCAGGTAATCCCCTCATCGATAACCGGCTGGAAAAGTGGAATTATATCCCGTCAAGTGGCACTGAATCCTGATGGAAGAGCCGCAGGGATGTTCCACCCCCTTCCCAGCCTCCGCGGTGCTCTTCCAGCACGTGGGACGGGACAGGGAGACCCAAGCCCTTGGAGGGGGACGTGGGATCTCCGTCTCATGGATACCCCCCTCGCTGTGCCCGTGGGACGAGGCAGGACCGGCGAAGGGCAGGTGGGATTTGGGATTTGGGGGTGTGAACCCCCCAGTCCCGCCCGG
Organism: Chiroxiphia lanceolata; assembly: GCF_009829145.1. NCBI lineage: Eukaryota > Metazoa > Chordata > Aves > Passeriformes > Pipridae > Chiroxiphia > Chiroxiphia lanceolata. The sequence continues at coordinate 158,442 of NC_045642.1, forward strand.
CCGCCTCCCTGCTCCCGGCTGGATCCGCGCTGGCAGCCTGGGAAATTTATGGAAGGAGAGACAGCGGCGGTGTAAACAAGCGCCGCGTTGTCACCTTGTCACCCCCTCCCGGGGCTGACGCTGTGGTGCCGCGCAGCTCGCCGTGCTCCCCCTGCACCCACCCGCCCCGTGGCATTCCCGTTCCAAGCATTCCAAGCGGCGCGGATACCCCACACCGCGCCCCAGGGCTGGGGACGCTCCGGGAGCTCCGAGCGGCTCCGGTTCCTTAATTAACCAAGCACTAATTGCCTGGAAAACGAACCATTGAAGTCCTGCTGAGGGCGGCAGCAGTCGGGGGGCTGGAATGGTTCCCCCGGCCTGGGGACACGGCTGATGGATGTGCATTCCCACCGGGAAGGGCTGGACCCCCCCTGGACACAGGGACGGCACTGGAATCTCTCCCCCAGCCTGGGGACACAGCTGAGGGATCCATGTTTCCACCGGGAAGGGCTGGAACCCCCCCGTGCACAGGGACACCCCTGGAATCGCTACCCCCTCCCTGGGGATGTGGCCGAGGGATGAGTGTTCCCACCGGGAAGGGCTGGAACACCCCCCGTGCCCGGGGAGCACTCCCAGGCAGATTCCTGCTGGTATATCCACCAGGATCACGGGGTGATGCCAGGCTTGGGCGTGTGGTGGCACCTCGGCTCCGGGAATTTGGCCCCTGGAACTCTCTAATATCCCTCTCCATGGTGGCTTCTTTTCCTCTCCTTCTCCTCTGATTCCCTCTCTGCAGATTAATTTGGGGATGAACTTGACCCCGCAGGGAGAGAAGGGTTTGTGGAAGCTCCGGGATAAGCCAGAGGGGTCACCGTGTTCCCAGCTCGGATCAGAGAGTGCCGAGGGGGCTGAGGCAGCATTTGGGGGGGTCACCCCCGATTCCAGTAAGCCCATGTCCCACTCGAACTGGTCGGGATCCCGAGGAGGGGGTCCCAAGCCCTTCCCGCCAGATCCAGCTCTTTCCATTCCCCCAGCAGCTTATCCAGCCGGGGTTTATAAATGTTTGAAATTGAGGGCTGGTCCCAAATTCCCTCCTAGGCAACAGTTGCTATGAGAGTTTTATACACAGGCTCCTCGTGATCCGGGAGCGATGGAGGAGCTGCCTTTGGATGGAGGGAGTGCTGGTGGGACCCCCAGCCCTGTTCCCAAAATCCCCCCCGGGATCCCACCCTTATCCCACCCTCATCCCACCACCCTCAGCTAATCCTGAATGGATTTCTCTAAAACTCCTCTTTGTGGCCACCATCCCCTTTCCTCCTTTTCATGCCGAGGTGGGGGGCTGTGGGTGCTTTTCCAAGTGCAGGGGCGGGGGGTGGATTCCAGAATCCCAATCCATTCTCCTGGTCCCCTCTGACTCACCCAGGCCCCGGAGCCGCCGGCAAAATCTGCTACAATAACAAAGGTCTGCGGGCGAATTAATTATTAACAATTATTGTTTAATATTTATACCGCAGCACAGCTCCCGCCGCCGCTTCCCGACTCCATGGACGGCCCCCATCCCAGCGGGGTGCGAGGTGTCCACAGGGATGCTGTGCTGAGGTCCTACCTGGAATTAAGGCTGAGCCAGTTTGGGGGTCCCACTGGACCCCCCCCGAGCCACCTTAGATCCATGATCATCCTCCCACAGTTCCAGGGCTATTCCACAGGCTGGGAGCAGGGATATGATGTGCTGGATGCAGTGGAGTGGTCTCCATCCGTTTGTGGGGTCCCCAGGGTTGTCCCCACGGGAGATGCTGCTGCTTGGGGTGAATCCGTGTGGGACTGGCTGAGCCAAAGAGGGAATCCTGACCGGGGGGTGGATGCAGGGCACGGATCCAGGGACGAAACTGGGGGTGCTTGTCTGGAGGGGAGGGAAGAGGAAGAGGAAGGAAGGGGAAGGAAAAGGGGAGGGGGCTGGAGATGGTGAAAGGATGAGGAAAGGATAAGCATCAGGAAGGCAAAGACGGAGGAAAGGAGAAGGGCTGGACAAGGGGAAGCCTGGAAATCGGGAAGGGGAAGGAGCTGTGTTTTCCCTGCCTCTCCTCACCCGGCTCTCCCGGGTGCTCCCGGTGGGTGCTGCGCCCCCACTCCCAGCAGGAACACCCCGGGAATCCCCTGTGACCCCCTGTTGTGTCCCACAGGGAGCCCCTCCCGGGACGTGCTGCTGGTCTCAGCCATCATCACCGTCAGCCTTAGTGCCACCATCGTCCTCTGCGGGATCTGCCAGTGGTGCCAGCGCAAGATGGTGAGTGCCACCATTCCCTGCCCCCTTCCCGGTCCGGGGGGCAATTCCCGCTGCCGGAGATTCCCTGGCTGTGCCTTTCCTCCGGGCTGGTTTTTCCGGCCGGGATAATGAAAGGTTCGGGCGCCGCCGTTCGCGTGGCGCGAAGGGAAGTTTCCAAATATCTGGATATATGTTGGTGACAAGCCGGAACGAGCTGGCCCCTGTCCTGCTGGGCACGCTCCCACCTGGAAAATCCCCGTGGGAAGGTGGCCAGCCCATCCCTGGCACCACGAGCCGTCCCTGCCGCCCGCTTCCCTCCGCATTCCCACCGTGGATCGGGGCAGCGCTCCCTCCCTCTCTTCCTCCTCCTCCTGCTCCCGCTCTCCCGGGAGCAGGACGTGCTCGGCCACGTTTCCTTCGCCGTCGGAATCGAATCTGGGTCAAGTGCTCCGACGGCAGCGGCGCTTCCCGTGTGGGAGATGCCCGCCCTGAGCCGTGGGAAGGCAGCATTCCCCCGGGAATGGGAGAGGGGATCCGGCCGGGGGTAAGGCAGCGTGGGGCTGCTGGGTGGGAAGAGGCTTCCAGATGCCCTCCAGGAGACGTGGAGAGGCAGGGATAAGCACTGGAAAGGAGGAGGACGAACTGGCAGGGGAACAAACAAGTGTAAATTGGCCGGGAAGGCGAATCCCAGCCGGCCCTCGGCAGCGCCCGGAGCTGGAACGGCTGCGTGGGAATGACGGCCAAGCCCGGCGGGCCCGGCTCCGGGATGTGCCCACGCGGCCACTGCCGGGAGGGCCGTGTCCTCAGGAGCCCTGAGCCGGGACAGGGACGAGCCCAGGGCTCAGGGACGACTCCCTCCAGGATGGCCTGTGCACATCCAGGGAGGTCCGACATCCCTGCAGCTCCTGGCAGGGTTAGCCCGTGGGCATCCAAGAAGATCCAGGTGTTACCCTGCAGCTCCCAGCAGGATTAGCCCATGGGCATCCAATCCAACATTCCTACAGAGCCCAGCAGGATCAGCCCATGGGCATCCAACATCCCAGCAGGATCAGCCTGTGGACAGCCAAAGAGATCCAGGTGTTCCCCTGCAGCTCCCAGCAGGATCAGCCCATGGACATCCAAGGACATCCAACATTCCTGCAGCTCCCAGCAGGATTAGCCCACGGGCATCCAAGGAGTTCCAACACCCTGGCAGCTCCCAGCTGGATCAGCCCGTGGCTGCCCAAGGACGCTGTGCCAAGAGCACGGGTGTCTCAGCATTCCAAGGATTTGGCTCCGTGCGGAGCTGCAGAGGCTGGGAAGGAGGAGAAGGGAGAAATATTCCCATTCCCTGGGCAGGCTGGATGCAGGGGGGATGCTCCCAGCTCCAGGCCCAGGAAGGGTCGGTTCTCCAGCCCATCCTGCTGCAAGAGCTGGTCCCTTCCCACCTGGAGCCTCCTCGGCTCCTAATTGTTGCCTAATTGGCGCTAATTGCGCTCCGGGCTTGGAGCGTGCGGAACCCGCTGGAGTGTCCTGATTACCAGCCCCAGTTAGGAGCCAGCTCCGGCTTCATTATCCCACGGCAGTGCTTCCCGGGCACTGGGAAAGGTGAACTCAATTAATCCAGCTTCAATTAAGCCTAAAATTATCCGCTGCTTCCCGGCGAGGCCTTGGAATGGGACACCGGAGGCGGTGACCGTCCTGTCCTTGGGGTGACGCGGGGCACGAGCCCCCAGGGATCACAGGAGGGAGCAACTGGGAATTTTGCCACTTGGATGGGTGGGATGGAGCCTGGAGACTGCGAGGGAATAAGGGAAAAAGGCGAAATCCAGGATGAACTCAGCAGATGGTGGCAGCTCCCATCCTTTGCTGGGACGCTCCAGGGGTCCCCTGCCACTCCCTCATTCCTCCCTCCTGCCTTTTCCATAGGGAAAGCGTTACAAGACTTCCCTGGAGACTGTGGGAACTCCGGATTCCAGCCGAGGCCGCAGCGAAAAGAAAACCATCAAGTAGGTGCCAGGACTGGGGGGGAGAGGAAGGACAGAGGTGGCCATTCCCTGGTTCCCCACTCCCAGTGGGAAAGGGGCTCCGGGACACTGGGAGAGCTGGTGGGTCTCTCCCGCATCCTTGCGTATCCCACGGAGCCATAGGATGGAGCCACGGGAGCCTCAGCCCGGGGATGCTCCAGGTCTGGGCGTGCAGATGGCTCTGCATCCCGGGGGCATTCCACGCAGGAGGGAGAGCAGAGCTGAAGTGCCTCGTGGCTCTGGGTAGGGAATAAAGTGTGGGGGTTGGAAGTTGGAGCGGCTCTCCTGGATATCCCAGATCCAGTGCTGCCTCTGGAAACCCCCCACATGGCTCCAGGGAGGAGGGAGCCGGACTGGCAGCAGGGAAAGAGCTCCTGCCTGGAATAAGGCTATGGAAAACCTCCTCCCACGGTGTTATTGGGGTGCAGGTGTCTGGGGTACCTCAGGCACCTGGATGCTGCTCCCAGCCCAGCTGGGATGAGCTGGAAGTGGAGTGGGAAGCACATCCCCTCCTGAATCCCGGCACACGTGGCTTTCCCTCCCCAGCTCCGGCGCGTTCTGTCCAACCGGGATCATCCCGGAGCTGCAGGTGGGCCCTGGCGAGGGCTGGGAGGGCCGGGCAGGGGCAGCTTTTCCAGTCTCCCAGCGGGGACCCTCTGGGCCCCCAATCCCTGGCACGCAGATCTGGTGGCTTCCCGGAGCCAGGAATTCCAGGCTCCACGCTGGCAGCAGGAAGGGATCCGGAAGGGTCTCCAACACGTGGTTGACCATGCAGGGCGCGCTTCCAGGACCTGTTGAGGAGGCAACACGGACACACACGGGAATGCCGTGACGGCACCACGCTCGCTCCTTAATTCCCACCATCCTTCTCTCCTTCCCAGCCGGTGGAGCCGCCTGCTCCTGTCTCTCCACAGCTCTTCCCTGCTCCATCCGTCCGTCTGTCCCTGTCCGTGTGTGTGTGTGTGTGTGTCGGTGTCCCAGGGATGGGCGGCCGCGCTCCCCGTCTCTCTCCGCAGGATCCCGGCGCTCCGGGGCCGGAGCGCTGCTTTCCCTTCCCCTTTCCCGCAGGAATTCAGCTTCTCTCTCTTGTATTTCCCTTTTCTCTTCTCCCCTGGAATCCGGCCGCTGTAGCGATCTAGACAGAGACTTTTGGAATAACAATGACAACACAGTGCAGCAGAAATGGAGCTCCTACCCTCCCAAGGAGTTTATCCTAAACATTTCTCCTTACGCTCCGTACGGTGATCCGCGCCTTTCCCTCAAGTGAGTCTCTCCTTGCCGGGTTTGCTCCGTGTAGTGAGTATTTGGGCAGCACCCTCTCGCCTTCCTCCTCCTCCTCCTCCTCTTCCTCTTCCTCCTCCTACTCCTGCTCCCGGGCTCCCCGCACGCCACCCCATGGGCCTCCCCATGGAGACGAGCAACCCCTCCTTCCCGCTTTCCCGGGGCTTCCTGGGATGTCCCCCCGGGACGGGGTTGCGCGTTGGGGGCACCCCCTCGGCGCGGGGTCGGGCTGCCGGCGAGCGGGACCCCAGTTCCCGACCCCTTTCCCACCTCCCCACTTTCTTTTGGACGGTTTTCGGAGGCCCCCCACGCTCCCCCCGGCCAGGCCCCTCTTTTTTTTTTTGGCAGTGCTGATGTCTCTCTCTCTCTCTCTGTCTGTCTGTCCGTCTCTTGTCCGTCCGGCTCTGTCGCCCTCTCCCCTCCTTCCTCTCCCTCGTCCGTCCGTGTGTCCGTCCGGCTCCGTGTGTGTCCTGGGGGGTGTCCGGCCGCCGGCCCGGCCCAGTGGCTCTCTGTTATCAGGGGCCAAGCTGACGGCGTCGGCCGCCTCCGGCTTATCCGGGGACCGGCCCGGGGACAAGCAGCGGCTCGGCGAGGACGGGATGAGGAGCAGCGTGTCCGCCCACAGCGAGCCCGGAGCGGGAAAGGCGGCACGAGGCCGCTGGCACACGGTGCAGAGCCACTTGGCCGCAGGGAAGCTCAGCCTGTCCAAGTGAGTGAGCACGGCACCGGCACGGACACGCTCCCCTCCGAGGGATGCGCTCGGATGGGGGCCACCGGCAGGTCCCCGGGGCTACCAACGTGTTCCCGAGGTCACTGCCGGGTCCCTGGGGCCACCAATAGGTCCTCAGGACCATCAACAGGTCTTCAGGGCCATCAATATTTTCCCAAGGTCACCAGCAGATTCCTGGGGCCACCAGAAGGTCCCTGGGGCCACCAGTAGGTTCTCAGGGCCACCAATAGGTTCTCAGACCACCAAGAGGTCTTCAGGGCCACCAATATATTCCTGAGGTCACCAGCAGATCCCTTGGGCCACCAACAGCTCCTCAGGGCCACCTATATATTCCCAAGGTCACCAGCAGGTCCCTGGGGCCACCAGTAGGTTCTCAGGGCCACCAATAGGTTCTCAGACCACCAAGAGGTCTTCAGGGCCACCAATATATTCCTGAGGTCACCAGCAGATCCCTTGGGCCACCAACAGCTCCTCAGGGTCACCTATATATTCCCAAGGTCACCAGCAGGTCCCTGGGGCCACCAGTAGGTTCTCGGGGCCACCAATAGGTTCTCAGGACCACCAAGAGGTCTTCAGGGCCACCAATATATTCCTGAGGTCACCAGCAGATCCCTTGGGCCACCAACAGCTCCTCAGGGCCACCTATATATTCCCAAGGTCACCAGCAGGTCCCTTGGGCCACCAACAGCTCCTCAGGGCCACCTATATATTCCCAAGGTCACCAGCAGGTCCCTTGGGCCACCAACAGCTCCTCAGGGCCACCGATATATTCCCGATGTCAGCAGCAGGTCCCTGGAGACACCAGCAGCTCTTCAGGGCCACCAACATGTTCCCAGCGTCACCAACGGGTCCCTTGGGCCACCAGTAGATCCTCAAGATCACCAACAGGTCTTCAGGGCCACCAACACATCCCTTGGGCCACCAGCAGATTTCCAGAGCCACCAACAGGTCCTCAGGGCCACCAATATGTCCCGAAGGCCACCAGCAGATTCCCGGGGCCACTGTGCCGAAGGCAATGAGGAGTTTCCCGTGCTCCTGATGTCGTTTTGGCTCAGGGGGGGCCCTTTAGGTGCCGTGTCTGGCATATTTCCAGCTTTGTCTGATCCCGGCGGGAAGCAGCTCAGCATTCCCAGGGCAGGCAGTGCCACCCTGGTGATGGCCCAGAGGTGGGAAGTGCTGTCCCGTGTTCCCATCCCTTGGGAATGGTGCCGTCTCCACCTTCTTCCCTCCCCACGCTCCCCTGACCCGGTGCCAACATAACATTTCCGGCTCTACCACCCCATACTGGGAAAATCTGGGAGAAGTGCAGGACTGATCAGTTCTAGGGAAAATCCAGGCTTTGGCAGGCTCAGGGTGGGGGTCAGTGAGACCCTCCACTGGGAAGGCCGCAGCTCTGCCGGCTGCTGACGGGAATGTGTCAGATCTGGCTCCGTCCTGTGTTCCTGGACTCTGCCCTGGTTCTCCGGCACCAGGATGTGGCATCCAGGACATCCCGGCAACAGCCCCGGCACCCTTGGAGAGCCTGGGGGTTCCCAGGCTGGTGTGCTTTTCCAGTCGTGTCAATGGGGAGAAAACCTATGGAAAAGGGGCAGGCCCGTCCTGCTGCCTGGGAGAAATCCCGAATGCCCCCAGAATCGGTGGCATGACGCTGGTGTGCTCCAGCTGGGAACTGGGAGCAGGAGAGAGAGGCAAGGAAGAGGGGGAGCCGTATTCAGGCTCGGTGGAGAAGCGAATTCCCACTGGGAATCCGGGCAGACGGACGACGGCCGGCGCAGGCGGCCAGGGCAGGGTTGAGGGCGTGTCCCGTTTTCCAGCACCCCTTTGGCGCAGAGCCGTCGGGATCGGGGGCGTCCCGGGGGTCCACGCCGGGGGTCTGGGTGCTGTGTCCCGCTCCCGGTTCCACGGGATCCATCCGGGAGCGGGCAGGGCGCGGTGCCGCCTGGCACGGCGCTGGCAGAGCTCGCGCCTCCAGCTGGCGCGGGGCCGACGGGAGCCAGATTTAGTTTCCTGTGACTGAGAGGTTGTAAATTGAACTAATTTAGGATTCCATAGGAAAACGAAAGGAGGGCGGCGGCGGCGCGGGGGGAGGGGGGGCAGTGCCCAGGCAGTGCCTCCGGCTCCGGCCATCCCGGCTCTCCGCTCCTCTACACTCCCTTCCCTCCTCTCTCTCTTCCTCCCGCCTTTCGCTCTTTCTTCACCTCTTTATTTCGGTTTTTGGAGCTATTTATCCTTCCCCTGCCATCCCCCTCTACCCCCGCCGCTGGCATTGCACGATGGCACGGCTTTGTCCCGTGGCAACGCCGGGATCGGGATGAGGTCGGCGGGTGCCGCTCGAGGCGACTCCTCGACGGTCCCAGGGGGCATTTTGCCCCCCGGTCCCGCGGCCACGAGCATTCCAGGCCGCCACGGGCATTCCCGCCCGGCTGCATGGGCCGCGCCAGGCATGCGCTGCTTCCTCGCCGGCATCCCGCCCGCTCCTCCCGCTCTGGAAGCCTGTCCGTCCCGGGCCGGGCTTCGCCGCTCTCCGCGTCCCACCGGAGCCGCGTCCGCATCCACCGTCCCACAGCCGGGAGCCTCCCACCTCGGGCATCCCTCCCTGGGGCCCCCCGGCTCGCTGGAACGGCCCCGCGGCGGGGATTCGGCCCCGCGGGATCCCCCCCGATCCCGGCGGGATGGGGACGCGGAGCCCCCGCGGCGCGGGCGCGGGGCTGGGCGGGGAGGGAGCGGGGCCGAGGGGCCGGGCCGGCGGCACGTGAGCGGCCGCCGCGGGATTTGCCTCCTCGCAGCAGCCTCATTCTCCCGCAGACGAGGTCGGGCGCCGGGAAGCGGAGCGGCAGCCGCGGGAAGCGGGTGGGCACATCCAGCCCGGCCGAGCCCCCCGGGGGGGGACGCGGGAACGGGCGACATGGTGGCGGCACGAGCCCCCCGGGCCCCCGGCAAGGCCGAGCCGCGGGCGAGAGGCGGAGGATCCGGGCACCGCTCCCGCTGGCTCCCGCCGGAGCGTTCCCTGCGCTGGGGCATCTTCTCTCTAACTCTCTTCTTTTCCTTCCTCCAATTTTGCCCCTTCACCTTCTTCTCCTTTCTCTCCTCTCCTCTGCCCTTCCTCTCCCTAAGTTTCGAGGACTCCACCCTGTCCACAGCCACTACCCTTGAGTATATCCCCACCTCAGCAGGCGATCCCAAATTCCAGAGGCCCCGCACGCTCATGCGCCAGCAAAGTCTGCAGCAGCCCCTCAGCCAACACCAGCGCGGCAACCACAGCCAGCCCACCACCAGCCAGAGCCTGGGCCACCTGCAGGCCCACAGTGGCCCCTCCGGCACCGCCGCCAACTCCCGCGGCGCCCGCGGCGGCCAAACGCGCCAGGGGACGGCCGCCGGCTCCAAGCAACGCATGGCCGGGGGCCGGAGCCGCTCCAACCCCGGCAGCTGGGACCACGTGGTGGGGCAGATCCGCAGCCGCGGCTTGGACATGAAGTCCTTCCTGTAAGTCTGTGCTCTCCAGAGCTCTTCCCTCCGTCGCCATCCCCATCGCCTCCTCCTCTGCTCCACCATCCTCTGCCTCTGGTCCATCGTCCTTTCCATCTCACTCTCCTCTGCTCCTTTGCCTGCTCCATCCCCGTCTCCTCTGCTCCATCCCTCTGCTCCATCCCCATCTCCTCTGCTCCATCCCTCTGCTTCATCCCTCTCTCCTCTGCTCCATCCCTCTGCTTCACCCCTCTCTCCTCTGCTCCATCCCTCTGCTTCACCCCTCTCTCCTCTGCTCCATCCCTCTGCTTCACCCCTCTCTCCTCTGCTCCATCCCTCTGCTTCATCCCCATCTCCTCTGCTCCATCCCTCTCTCCTCTGCTCCATCCCTCTGCTTCATCCCTCTCTCCTCTGCTCCATCCCTCCCTCAGTCCCTCTCTCCATTGCTCTCCATCCCTCTTTCCTCTGTTCCATCCCTCCCTCAATCCCTCTCTCCATTGCTCTCCATCCCCCTTTCCTCTGTTCCATCCCTCTGCTTCATCCCTTCCTCTATCCCTCTCTCCATCCCTGTCTCCATCCCTCTCCTCTGTTCCTTCATTCGCCCCCACACGGCCGCTCGTCCATCACCCCCCCGGACACACACTGCCCATTCCCGCGGGAAGATCCATGTCCCTTCCATCCTCCTCACGGGGGGCAGGGATGACCCACCCGGCCCGGGGGGCTCAGGGAAGGGTCCCCCAATTTGCTTTGCCATGTCACCACCGGCTGGGCTGGATACCGCACTCCTTTTCCATCCCCAGGGAATGCAGGGATGATCCAGCCCGCGAGATAGCCACCGGTGCTGTCCCCGGGGAGTGACATTGTCCCAAGGATTCGGGGAGGGGGTGGCGGCGGCCCCCGTGCAGGGCGACCGTGTGTTGGGTCCCGATATCGCTCCCAGCCGGAGGATCCGTGTGATCCTTAAGCTCCTTAACCCCATCTCCTCCATCGGCGCTGGAATCCCAGCATCAAACCCCGGGGGCTAATCCGAGTCCCGTGTTGTCACCGTGGCTCGGCACATGACAATGTCACTCCTCCGCAGAGCCGGTGCCCCCGGCTCCATCCTCCCCTGGATTCTCCAGCTCCTCCCTTTTCTCCGTTTGCCCCCCAGCACCCTGGAAAAAGGGATGCTGAGGTCCCAGCTGCGCCTCCCGCAGGTCGGGAGCGCTGGGAGTGGGACACGGGGACTGATCCTGCCCTTCCATGAGCTGGCACAGCACCTCCTGCATCAGGATTAGGTGGGAAACACCCCGAGAGGCACCAGTTTGGGTGCTCATCCCGCTCCTTCCCGCACAGGCAGCTCTGGAGAGAGGGACGAACCTTCCTCCGGGCCCCCTGGGGTGCACTGACCGTGACCCCCCCGTTCCTCATTCCTCTCCGATCTTCCCTTTCCCACCGAGAGATCCCTTCCAGCTCCATTTCCCGGGTTCCCAACACGGAGCTGCGGCTCCTCAGCCATCCCTAGGGTCACGTTCTCCCTGTTTACCGAGCCCTGGTGCCGCTTCCAGCCTGGAATGGGCGGAGGGGGAACAGCCGCAGCGCCCAGACGTGCCGAATCAGCGCGGAGGAGCCGCTGCCGCTTCCCACCGCCTCTTTCCCGATCCATTGATTTTTCCTTTTGCTCTGCTCCCCCTCCCCGGCGCCGCGGTGTAAATGCGGCTCCGGATCCCGGAGAGGCCGTTCCAGAGGGGGCAAAGAGCCTCGGATAGGGCACCGCCGCCCCCTCCTCCATGGAATGATGCTGGTGCCTCACTCCTGCCATACCGTCCCTCGTTCCCAGCCCCTCCGGTCGCCTCTTCCCCCTTTCACCAGGATTTTGGCATCCTCCCTGCCTGGACCGGTGGAGGAGAGGGATATCCAGGCGGGGGTATCCAGCTCCCCGGAGCCGGTGCCTTTCTCCCCGCAGCCCATCCCGCAGGAGCCGGCGGGCACATCCAGGGGCCCCTCGCCGCGGTCCCGCCGGCTCCTGCCGGTTCCCCGCCTGACGCTGTGTTCTCCTCTCTCTTTCTCTCTCTCTCCCGCTGCCGGCGGGGCCCGCCCGGGCAGGGAAGGCCGGATGGTGGTGTTATCCCTGGTTTTGGGACTCTCAGAGCAAGATGACTTTGCCAATATTCCCGACCTGCAACCCGCTGGGACGCAGCCGAACCAGGCGAACGCTCAGGGGGACAAGAGGTATGAGCGAGGACGAGGCCGGTCCCGCAGGAGGAGGACACGAGGGCCCCATCCAGGGAGGAGGAGGAGGAGGAGGAGGAGGCTGCCCTCGTGGAGCGCCAAGGTTGGAGCGGCACAGGGTGGCCCAGCGGGCACCGGGACGTCTGAGCTCTCCCCGTCTGAGTTCTGCCTCCGGAGCGGCGGCACCGAGAGGACTCCCCACCCCTCCCTCCTCCCTCCTTCCTCCCCCTCCTGCCCTTCCCGGCGCTGGCTGCATGCGGGGGGACGCGCTCGGGCAGCCGCGGGGCAGGGGGGACGCGCGGGGACCGTCCCAAAAGGACTCTGCACGGGCTGAGCCGCGTCCCGTCCCCACAGCGCCGCTGCCGCCTCCGTCCCGGCGGGACGGGCAGCATCCCTTGGGATACGGGGACACGGCGCCGCTGCCGCCTCCGTCCCGGCGGGACAGGCAGCATCCCTTGGGATACGAGGACACCGCTGCCCCCTCCCCAAAAGGGGCAGAGCGAGCTCGACGTGCCGGGAGGACGCGTTATCCCTGTTCTCCTCCGGCACGGCACGGCCCCTCGCCTCCGGCTGCTCCCCGCGATCCTGGGATGCCAAAGGCTTGGCATGGCACGCCGCAGCGGCAGGAGAGCCCGGCTGGCAGCGGCGGAGGGTCCGTGTGCCGCCGGGAGCGGCTGTTCGTCCCCTCCGGAGCAGGGGGGAGGTGTGAAGCCGGCGGGCGCTGCTCGGCGTGCGGCTCAACTGGCACCGTTCTCGCCCACCGGCTATTTTTACCCTGCTCCGCTTGGTTTTCGCTCCATCTTTTAGCACTTCCCTCCCCGGCGTCGCGCTGCGCAGCCGGTCCCTGCCGGGAGCACCGGGAATACCGGGAGCACCGGCAGCGCGTGCCGACGGGACGGGGGGGGCACCCGGGACACGGCGGGGGGGGGGGGGGGGTGGCTGTGCCGCAAGACCCCGCTCCCGCTTCCCGCATCCAGGCTCCAAAAACCCATGCCGGCGCACGCATGGCCTCCCCACCTCCATCCCCGCTCCTCCCCATTCCCTGAGCTCCGCAGGACGCGGCGGGTCCGGCCGGCGGAGGGGACGCGCCCGGGCGGCCTCCGCTCTCTCCCGCCCGGCGACGCTGCCGACCGACCGCTCTTCTTCCTCTTCCAAACACCTCCTCCATCCCTGTTTCTCAGCTTCTTCCTTCCAGCCCGTCCCCGGCGGCTCCGGCCCGGCGCCTCGGCGCGTCTCCCGTCCCGGCGACCAATCGCTCTCCGTCCGTCTGTCCATCCCCCCTCTCCCATTCCCTCCCGGCAGGCCGGCGCTGGATGACACCGCTCCTCCTTTCTCTTGCTCTTTCCCGCTCTCTCTCCCGCTGTCCGTGACTTCCTGCGGCTCCACCGGTGCCTCCTCGCCCAGCGGCTCCTCCGCCTTTCATTTTCCCCGGTTTTAACTTTATTTTCCCTCCCCAGCTGCCTCGGCCTCTCCGGTCCTTCCCGGGTGCCATCCCGTGTGTGCGTGTGTCCGCTCCCCGTGTGTCAGCGTGTGCTTGGCGTGGTGTGGCGTGTCCGTGGCATGTCCTGTGCCTTCCCGAGTGTCCCCGCACCTCTTGGTGGTTTGTCACGGTGTCCTGGCTCAGCGGGAGCATCCCGGGGTGCCTGTCCCCCCTCTGCCATGTGCCTGTGTCCCGTGGTCCCTGTGCCTTGTGGCAGCGTGGCCCCGGTGCATTCCCGTCTCCATCGCTGCTCTGTCCGGCTGCCTCCCGCCGCTCCCGGCTGCCCACCCTTCCCGGCACCATTCCCACCATCCGGGAGCCACCGGGACAGCGATCCCGGGGGGGTCTCGGCCGCAGGAAAGCACGTGGAGCACCCATGGGCGCCCACCAGGATAATGGGCTGTGGTGTGTGAGGTGCAGCCGGAGCCGCCGGTGGGGACAGGGCCGTCCCTGGCCTGGGGACACGGACGATGTGGGACCTGCTGCTGTGCTCCGAAGGTCCCAGGGCACCCACTGGCACCGGGATCAGGGCCGGGAAGCCAGGGGCCGCAGCCACCGGTGTCCTGGCAGCGTCCATTGGGTGCTGGCACAGCCCTGGCGCAGCATCTGCTGGGAGAGGGCACCCGGGCAGCCCCTCACGGTCTCGTTCTCGGCTCTCCCGGCCCCTCTCCTCCAAGGAATTGCCTCTCTTTCCGCAGGTTGCCGGCCGGCGGCAAGGCCGTGAACACGGCGCCGGTGCCGGGGCAGCCGCCCCACGACGAGTCCGACCGCAAGACGGAGCCTCACTCCTCCGTCTCCGACCTGGTCAACTCCCTGACCAGCGAGATGCTCATGGTGGGTGGACGGGACGCACCGGGAATGGGGTCCCCACGGTCGGCATCCCGCCCGTGCCAGAAGAGCTCCGGCACATCCCCCCGCTCCACCGAGTCCCGCCGGCTCAGCGTGTCCCCGGGGCTGGCACAAGGGAGCAAGCAGGGCCAGACACGTGAGGGCTCTGCTGTCAGGAGGGATTTGGTTAATTGGAGCTCCCACTTCCCCAGGACGAGTGGCACGGAGCCAGGAGTCATGGGAAGCGGCAGGGGCAGCGGGGAGAGGCTGATGGCCTCTGACAGCTCGTGGGGCCGGGGGCTGGGGGTCGGGGTGATGCAAGGCCGGGGGGACGGGGGTCCCCGGCGATGCCCGGCATCGCTCTCACCCCCCTCCTCCCCCCCCAGCTCTCCCCGGGCTCCGAGGATGACGAGGGCCACGAAGGCGTGAGCCGAGAGAACCTGGGCCGCATCCAGTTCAGCGTCGGCTACAACTTCCAGGAGTCCACCCTGACCGTGAAAATCATGAAGGCGCAGGAGCTGCCAGCCAAGGACTTCAGTGGCACCAGCGACCCCTTCGTCAAGATCTACCTGCTCCCCGACAAGAAGCACAAGCTGGAGACCAAGGTGAAGAGGAAGAACCTCAACCCGCACTGGAACGAGACCTTCCTCTTCGAAGGTAAGAACTGGGATGGACCGGGAGTGGATGGACTGGCCCAGGGAGGGAACAGAGCCGTGGTGGGACCTGGGGGTTCAGCTCGACTCAAGCCACTGGCGTGGTGGCCATCGGTGGTGCCGTGGGCTGGCCAAGCCTCCAGGGCCAGGTTGGAGGGGTACCCCTTAAAGGGGACATGGGGGGAAGATGAGAAGGTTCCATCCCCCCAGCAAGCCCCCTTGGATGGGAATTAACCTGGCACCAGCCCCTCGGGCCGTGCTCTGCTCCTCGTGCTCTGTGTGGTTCCAAAGTCTTGCCATTATCATGGGAAGAGCGAAGGGGTGCTGGCTCCTCATTCCCTCCAACTCCTCATCCCTCCAGCTCCTCATTCCCTCCAGCTCTTCATCCCTCGAGCTCCTCATTCCCTCCAGTTCCTCACTCCCTCTGTCTCTGGTGCAGGGTTCCCCTATGAGAAGGTGGTGCAGCGGGTGCTGTACCTCCAGGTGCTGGACTACGACCGCTTCAGCCGCAACGATCCCATCGGAGAGGTGTCCATCCCGCTCAACAAGGTGGACCTCACCCAGATGCAGACCTTCTGGAAGGACCTGAAGCCGTGCAGCGATGGCAGCGTAAGGCCCTGGGCCCACTCCCACCCCCCCTGTCCCCGCAGTGTCCCGTCAGTGTCCCACCCCCCACTTCCTACCCCAACAGGGATGTTTTCTGCTGTTTTCCCTGATGAGACGTTTCTCTTCCCAAAGCTTTCTATTAAGGCTCCGAGTGGCCCATTTTGGGTCAAAACAAGCTGTTTCAGGTAGATCCAAAATGAAAGTTTTCTCCTCCTGCCGCCTCCAGCAAGACCAGTGAACGTCCCACCGGGGGTGTCCCCGTTTCCTCCTGCCCTGATTTTCTGGGCAGCCCCAAAACCCCAACCCCAGAGGGGGGGGTGGTCCTGTCCCATCACCCCGCTCCCACTGTGGAGCTCCGTGGGGCGTGGCAGTCCCTCAGGGTGCCCGTGAATCCCACAGGGAAGCCGCGGGGAGCTGCTGCTGTCTCTGTGCTACAACCCCTCGGCCAATTCCATCGTGGTGAACATCATCAAGGCGCGGAACCTCAAAGCCATGGACATCGGGGGCACGTCAGGTACGGCCCCGGCCCCCTCCCGGCCCCCTCCCGGCTCCGGCTGGGATTCCCCGATTCCCACGCCGGTGCTGAGCGGCTCTTTTCCCGCCCAGATCCCTACGTGAAGGTGTGGCTGATGTACAAGGACAAGCGGGTGGAGAAGAAGAAGACGGTGGTGATGAAGCGGTGCCTGAACCCCGTCTTCAACGAGTCCTTCGCCTTCGACATCCCCACGGAGCGGCTGCGCGAGACCACCATCGTCATCACCGTCATGGACAAGGACAGGCTGAGCCGCAACGACGTCATCGGCAAGGTGGGGACACGGGGGGGACACCGGGGGGATACCGGGGGGGACATCGGGGGGGGCACCGGGGGGACACCGGGGCCGGGTGGGACTTGGGACGAGCGGCTCGAGGGCGACCGGTCTGTCACCTCCCGACGGGGACCCCCAATGCTGCAGGGCCCAAGTTTTCCCAGGAGAGCAGGAAATGGGGCAGCAGGATCCGGGAGCCGGATCTGGCTGGCTCCCAATCCCCTGGGAATTATCCCCTCTGGATTTGCTGCACGTGAAACCCACCCAGCTCACCACGGGTGTAACCCCGACAAACCACGACAAATCCGTCCTTACCGCTCGATCCCAAAAACCCTCCAAGGAAACCCATCAGCTGGCACAAATCCATCAAATAAAACCCCGGGTCAGCGCCACGGGCTGCCAGGGAGGGGCGGAGGTGGCAGCATTCCCGATGTGGGCACACCCGAGGGCACGGTGCCGGTGGCACGGCTGTTCCCAGAGCACAGTTCCACGGACGCACAGGCAGCGTCCATGATATTCCATTAAAACCTCACCACGTGGCACCGGCTCCTCGAGGTGTCAGATGCGGTGGCAGCTGGCACACGCGGTTTTCCATATGGAAAATCCGCGGGTAAAAATAGCCCGGCGCCAGAAAAGCAGGGATGGAGGAGTTCGGGGGTGAAGGCGGCGGCGGCGGGGAGCGGGATGGGGACGGAGGGGCCGGGAGCGGAGCCGCGGATCCAAGGACGCCATTCCCGCAGATTTACCTGTCCTGGAAGAGCGGCCCCGGGGAGGTGAAGCACTGGAAGGACATGATCGCCCGCCCGCGCCAGGCGGTGGCACAGTGGCACCAGCTGAAGGCCTGAGTTCTCCTCCCCGGCACCGCGGGCTCGGGGTCCCCGTTCCCAGCTCCCAACCCCGCTCCCGGCGCGGGACCGGCGGGACAGCGGGACCCTGCGGCAGGAGAGGTTGGGAGCCCCCCCGGCCCCCCCGCTCTCGCCCCTCCCCGGCGCGGGGGGTCCCGGAGCTGCCGCGGACCCCCCGGGCGAGGAGGTGCCAGAGGCGACGATTCCCCCCCTCCACCCCTATTCCCACCGCCGGGCGGGACTTCTGCGAGTGCTTCCGGAGCCTCTCGACCCCTCCCCGGCCTCGCCCCCACCCCCAAATTCCAGGGGGGGGGTCAGGCTGTGGGAGCAGGAGGGACCCCCCCTTCCCATCCTCTTCCAACTCAATAAAACCTCTCCGAGCGTCAGCGTCGCCCCCCCCCCCGCCCTTCCGAGCCCCGCCGCCTCTCCCGGAGCCCCCCGGGGCGGGCGGGGGGCGCGGCGGGGAGGGGGCAGCCCCTTTTCCTGGGATCGGAAGCCATGCCACAGTTCCTTATCCAAAGCGGGCCCGGCAGCGCTCTGCCCGCGGCCGCCTTCGATGCTTTACCTCCGTCTCCGGGCTCGGGGTCCCCGGGGGGATCCCCCAGTCCCGCCCTCACCCCCTCCCCGGGCGGGTTGCGGCCCCTCGGGGGGATGCTGTGCCCCAGGGAATTCCCTCTCCAGCCGGGATGATCCCGGACCCCCGTGAGCCACCGGGGATAAGGGGTGGAGCGAGCGCTGTCGTGCCCACCCCGGGCAGGCGACATTCCCTGCGCCGGCGGCATTCCAGCCCGGCAGGATCGGCGCCAGCAGCATCCCTGAGTTCCCCCGGGACGCGCATCCCCCTCCACCGGGACAGGGACCCCCCAAAACGGGGACGGACCCGACGGGGGTCGGGGAGGAGCGACAGTGGGGTCACCCCGCGCGGCGGACGACGGATCATCCTCAGTCTTCCTGCTCCCCCCGCGGCTCCCCCCGCCCTTCTCCCCTCCCGCGCCCGCGGCGGGGACACCCGCACCCCTCCGGGTGCCACCGAGGCCACGTCACCATCGTCACAGCGTGTCCCCCCCTCCGTGTACAGCCCCTCACGGTGACACCGGGCACTTGGAGCGGGGGACACCCCCCGAGGTGCTCCGGGGGATTCTCCGCTGCAGGGAGGGGAACCTGCACCAGAACCCCCCAAAACCCGCGGGATTCCCGGCCGCTCGGTCCCTTTTCCCGAGGGGCGACATCCCTGCCACGGTGGGGACGAGCCAGCTGGGGACACGGTGGCCGCGGGACAACCCCTCCCGCAGCCCCGATTTAGACGATTTTGGACAATCTGGAGAGAAAGTCATAATTCTGCTACTTCAGTAATAACGACGCTTTTAGGGACATTTGTATTTTTGTCAGATTCTCTCTTTTTTTACCATAAAAGAAGAGATTTACACGCCTGGGGAAGGGGACGGAGCCGAGGGGGCTGTGCCAAGCCCCTCCCTCGCCCCATCCCGCTTTTCCAGGCCGGATTCCTCGTCCGCGGTCGGGCTCCCCGGGGGGGCTTTGTGTGTTCATTTTTAACTCTAGAGCTCGTAGCCGTGATCTTGTTCAGGTATTTCTCTTCTTCATGTGACGGTAACATCCAACTGGTGTGTAAAATACAGAAAAAAAAAAAAAAAAAACAGGCAGAAAAAGAAAAAAAATACGAAAGAAAAAAAAAAAAAGAGAGAAAAAAAAAAAAGGTAAAACCCCCACCCAACTAAAGATCCCAGCGCGGCCCGGCCGAGGAGCGGTGGGAGCGGGGGGTGCCCGGCTGGCGATGCCAGGGAAGGGGCGCGCGGGTCGGGGCGTCTCCTTGGCGGAATCCTATTTTTGGGGAGCGGGGCCCCTCGTTTTCTGGAGGCAGCCCCCGCTCTCAGTAATAAAGGACAGTCAGTAACTGCCAGCGTGACTCGGCTCCGGGACCGCGGGAGCGGGAGGGCGGATCCTTGGGGGCGGATCCCACCCCGGGCGGGGATGGGAAACCTGGGTGAGCAGTGCCCCAGCACCGAGAGACCCCCAGCACTGGACATCCCCTCAACACTGAGCATCCCCCTATTCCCTGAGCATCCCCCTATTCCCTGAGCATCCCCCTGCTCCCTGAGCATCCCCCTATTCCCTGAGCATCCCCCCAGCACTGAGCATCCCCCCAGCACTGAGCATCCCCCTACTCCCTGAGCATCCCCCTATTCCCTGAGCATCCCCCTATTCCCTGAGCATCCCCCCATTCCTGAGTATCCCCCTACTCCCTGAGCATCCCCCTATTCCCTGAGCATCCCCCTATTCCCTGAGCATCTCCCCACTCCCTGAGTATCCTCCTATTCCCTGAGCATCCCCCCAGCACTGCACATCCCCCTATTTCCTGAGCATCCCCCTATTCCCTGAGTATCCTCCCCAAGCCCTGAGTATCCCCTCCACTCCCTGAGTATCCCCCTCAACATAGAGTATCCCCTCCTAGCATTGAGTATTCCCCTCAAACACTGGGTATCCCCCCAAAACACTGATATCCCCCTCCAAGCCCTGAGTATCCACCCAATTCCCTGAGTATCCCCCTGAAAACACTGACTACCACCCCCCACTCACTGATTATTCCTCTCCACATTCCCGAGGTTGGGACAGGCCATGCTGGGGGACCTTCTGGTGAAAGGGACACATTTTGGGGGGGCAAAGGAAACAAGGAACCCTCTCCAAAGTGTCCCTGCAAAAGGGACAAGGACAGCCTCTATCCCACAGCATCCCGGGGTTTCCAGGATGCCTCTGGCAAATCCTGGGGCTTCCCAGGGCAGTTAATGAGGGTTCACTAAGAGCAGCCCTGGGAAGAAGTTCTAAGGAGGGGTGGCTGGGAGTGGGAGGTTCCTGCTGGGATTGGGATCCCCCTGGGGGCTTTGGGGACAACGGTGACACCCCCAGCCGGGTGACAACTGGAGGGGAGACTTCCCATTCCATCCAGGCCTGGGACGGATTCCTTGGGGCTGGAAGTGCTGGGTAGGGACTGGAATGTGGCCCTGGAGGGTGGGAAGAGGCAGGAAACCTTATCCCGGGTGGTGCCACAGGGAATGTGTCTGGGAGCCACCGCAAAGGCTCCGGTGACCAATGAATAATTCAGCAAACGCCGCTCTTGAATAAATAAAAGAAATTCCAAACTGGGATGGTAGGACAGTCGTGTCCTCCATATCCTGGATGAAATCCCTCTGGATGCACCTTTCGGGCCCTGGGATGCAGGGACAGGACTGTCCGGGGGCCGCCCACAGCCGGCTGGAGGGGAGGTGGCTGCTCCCACTCCGGCTCTGGCTCCAGCCGAGCCAAACTCGGGAATTCCAGCATTTCAGCATTCCTAAGCTTCTGGTGGCCTGGCTCTGCCTGGGCTCCCACACCGGCACCAGGTTTCTTTTTTCACCCGAAACCTTTGAACGCGGCAAAAAGCGCAGCAATCCCGGCGCTCCTGTTGCTCGGAGCCGCCGCAATTCCCGATCCCGCTCCTTTGTGCTGGCAGCCAGCGGGAGCAGATGGGAATAGCAGCATGATCCCGGCTGCGGAGAGGCCACAAGCCGGCACACGCCGGGCCGGCAGAGGAGGCAGGGATATATATAGGGACAGACGTATGGATGATGCATTCCCAGGAGCCGGGGCTCGCCGGTGCCAACATTCCCAAAATACCTGAGCGGAGCAGGAATCTGTCAGATTCCCACTGACTGCGGCAGCTCCTGGTCCTGGTGTCACCATGATCGTCACAGGATCCAGCTCCTTCCCCAGCCAGGGTGTGGGAAACAGGGCTGGAAAAAACTGGGTGGTGGGAAAAGACCCCAGGGAGGCAGGATCCCCCCTTTCCCAAGTGTAGGAGCTCCTGGATTTGATCCCGGCCATAAGGACGGGGGGGTGGCATCGAGAGCCACCTGCATCCCAATTCCTGCCAGGCATGGATGGGCTGGTGTGGGTTTACATGGAGCCAGTGGCTTTGGATCTCACTTAGAGCCGGGGTTTGGAATTCTGAGGGTCTCTGCCCCCCGGCTGATGGATAATTCCTGCTAGTGAGCAGCAGTGTCTTCCCAGGAAAAGCAGCAGCACCCTCACATTGATGGCACGAGGGGTTGGGAGCCACCCAACATTCCAGGACTGCGTTCCTGGGAATCTGTGGGATTCGGAGGGTACTCTGCTCCCCAGTCCCACAGTGGGTGGGAAGAGGGAATGAAAGCTGGACCTGTCGGGAAGACCTGAATCCAAGAGGGAAGAGCAAGACGAGCTCCTGCCAAGCCCTAAATCCCTGGAATTACTGCCGGAAAGGGCAGGAGCATCCTCAGCCTGCGCTGCTGGAAGGGGTGGCACGGACAGCTCCTGCACATCCCGCAGCTGAGGATGCTCCACGTGTCCAAAATAGCCACTGTGGAGTGGGAAAGGGGGGGGAATCCGGCGCTGCCAGCTCCAGGGAGGATGTGGTAGGAGCTCTGGCTGCTTCCCAGCCCCCAAACCCAAACCCCTCGGGATTAAAAGCGGCTGCGCGGTCGGAAACCTCCGGCAACTTCCAGACCTCGGATCCATGAGCTTCCCACCGCACCGGAACGGCTTGGAGACAGGTGGAGGGAAACGGGACTCCTCCAACGTCAAAAATAACAGGAGCACCGGGATGTGTTGCCGTGTTCGGATCCCAGATAAACCTTTCCTGAGGCTGCTCCTCGTCACCTTCCCCTCACACCAGGTTTCCTTGGAATTGTGCTCTTTATTGCTTGAGTTTGGTCCAAGAGGCACTTGGAGACGGGAAGAGGGGGGATAAGGCAGCAGAGCCCTGGATTTGGTGCCTGTTTTGGAAAGTCTCCTCTTGCCATAGAGGGAAAGCCCTTTCCAGGTTGGAGAGAGGCAGGTGGAATTTCCATCGGCTCCTTCCCAAACCTGAGGGCGAGGAGGAGCCCGGTGGGAAATTCTCTTCCCCAGCCCAATTCCAGCAGCAGGATGGGGATTTTGGGGGTGAGAAGGGGTCTGTGCCTTCATTCCCAAACCCTGCAGCTCTTCAGGATGCCAGGATCCATGTGGAATGGATACAACTGGCACTGCTTTTCCCTGTGCTGCCCACGGAGACGGGAGTAAAGGATTTCTGGAAGTGGCCGGGCGGGAATGTCCCCGTCCTCGTGGGGACACTGGGACTGGGCACGAGGGTTTGGGGGGTCACCCCTCAGGGCAGGGGGCTGTATCCCAAATCCAAGACACCTTGGGATGCTCCCGGGTGGGCTCGTGGATCCCGCCAGCAATCCTTGAGCCCTGCAGATCCAGGAGGCAGCTCCTCGCTGTCCCAGCTGGGAGATCCCGATCCTCAGACTGTCGGTTTTCCACGTGGAGGCTGTGACCTCCTGCTTTCCCAGCACGAGTTGGGAATTCCTTGGGAGGCAGGTGGAGGCCCCGCATCCTTCATGTTTCCTCCCGGGAGCCCGTCAGGGCCTCAAATTCCCCCTCCCCGTCCTGCGGCCCATCCTCGGCGGGCACCGTAGCGGCCTCGGCTCCTTCCTCCTCCCCCTCCTCCTGCGGGCTCTGGAGGCTCCGCAGCCGCTCCTGCCGCGCTTCCATGTATTCCTGCGCCCCGTCCCCCACCAGCCGGACCTCATCCCCGACCCGCGGCGGCTGCCGGGCGGGGTTGTGGTCGTAGGAGAGGAGGCGCAGGGCGGGCAGGCCGGTGAGGTCCGGGAAGCGGGAGAGGCGGTTGCGATCCAGGTCGAGGACGCGGATGCCCTCCATGCGCAGCAGCACGGGCGGGAATTCCTGGAAGCGGTTCCCGTAGAGCCAGAGCCCGCGCAGTCCCGCCATGCGGGGCAGCCCCGCGGGGAGCTGGGACAGCCGGTTGTCCCCCAGCTGGAGGCTGCGGAGCTCGGGAAGGTGCAGGAGGGCGCGGGGGAAGCGTGCCAGGAAATTCCCCTCCATCCAGAGGCAGCGCAGGCTCTGGAGCTGGGAGAAGGCGGGAGGCAGCCCCTGGAGCCCGTTGCGGCCCAGGTACAGGTGAGCCAGGCGGGGCAGGTCGCACACGGCCTCGGGCACCTCCATCAGCTCGTTGCCGTCCAGGGCGAGGGTGCGGAGGTGCCGCAGCTCCCCGAGCTCCTCCGGGATCTCCCGCAGCCCCGCGTCGCTCAGGTAGAGCTTCCGCAGCCCCGGCTCGGCCCACAGCGCGGCCGGCACCTGCCGGGCCCGCACCTCCAGGCGCTGCTCGGTGCCGTCGGGGCCCTCGGCGGCCGCCACGGGGGCCCCGCTCCCGGAGGAGCCGCCGCTTCCCATCGCGGAGCGCCGGGAGAGGCCCCGGGAGCGGCCCCGGGAGCGGGACGTGGGCGGGGCGACGCCGTGGCCATGGCAACGCGACCGGCCAATGGGAGGCCGCGCCCACCTCGGGGCCACGCCCCCGGTCCTCATTCATGCCCCGCCCCGCCGTTCCCACGCCCCCCCCCGCGCCCCATTCATGATCTCCCCGTGCCCCACCCGGCCGCGCCCTGTCCCCAAACAAGGCGGGACCTCCTCGCGCCCCATTCCCGGACCCTGCCCGGCAGCCTGGGATCAGCATCCCCACCCTCAACCGGGGCCCTAAACTGGGCGTGGGGCCCTGAACTGGGTGGGGTCGGTCCCTGAACTGGGTGTGTGGCCCTAAACTGAGTGTGGGTACCTAAACTGGGGGGGCGGGGGGGGGTGTGTCTGTGAGCTGAGTCAGGATCCCTAAACTGAGCGGGGGGGGGTGTGTGTCTGTGAGCTGGGTCAGGATCCCTAAACTGAGCGGGGAGGTCCTGACCTGGGGCCCTAAACTGAGGCCCTAAACGGGATGTGAGGTCCTAAACTGGGTGAGGGTCCCTCTGCGATCCCCCACATCCCAGGGAGCCGCCCCTGGGAGCACAGACCCCCTTCCCAGTGCCCTTCCACTGCCCCGTGGCCAGGGAGGACATGGACGAAGCCCCCCCCGAGCGCCCCCCGTGCCCACCCTACGGGGTCCTTCCTCCTCCTCATCCTCCCGCTTCCCACCCAGCCCTGCCTGGATTTCCCTGCCGCAAATCAGCTGTGTCATCCCAAATCCAGCTCGGAAAAACGGGCTCGTACCGCCCTCCGGTGGCCGCAGGACAAGTGACACCCCCTGACCCCTCCAGTTCTCCTTCCCGGAAGGATTTGGGACGCAAGAAAACCCCCCAAAACCGAGGGGGAGGGGGGGCGACCGGGATCGTGCGCAGGGTCTTTATTGCTCTCACGGGGATTTGGGAGCTGCCCAAAAAAGCCGAGGCTGGGACTCCCGGGATTTTGGGGGTCACATGAAGGGGTCGTCGTTGTGCCACAGGTTGGTGGGGAGGTTGTTGGTGCTGAATCCGCTGGGACGCGGGACCTGGACACCCTCCACGGATCTGGGAGCCCAGGTGGGGCCCTGCGACCACCAGGCTGGGAAATCCAGGAGGGAAGCGCCGGTGAGGGTGGAATTCCCCCCTCCCGGGGTGGGGGGGGGCTGCATCCCACCCCAAACTCACCTGGAGCGACGGGAGCCAGGGGTGAAAGGTTGGTCAGGTGCTGGTTGTGGATCGTGGAGTATCCCTGCGGATCCTGCGGGACGGACGGACGGATGGAGGCGGGTCGGGCGCCTGATCCCACGGGAAAGGAGGTTTGGGACGGGCGGCATTCCCACACCCACCTTCTCGCCGGATCCCTGTGGTCCCACTCGGAGTTCCAGGGGGGCGAACAGGGGGCGGTGGCCCGTGGCGGGCAAACCCTGCGCGGGAACGGCGGGATGAGGAGGGGACACGGACACGGGGATGGGATCCCGCTCACCCCGCTGCTTCCCGACCGGGAGCACCGGGATACAGCGTCCCCTCCCCACGGGGGTCTCGCCACCCCCTGCCCTCGCTCACGTGGCGGTTCTGGGGGCAGCAGGGATCCAGGGCGGGAACGCCGGGCTCCAGAGGGAGACGGCACGCGTCCCTCGGGGGGCAGCCCGACGACGGATCCGGCTTCCACTGGGGGAGATCTGTGGGAGCACACGGAGCAGGCACGTTCCCACTGCTCCCAGCACCGTTCCCAGCCCTGCAATTACCCTGGATACGCCTGTGCCCCCGTGTTTGGGGGTGGGGGACGCAGGGCAGGGGGGCTCCAACAATCCCAGAGCCTCAGATTTGGTTCCAGGACTGACAGAGCCAAAATCCCCAGAGTTGGAGCTGGCCCTGGGACCACCAACATCCCTGAAACCTCCTGGGGATGGAGCTGGGCCTGGAACCACCAGTATCCCGAAACCTTCCTGGGGATGGGGCTGGGCCTGGAACCACCAATATCCCAAACCCTTCCTGGGGATGGAGCTGGGTCTGGAACCACCAATATCCCAAACCCTTCCTGGGGATGGAGCTGGGTCTGGAACCACCAATATCCCAAACCCTTCCTGGGGATGGAGCCGGGCCTGGAACCACCAGGACCCCAAACTCTGGTGTGGATAGAGCTTTCCCCGGGGATCCCAAAATCTTCCCGGGGATGGAGCTTTCCCTAGGACCCCAAAATCTTCCTGGGGATGGAGCTTTCCCTAGGACCCCAAAATCTTCCTGGGGATCTCAAAATCTTCCCAGGGATGAAGCTTTCCCTGGGATCCCAATATGCCAAACCCTCCTGGGGATGGAGCTGGGCCTGGAACCACCAGGACCCCAAACCCTCCTGTGGACGGAGCTTTCCCTGGGACCCCAACACCCCAAAATCTTCCTGTGGATGAAGCTTTCCCTGGGATCCCAAAATCTTCCCAGGGATGAAGCTTTCCCTGGGATCCCAAAATCTTCCCAGGGATGAAGCTTTCCCTGGGATCCCAAAATCTTCCCAGAGATGAAGCTTCCCCTGGGATCCCAATATGACAAACCCTCCTGGGGATGGAGCTGGGCCTGGAACCACCAGGACCCCAAACTCTGGTGTGGATAGAGCTTTACCTGGGATCCCAACACCCCAAAATCTTCCTGTGGATAGAGCTTTCCCTGGGGATCTCAAAATCTTCCTGTGGATGAAGCTTTCCCTGGGAATCCCAAAATCTTCCCAAGGATGAAGCTTCCCCTGGGAATCCCAAAATCTTCCCAGGGATGAAGTTTTCCCTGGGATCCCAATATGCCAAACCCTCCTGGGGATGGAACTGGGCCTGGAACCACCAGGACCCCAAACCCTCCTGTGGATGGAGCTTTCCCTGGCATCCCAACACCTCAAAATCTTCTTGGAAATGGAGCTCTCCCTGGCATCCCAACACCTCAAAATCTTCTTGGGAATGGAGCTTTCCCTGGGGATCCCGAAATCTTCCCGGGAATAGAGCTTTCCCTGGGGTCCCGACACCCCAAACCCTCCCAGGGAGCTTTCCCTGGATCCCCCCCACCCCAAATCCATACCTGGCTGGGCAGGACTGGTGCAGCCGCTCTTGGCGCTGGATCCCCTGGATAACTTGGGAGGCTTCAGCCCCTCGTAACGGATCCGGGACAGGGAAAACTCCGGGGGATAGGAACACTCCGGCTCATCCACGCACTGGGGCAGGATCCTCTGGAACTGCGGGCGCCCGAAGGGCCTGAAATCCTCGGAGGTGGCGGAGATGGACACGAAGGGGTCCGGGCTGCGGCGGGAACGGCCGTGACGGAGCGATCCCAACATTTTCCCCCCCAAACTCGTCCCGGAGCAGGGACCTACCACTCGGAGCGCGGGGTGATCAGGGACGACAGGGCCGAGTAGTTGTTGGTGACGTATCCGGATCCGGAATGGACCCCCAGGAGCGGGTGCACGGACGCCTGGTCGGGGGGTTTCACTCCCAAAACACGCCCCTCGAACTTGTGGGACAATCCCGGGGGTCTCTTCCCAAAGGACACCTCGTAGGTGGTGACGTAGAAGCTCAGCAGGTCGGAGCGGTCCCCGCCGTGCACCCTCACCAGCGGGAATCCCGTGCCCAAGCCCCCGGCGGGGGAATCCTGCGGCAGGGAAGGCATCCTGGCACCGGGATAACCCCAGGGAAGGGCCCTACGCCATGGCTGGAGGTGCTGGCAGCGGCTCCCGGCCTTCCCGGCCGGCCGAGAGGGTGTGGAATGTTGCCGCGGAATGTGACTCGGTCTCCCGGCAACCGCGACAACGGGACTCGGGGGAGTCCCAGAGCACCGGGAATGCGGAGCTTGGAGCACTTCGGGAGGGGGGTACAGCCCTTCCGGGTGTGGGGCCACCTCCCTGGGAGCCGGGGAAAAGGGGGCAGGTGGGAATTAGGGATATCAGTGGGATGGGACGTGCCAGAGCAGAGGTGGGAATGTCCCCAAGGACCGGACCCTGAGGTCACAATGCAGGGAAGCAGGGCCAGCAGCCCCGGCTTTATTCAGCATTCCAGCATTCCACAGTGTCCAGAGGCTGCCGGAGGAGGAGGAGAACCACAGGGAAGGCGGCAGCAATTCCACAGATCCCGGTGTCCCTGTGCTGCTCCGGGGAAGGGGCACGGAGGGGTCAGCGCGGGGGCTCGAACAGGTATTCCAGGTCCGGCTGCCGCAGCCGCTGCTCCCTGTTCCTGTTCTTGGCGAATTCCCGCAGCATGGCCAGCACGTCGTGCTCGAATTCCGCCGGAGCCGGCTTGGCTTCTGCAGGAAAACAGGGAAAAATCAGCTCCGCGTTGTCCTGAAGTCCAGGGACCCATCCCCTACTCCCAGGGGCCCATCCCAGTCTCCCAGTGACCCATTCCAGTGTCCAGGTGACCCACCCTGGTGTCCCACTGACCCATCCTGGTCTCCCAGTGACCCATCCCCATCTTCCAGGGGCCCATCCCAGTGTTCCAGTGACCCATCTCTACCTCCAAGGGGTCCATCCCAGGGTCCTGGGGGTCCATCCCAGTGTTCTGGGGGCCCATCCCGGTGTTCCAGTGACCCATCTCCATCTCCAAGGGGTCCATCCCAGCCTCCCAGTGACCCATTCCAGTGTCCAGGTGACCCATCCTGGTGTCCCAGTGACCCATCCTGGTCTCCCAGTGACCCATCCCCATCTTCCAGGGGCCCATCCCAGTGTTCCAGTGACCCATCTCCATCTCCAAGGGGTCCATCCCAGTGTCCTGGGGACCCATCCTGATCTCCCGGGGGCCATCCCGGTGTCCCAGGGGCCCACCCCAATGTCCCAAGGGGTGTCCCCACGCACCAGTCGCCCAGTAATAGATGTCCCAGTCGTTACTGGGCTCGTTGATGAGCCGGTCGTAGCGGTTCAGCTGCTCCTCGCTCATTCTGCCCAAGTTCTCCTTGGCAAAGAGGCTGGAAAAGGGATGGATACAGGTGGGAGATGGGAGAAGAGGTCCCCACGCATCCCAGGATTTACACACATCCTCCAAAGGATTTTGGCTCCACTCCATCCACCCCGCTGGATCCTGAACCAGCAGAGCCCTCGGGATGGTTTATCCCACGGATTTTGGCTGTGCAGTCCCTCACTAAAGCCCTTCCCACAACTCTTGGGGCTCTTCCCTGTTAATGCCCCCCCCCCTGGGACACGCCTGGAGCCGATCCCACCTGAGCAGGATGCAGTTTTCCAGCATCCCCCTTTTCCTGCTCTCGTAGAGCAGCCGGGCCCTCTTGGTGTCCAGCGGCTCCTCGGGACGCTCCTGCCAGGGGGGCAGCGGGATCTCCAGCACGTCCTTCCCGGAATCCGGGGGGGAATCCCCGCGGTATCCACGCCGGGGGATCACCGGCACCGCCAGCTGCCGGCGCAGGGAGCGGAGCTGGGAACAGGGAATGCCCAGGGATGTCAGGGCTGGGACCCCCCTCAAATCCTGCAGGACACCACTCCCAATCCCAAACCACCCCCAGACTCTGCTGCTCCCAAACTCCCCCCGGGGCAGCCACATCCCATAACACCTTCTCACATCCTGCTGCCCCCAATCCCTTATCCCAAAAGTCTCCCAAATCCCCTTTTTCCCCCAGACCCCCCTTTTCCCCACTCTTCTCCCACCTTCCTTCCCAGTCCCTCCTTTCCTTCTCTTTCCCTTTTTTCCCCCTTTCCCACTTTCCCCCTTTTTCCCCTTCTCCTCCAAATCCCTATCCCCTCCTTTCCCTCTTCTCCTTCCCCCCTTTTCCTCCTTCTCCTCCCGCTTTCCGCCCTCCCTTTTTCCTCCTTTACACCCCATTCCCCCCGTTTCCCCTTCTTTTCCCCCTTCCCTTTGTCCCCCTTTCCCCCCACTTCCTCTTTTCTCCACTTTTCCCTTCCCTTGCACCCTCTTTCCCCCCCTTACCCCCAAATCCTCTTTCCCTTTCCTTTTCCCCCTTTCCCTTTCTCCCTTCTAGCCCTGTTACGCCCCTTTTCCCCTTTCCCCCCCCATCCTTTCATCCTCCTTTCTTCCCCTCTCCCTCACCTTTTCCCGCTTCTCCTCCCCTTTTCCCCTTTTCCGTTCCCTTTCCCTGCCCTTTTCCCCACGCCTTTCCCCTCTTTTCCCCCCCGTTTTCCCTCCCCTCTCCCCCCCATTCCCCCCACCCTGGCCGCCGCCATCTTGCCCGTGGCCGCTCTGGCCCCGCCCCCCGACTCTATGCGCCTGGGGGTGTGTGGGCGGGGCTTTGCCGGAAGTGGGCGTGTCCTGCGCAGGAAGTGGGCGGGGCTCGGCGGCGCTGGCGGTGAGCGCGGGCGGCGCGCGCGGGGCCGGGAACGGGGGGTCGGGGGGGGGGCGAAGGGGGGAGGAGGTCGCGACCTATCGCGACATATCGCGACTTGCCGCCCCCTCCCATCGCGTCCTCCCTTCCCGAACTCCCCCCCTTGGATCGGGCTCCGCCGCTCCGCGGGGCCGCGTATGGCGGGGACGGGCCGGGGGGGCGGGGGGGGGGGGGGGCGAGGGGAGGCGGTGGGATCTGGGGGGGGAACGGGGAATTTGGGGGGAAAAGGGGGTTTGGGGGAAAAGGGAGATTTGGGGACACAGGGGATTTGGGGAGAAAACAGGGAATTTGGGGAGACAGAGGGAATTTGGGGGGAAGAAGGAATTTAGGGGATTTGGAGGGGAAAGGGGATTGGGGGGGAAACAGGGAATTTGGAGGGACGGGGTTTTGGGGGACAGAGGGAATTTGGGGGGGGGGTTGGATTTGGGGGAAGAGGAATTTCGGGGTGACACAGGGATTTGGGGTGAAGAGGGGATTTGGGGAGACAGGATTTGGAGGGAAAGAAGGAATTTGAGGGAGACACCAGGATTTGGGGGGAAGAGGGAATTTAGGGGGAAGAGGGAATTAGAAGGAGACACAGGGTTTTGGGGGGACGGGATTTGGGGGGAAAGAGGGTTTGGTGGCACAGAGGGGATTTGGGGGGAAGAGGAATTTGAGGGGTACACAGGGATTTGGCAGGAACGTGGGATTTGGCGGGGGAAACAGGGATTTGGGGGGAAAAGGGAATTGAGGAGTAAGAGGGGATTTGGGGGGGACATTGGGGTTTGAGGGACAGAGGAGATTTAGGGGGGAAGAGTTTGGGGAGACAGGGATTTGGTGGGAAAAGGGGCTTTGGGGCGATACAGGGATTTGGGGGAAAAGGTGGAATTTTGGGGGCAGAAGGGATTTAGAGGAGAAACAGGGAATTTGTGGGGGCACATCCAACACATTCCCAAGGCCTCGCTGACTCACACACCCCCTGCCCCCCCCTTTTCCCAGAGCACCTTCCGTGTCCCGGCTCCGTCCCGGTCCCAGCCCGGGCTCCCGCTTTTCCCGCCTCTGGAAATATGTCCGAGGGAGTGGATCTGATTGACATCTACGCCGACGAGGAATTCACCCAGGTGAGGGCCGGGATCAGGATCCACCCCCTCCCCAGGGGCCTCCAGCTCGGCCAAGGCGTGGCTGGGAAAGGGCTGGGATCGTTCCCAAATCCCAGTGGCCGGGGTTAAAGGGTTTTCCCCGTGGGTCGTGCAGTGTTTGGGATTTGGGATTTAGCCGCACCCTGGAAAAATGAGGAATCCTGGCTGGGAGAGGCACTTCCAGGGAATTACACAGTGAAGGGATGCAGAGGGATGAATCCGTGGGATCGCTGGTGGGAAGATATCCCTGTGCCACCTGTCCCATCCCAGGGATGTCTGGGATTCACAGGAGGGAATGGGTGCTGGAGAAGCAGATCTTAGGGAATTTTTGGATCTGGGAGAGCCAAGTGTGAAGAGAGAGGGTGGAAGACGGAAAAGTGCCGTGGAAAACCTGTGGAGGGAAGCTGGCAAAAGGAAGAGCCGCGGGAAGTGGAAGGAAAACAGCTGGATTAAGGAATCACCGTGGAGGGAGGAATTCCTGGGGAGGTCCTGGAGGGATAAAGAGGAGCTGGGAAGGAAGGAATTCCCTGAGAGCTCCTGGACTGATGAAGAGGAGCTTGTTCTGCTTATTGGGTGAGAGTATCCATGGATTAGACCTTCAGGAAAACCAGGAAACCATGTCCATGACCTTGTAGCCAGGGGGGCTTCCAGGTGCTTTCCAGCCTCCTGGGAAGAAGCAGGAGTTGCCAAAATAATGGGAATGCCACCAAAAAAAGGGAATTGTCTGTGCTGCCTGGAGTTTCCAACTTCCAAGCACCTCTCCAGCATCGTTCCTGGAAAACTCCCGGAATAAACCAGATTCCCAGTGTACCTTGCTCTGGGACCGAACGGCTCCGTCTTAGGAATGTCCTCAGTTTTTGTGTTTTTATGGAATTTGCATCAGGAAAAAGGTATGCCTGGAGGTGGGAGAGCTGGAAAACTGCAGGAATGAGGGTGGAAAGTGGAAAAGTGGGAGAATCCATGGCTGGAGTTGACGTGGGAATGTTTTCTGAGGAGCTTGGAGGGTCTGGGGTGGTTTTAGTGAAAGCTTTGGGATCTCTGGGAATAAGGAAGTGAAACGGGTGGGAGCAGGATTGGAGTAAGCTGGAATACACAGCGTGGAAGGATTTAACTGGGAATTTGGGGAATAATGCACCAAAGGTCCTTGAGTGGCCAAGAGGATCCTCAAAGCTGGAATGATGATCCAGGCCAACAACTCCGGCACCTCTGGGACGTGTGGGAGCAGGAAACCCGGAGTTAATCCATGTTAGGATCAAAGCTGTGGTGGCCCTGTGGCATTCCAGGGATTCCAGTGTAATTCCAAATCCCACAGCATGTGCTAATTCCCACTAACAGTGCCCACAGGGCTTCATCCCTGTGCGCCTGGACTGGGAGCCGGAGGATCCCTAAAAACTCCCGAGCTGAGGCATCCTCCAAGTATCCTCAGGGATTCCAAGTGATTCCTCCTCCTTCCTATTTTTGCTCTGCGCTTTCTGAAACTTCCAGGCAGGAATCTCCCAGCCCTGGGCCGTATCCAAAGGCTCCTGGTGGAGGTAGGAACGTGGGAGTCGGAATAACCAAACACTTGAGCTTTTTTGGGAATGAGCACAAAACTCCAGCTCCCTTTTCAGATCCTGCTTTTTGTCAACTCTGTGGGAAGAGCCGGATGCAAAGGTTCAGGAAGAGGGAAAACGGTTGGATTTTGGGATTTCCATGATCCTCGTGCTGAGGGTCCTTCCCTTTCTTGCTCCTAACGGGACGTTTGCAATTCCCTGACTCTCAGAGCGTGGATTTATCCACCTCACGCCATCTCCAATGGAAAACATTATGCAAACTGCCTGGAATTCAAAATCTGGGAACAGAACCTCTGGTTTTTATGGGACACCAGCCCTGTGACTCGCTCCTATGGGATGGATCCTCCCGGAGGGATTGAGGGGGTGTGCAGCTCCCAAGCTGGAATTTTGGGAAGCATGAGCTGCCAAGGAGGGAGAGGCTCATCCCTGGAGGGCGCTTGGTTTTTCCACCACTGAACTCTTGCCCTCCAAAGTGGGAATTTCTTCCTGGTGGTTTCCAGGAGCAGCAGCTTGGGTCTTGTCCCGTTTGGGAAAGCTGAGATCCCAGTGGGCCGGTCCTTGGAATGTGCTAGAGCCCAGTGGGGGTTTTGGGATATTGGGAAGAAATTCTTCCCTGTGAGGGCGGTGAGGCCCTGGAATTGATTTTCCGGGGAAGCCTTGGCTGCCCCATCCCTGGAAGTGTCCGAGGCCAGGTTGGAAAAGGGCTTGGAGCAGCCTGGGATAGTGGAAGGTGGATCAGATGATCCTTAAAGTCCCTTCCCACCCAAACCATTCCCAGGATTCCATGATTCTGATTCTAACCTCTGCTTCAGTCCCGAAATCCAAGTGTCCTCGCCTCCATATCCCCCAGGATTTACATATGTCCTTCCCAAAGGATTTAAGCTCATCCCTGGGAGCTCCCATTAGGGGAAGGTGGGAGGCAGGGGGTGGGAATGGGTGATCCTTAAGGATCCTGCTCCCTTCCCACCCGAACCGTTCCAGGATTCCATGAAAGCAGAGCCCGTTTCTTTGGGATTGCCCGGGCGAGGGGCGGCCCCGGTTCCCAAGCGCGCACAGACCCAGACCGAGGGATCGGGGCGGGAATTCCGCTGGGGGGTCGGGGCGGCCGGTTTGGAGGCGGCGCGGGAGGCTTCCCCAGCCCTTTTCCCAAAGCGGGCTCTGGCGGTGCTGTCCCGGCAGGACCCGGAGTTCAGTAATGCTGACCAGATGGACCTGTACGACGACGTGCTGACGGCCAGCTCCCAGCCCCAGGACAAGCGCTCCGGCGGCTCGGAAGCGCCTCCGGAGATGCGTCCGGAGCCGTCCCCCAAGGCCCACAGCAAACCCCCGGCCATCCTCTACACCTACAGCGGGCTCCGCAACAAGAGGGCCGCCGTCTACGTCGGGAGCTTCTCCTGGGTGAGGCCGGGCAGGAGCTGGAGAGCCCTCCCGGGGAGTTTGGGAACTCGTCGGGATCCTTTGGGGGTGTTCGGGGCTGGTTCTGGGGGGTTCTGGGCTCCTCCGCTGGGAGCTGCTCCTCCTCAATCCACGCTGTCCCAGCCTGGGCTTGGGATACTCAGGGAAAAGGGATTTGTGTCCCTGAGAGCTCCAGAGAAACCCCTCAGGGGCTGCCAGGCTCTTTTGGGGGTGTTCGGGGAGCATTCTGGGTTCTTTTGGGAGCTGCTCCTCCTCAGTCCATCCTGGTATCCCAGCCTGGGTTGTGAGCTGGGCTTGGCCCTGTGATCCTCAAGGAAAAGGGATTTGTATCCCTGAGAGATCCAAAGAAACCCCGAAGGAGCTTCAGAAAAACTCCTGAGGGGCTGCTGGGCCCTTTTTGGGGGGACTAAAGGGTTCTTTTGTGGGGGTTTGGGGCTCTTTTCAGGGGGTTCTGGGATCTTTGGAGGGGCTGCTCCTCCTCAATCCACACTGTCCCAGTATCCCAACCTGGGTTGTGAGCTGGGCTTGGCCTTGTGATCCTTAGGAAAAAGGGATTTGTGTCCCTGAGGGCTCCAAAGAAACCCCTGAGGGGCTGCCAGGCTCTGTTGAGGGGATTAAAGGGTTCTTTTTAGGGGATTTGGGGCTCTTTTGGGGGGGGGGGTCTGGGTTCTTTTGGGAGCTGCTCCTCCTCAATCCACACTGTTCCAGTATCCCATCTTGGGTTGTGAGCTGGGCTTGGACTTGGGATCCTCAGGGAAAAGGGATTTGTATCCCTGAGGGCTTCAAGGAAACCCATGTTGGGCTGCAGGGCTTTTTGGGGTGGGTTTCTCAGCTCTTTGGGGGGGCTCCAGGGTTTTTTAGGGGAGTTCTGGGATATTTGGAAGGGCAGCTCCTCCTCAATCCGCACCATCCTGGCATTCCAGGCTGGGCTGTGAGCTGGGCTTGGCCTTGGGATCCTCAGGAAAAAGGGATTTGCATCCCTGAGGGGCTTCTGAGCACTTTGGGGTGGGTGCCCACCCTGGTGCCCCTCCATGGGCGTGACCTTTGGGAGCTGCTCCCAAATCCCCTTTTCCCATAGGGAGAGTTCTGGGAAGGCTCCGTCTTGCCCAGAGAACAGGGAGACCTCCGATATCCATTCCCAGGGCTTTTTCCAGAGCTGAGAGGATTTGAATCCCTCCCTGAGGGACTCTGGGGGTGACATTCCTGAGGCGGGTGGGGGACACTGGGGATGGACAGACATCCCGTTCCCTGTTCCCTCAGTGGACGACGGACCAGCAGCTGATCCAGACCATCCGCTCCGTCGGAGTCTACGACGTGGTGGAGCTGAAATTCGCGGAAAACCGAGCCAATGGCCAATCCAAGGGGTGAGAGCTGACGGGATTGGGGCGGGAATGGGGGCAGCCGGCACGTCCCTGGTTTTGGGGAGGGGTGAGGGTGCTTTTCCTGGCTGGCACAGGGGATGCACCCAGAGCCAGGATGGCAAAGCGGAGACTCCCAAAGTGAATGGAAAAGGGAGGAGGGGGAGTGGAACACCGGGATGGGATCAGGAACGGGGGGTCTGTGTGGGGGAGTGGAACACCGGGATGGGATTAGGAATGGGGGGTCTGTGTGGGGGAGTGGAACACCGGGATGGGATCAGGAACGGGGGGGTCTGTGTGGAGGGTGGGATTTGGGAAGGGGGTCCCTCACCTGGAGCAGGGGGTGAACCTCCCCGTGTCCCACGCAGGTACGCGGAGGTGGTGGTGGCCTCCGAGAACTCGGTGCACAAACTGCTGGAGCTGCTTCCCGGGAAGATCCTGAACGGAGACAAGGTGGAGGTGAGGTTGGCCACCCGGCAGAACCTGTCCCAGTTCGAGGCCCAGGCTCGGAAACGTGAGTGCGGCGTCGGGACGACGCGGGCGGGGGGATCCACGGCACACAGAGCCCCCCAAACTCCCCCCCGGATCAGCTGCCAGGCCCAGCCCCGCGAGCCCTCGGCACGGGGGGAAAAGCAGGAGTGCGTGGGGGTTGTTTTTCCCGTTCCTGAGCCGGATTAGCTCCTGACCCGAGTCTTTATGATCCCCTTTTAGGTGCTCCCACACTGCGAAGATCCCTCGTAGCCTCCTCCTCCTCCTCTCCAAACTGAATGGGCTTAAGCTCTTCAGGCTCTGGGCATAGCTAAGACCCTCCATATCTATTAGTAGCTCCAATCTGGATCTGCTCCAGAGTTTTTCCATCCCTGCGGAGGTAAGGTGCCCAACACTGGAGGAATATTCCAGCTGGGACCTGGCCGTATGGCGATAGGTGGTCCTGGCCTCACTCCGCAGCGATGCGACGGGATCCGCAGGGATTGTCCTGGCAGGAGTGTCCAAGGAGGTCTTTGTAGGTCCCATGGCATGTTTGGTGCAAGGAAAACCACCCCCTTCCCGGCCTCCGACCTGCCCCTGGAGTTTTGGTGGAGCAGGGAGCGATCTCTGAGAGTTCCGGGTGCCCTCGGGGCGCAGCGGAGCTTCCATGGATCCTTTGGGAGCCGTGGCTCCCTCAAGCCCCTCCTTTCTCATCCTCAAAGCCTCTTTGAACAGAGAAAGGCTTCTTGTCCCTCTTGGAATGCCGAGTTTTCCTTCCTCTGGCAGCGGCTCCACTGCTGTTAGTTCTGCCCCCTCCTCGTGCTCCTCCACGCTTGGGCCTTCCCAAATCCACGTGTGGCTCAGGCTCTCCGGGTCTTTGGGGATCTCCCCCCGCTCCTTGTGGCTTTTGGCTCCTGTCCCTGTGTCCTCCCTGTCCCTCAGGGCACCGTGCGGGTTCTTGGCGAGCTCTTGGAAAAACCCATGGAAGCGGAGGCTGCATTTGGCCAGCTGGATCTTTTCCCTGGGCACCTCCAGCTCTCCGGGGGTGGGAGGAAGAGGAGGAGCGGGAGCTC
Source organism: Chiroxiphia lanceolata (assembly GCF_009829145.1). NCBI lineage: Eukaryota > Metazoa > Chordata > Aves > Passeriformes > Pipridae > Chiroxiphia > Chiroxiphia lanceolata. The sequence continues at coordinate 195,192 of NC_045642.1, forward strand.
TCCGAGACCTGGAGACCCTCCAGCTGGAATTCACAGCTCTTCCCCCCCCCCGTCCCGATTCCAGGTGTGCCGCCGCGGGCCCACTCCCGGGATTCCGTGGACGCCGTGGACGGCCGGGCGACGCCGACGGACAGCGCGCTGCCCCCTTCCCGCATGGAAAAGCCCCCCTCGGTCCTGCCCTTCTTCAGCCGCCCCCCCGCACTGCCCCTCATGGGGCTGCCCCCCCCGCCCATGCCCCCCCCGCCCCCCCTGTCCTCCGCCTTCGGGGTCCCTCCTCCTCCTCCCGGAATTCCCTACCAGCACCTCCTGCCCCCGCCGCCCCGGCTGCCCCCTCCCCTGGCCGTGCCCCCTCCAGGGGCCGTTCCCCCCGCCCTGCACCTCAATCCCGCCTTCTTCCCACCTCCCACCGCCGCGCTGGGACCCCCCCCGGATACCTATGGCAAGGCCATGGCTCCCTACAACCACAGCAGGTGAGCCGGGCGGGGGGAAGTCGGGAGGGGGGGAATAGGGGCGGGAAGGGAGGGGATGGGATGCTCCCGGAGGCTTTGGGTGCCCTACTAATCCCGGAATTCCAGCAGCCGGGAGCTGGGCCCGCTGCCCCCGGCCGTGAGCGAGGGGGAGTTTGAGGAGATCATGAACCGCAACCGCGCCATTTCCAGCAGCGCCATTTCCAAGGCCGTGTCCGGCGCCAGCGCAGGTAATTCCCGCCTCCTTCCCAGACCCCGTCCCGGGGCGGATTCCCGCTCCTGATCCCTTCGCTCCCGGCTTTCCCAGGCGACTACAGCAACGCCATCGAGACGCTGCTCACGGCCATCGCCGTCATCAAACAGTCGCGCGTGGCCGGGGACGAGCGGTGCCGCGTCCTGCTCTCCTCCCTCAAGGATTGCCTGCATGGAATAGAGGCCAAATCCTACAGCAGCAGCTCCAGCAGCAGCTCCAGGTATCCCTGTGGGTCCCACCTAACTGGATGCTGCCCCTGGATCCGAAGATCCAGCCCGGCGGGGCCCGGGGTGAGTGACTGAAATGTGCCTCTCTTTGTCTTCTCGTCCCGCTCTTTTCCCAAGGAAAAGGCACCGATCCCGGGAGCGCTCGCCCAGCCGGTCCCGCGAGAGCAGCCGGAGGCACCGGGATCTGCTGCACGGCGACGAGCGGCACGAGGATTATTTCCCGGAGCGGAGCCGGGAGCACGAGCGGCACCGGGACAGGGACAGAGACAGGGACCGGCACCACTGAGGCAGGTCGGGGGCCCGGGAGCCCCGGGGGAGGAGGGACCAGGGGGGCTCTGACCTCACCCCCCCTCTCTCCCCGCAGGAATTCCGCAGGAAGTGGTTTTTAATGGACTCGTATCTCCTCACCTCGACACGCCCCGAGGCCGCTCCGCCCCATCCCGGCCCCTTCCCAGCCACTCCCAGCCCTCTCCCAGCACCTCGTGGCCTTGGGAATCCCCCCCCCACCTGCTGCTGCTGCTGCTGCTGCTGCTTCCCGGGGCCATCCCGCTCCGCTCCGTGGACACTCGGACCCAAAGAGAAATGGTGCTTTTATTCCATGGAGGGAGGTTTGTGAGCCCTTCCCAATCCGGGGGGGGGTAAACGGAGGGGACGGAGCCCTCCCGATCCCGGGCTCCAATCCCGGGATCAGGAGCCACGTGCCGGCCTCTGGATCGCCTGGGGACACTCCCGTCCCCATCGCCCCGGCGGGACACCGGGCCACTCTCCTCCTTTTCCACCCTCGCCCTCCAGGAGTTGGGAAAAGAGGGGCTGGAGCTGGGCCGGGGGTCACCCCCTTCTCTATCCCGACATTCCCCACAGCAGCATTCCCACCTGAACGGCAGCTCCGGCCTCTCCCGCGGCGCCTTCCTTGTTTTAGAGGAAGCGGAGGAGGCAGGGCAGGCTGCGATTCCCTCGGCTCCCCTCCTGATCCCTCGGGATCCCCGAGCAGGAGAGGGAGAGCCCAGGAGGGTTGGGATGAGCCGGGACACACCGGTGACTTCCAGGGCTGGAATCGCCCCCCGGAGCTATTCCCAAGGCGGGAAAACCCAGGCTCTGGGAAGTCTTTTTAAGTTGAACTCTCCCCAAAATCAGGAATAACACCCCCCCCGATTTCCCAAGCCCCACGAGGTGGGAGCGCTCGGCAGGAGAGGTCCGGGTTTTTTTTACTTAAACGCCACAGATTTTTAGTTTCTTTCCAAATAGTGGAGGGGGGGAAAAAAAAATTCCCTCAAACTTGCAGAGCGAATCCCTGGAAGCCCCAGCGAGGAGCTGCCCCCTCCTGCTCGCAGTGATTAGATTTGTCTTTGGATAGGTTGGAAAAATATTGTGTAATAAACTCGATGACGTTGTCAAGTCTTTTACACGGCGCTCCCGTCACGTTCCTGCCGTGGGATTTGGGAAGGGGAGGGATTTGGGGAGCCTTAAGTGCCTGTTTTGCCTCACATCGTCCTCTGAGGGGCTCCCCTGTGTTTCCCAGGGCAGCCCGGAGCGCTCCCACATTCCCAGGCACCAGGTAAAAATAAATATTTATTGGAAAATAGCGAACTGTTCCGGAAGGGCGTAGAAAAAATAAGGATTCTTCGTACCTTGAGCTGGCACAAGTTCGGAGGGGGGTGAGTTCAGGCAGGAGCAGGTCCCTGGCACATGCTGCGGGTGAGGTGGGAAGCGGGAAAAGCAGGAGGGATGTGTCCATGTGAGAGTGGGAAAGGTGGGAGGGATGAGTCCAAGTGTAGAAGTGGGAAAAGCGGAAGGGATGTGTCCAGGTGGGAGTGGGAGAGGTAGGAGGGAGGATTTGTCCGGACAGGAGCAGAAAAGGTGGGAAGGGTGAGTCCAGGTAGGAGCAGGAGAGGTGGGAGGGATGAGTCCAGGTGAAATGAGGAGTGGAAAAAGTGGGATCCCTCCCTTTCCCAGGGCTGGGAAGTGGAGCTGGCGCCGGTCACACTTCCCTGTGTCCCTGGGCCGTGTCCCCGGTGTGGCCTCAGTAGGGATCCGCACTATGGGAAAGGACAAAGGGAGGGATGGGTCGGCACCAAACCAACCTGGAGACTCCCCCGGCGCGTCCCCAGTCCCGGGATGCGGCACCTGGAGAAGGAGAGCAGCGCCAGGAGGCCCAGGAGCAGCTCGAGGCCGTAGAAGAGGAGCAGGATGGCGCTCAGGAAGGATTCCAGGCGCAGGGAATAGGTCTGGAGCAGCAGGTAGTACCCGGCCAGCGCCGCCGCCGGCACCGTGAGCGCCAGGCTGAGCGACAGCGGCACCTTCCGCCGGCACAGGTTCCCCTTGGAGCCTGCGGGATACACGGGATCAGGGCGGGACACGGCCAGGGACACCTTCCACTGCTCCAGGTTGCTCCAACCCGGCTGCGAGAACTTCCAGGGATGGGGCAGCCACAGCTTCCCCGGGAAATCCATTCCAGTGTCTCGCCGTCCTCACAGGGAAGAATTTCTTCCCAGTATCCGATTTAAACTAGCACATGGAATCCTGGAATGCTTCGGGTTGGAAAGGACCTTATATTCCATCTCGTTCCCACCCCCTTCCGTGGGCAGGGACACTTTCCACCAGCCCAGGTTGCTCCAAGCCCCGCGCAGCCTGTCCTGGAACATCCGGGGCTGGATTTCGGGCTTATCCCAGGACTCCGCACTCCCCGTGGAGCCTCTGGAATTTTGGGGGAGGGAACTCACCGAAGAAGATCCGCGTGGCCTCAGTGCCGAGGTAGAGAAGGAGCAGCACCACGTCCAGCACCAGGTTGGAGACGGGATAGGGCAGGAGCAGCACTGCGGGAAGAGCCGCGCGGGAATCACATCCCTGCCCGTCCCGGCGAGCTCGGGAAGGGGGCTGGAGCGGGGGGGTCTCACCCTTGTACACGAACACGAACGCCTCCAGGAGGAAATAAGTGGCGCTGTACCAGCCGTTGAGGAAAAGCAGGATCTGCAGCGGCGCCGAGGAGCGATGGCGGCCTGAGGGGACACGGGGCGGCCGTGAGGGAGGGGCGCGGGGGGGTGTGGGCCGCGAGCCCTGTAGCGCCTTGGCCACCCCCCAACCCCGCTCCCAGCCCCACTCCCATCCCCGGTTCCCCCCAGGATCCCCCGATATCCCGCTTTTCCCGCCCCGGTCCCGCTCCCACCCCTGGGCGCCATCTTCCATCTCCATGGGAACCGCCGCCGCCGCGCCCGCCCGCCCGCCAAGGGGCGCTAAGCGCACGGCCAGGGCCGCTCTACCCGCCCCTCTCGACGGTCACGCCGCCGCTCTACCCGCGCCTCTCTATGGTATGAGGACTGACAGGCCGGGCCGAGGGTTCGAGACCCCCGCCTTCCCAAATCCTACGATTCATTGGGATGAGAATCCCACGCCGCAAAAGTGGGAATAACCCCGTTTGGTGGCTGCAAGTGCAGCACTGACCGGGTTCCAGTGAAGGTCAGGCTGTGGGGATGGCAGATGTGACACCGGGGGGGTCCAGGGAGGGAGAAACACCCGGGAGCCGCTGGAAAACTCATCCTGTTTATTCCTTTACAGTTCCCAAAAATATTCCAGCCCCAGCCGAGGCTGTGGTGCCAGGATGGACATTCCTGCAGGGACACCCCACAAGCCTCCCACTGACTCCCAGCATCCAGGAGGAAGAGGAGGAAGGACAAGCCGGGACTGATCCCACGGAGCGCAGGGAGACTCCAGGGGATTCCAGGGATCCGTCAGCCACGGAAGTGGGCAAATTCCTGGCGGAGCCAGAGGGAATCCTGGTAGAAGAGGGGGTCTCCCAGGTGCACGGCTGTCCGCTTGTAGAAGTAGCAGTAGAGCACGGCCGCTGCGGGAATTCGAGGGGATTCGGTGACCGGGATTTCGGATTTGTGTCCAAGGGGTGTGGGATCCCCCTCAGCCCCGATCCCAGCAGTTCTTACCCAGCCTCTGGAAAACGAAGAGGGTCTGGAGGCCTTCGGTCCAGATGAAGCGGCTGGAGTCGCGCCAGCGCAGGTTCTGAGGGAATGGAAAACCGGGAATAACCCCCGGAGCAGTTTGGGGAGCCCCCTTCCCAAAGATTGTGAGGGTGATGGACAGCTGAGAATAACCCCTGGAACAGTTTGGGAGGGTCCCCTTCCCAAAGAGTCCGAGGGGGACAGAGAACTGGGAATAACCCCTGCAGCAGGTCGGGGGAGCCCCCATTCCAGAGATTCTGAGGGGGGCGGAGGGATGGGAACAAACCCTGGAGAAAGTTTGGGGGAGCCCCATCCCAAAGGTCCTGAGGGGGATGGAGGCACATCCAGCTGGGAATAAGCCCTGGAGCGGTTTGGGAAGGCCCCCATCCCGAAGGTTAAGCAGCTCAGGGGATTTAGGCACGGAGCCAGGCCCTATTCCGGCTTCAGACCTGCAGATCCCTGCAAATCCCTGCAAATCCCCCTCCTGGATAACGCCGGCAGCGCCGGAGCAGCCACCGTGGCACGGGATGGCTCCCGGCCCTCCCAAAACATTCCCTGTGCCCTGCAGCAGGAACAGACCCTTGGGAAAGGGATGTCCAGGGGATGGGAAGGGTGAGGATCTGCTCTGTTGGGAAGGGGCCGGGAAGGAATTTATTTTGGAAAGGGGAAAGTGCTGCCAGGACAGAACCAGGAGCCCGGACAGGGCAGGCCCACACGTAGGGATTAATCCCTAGGAAAACAGGAGCTGCTGGAATAAGTTTTCCCTGGGGAAAGAGCATTTTCTGACAGGTTATTCCCTTAGGGAATGGGCTGGGATGGGGTGGCACAGGAAAGGACCCTTTCAGCCCGATTCCAACACTGGGATCACAGAAGGGGACACCAAACTGTCACTGTGGGGGACTTGGAGCTGCTGGACTTTTCCCAGGGAAAGAGTGTTTCCTGACAGGTTATTCCTTAAGGAATGGGCTGGGATGGGTTGGGACAGGGCAGGACCCTTCCAGCCCTATTCCAACAGCGGGATCATGGAAAGGGACACCAAACTGTCACCGCGGGGGAAGACGGCGAGAGAGGCCCGAGGGGAGCCCTCCTGGGAAAATCCCTCGGGAGAATCCAGCTGTTCCCAGCCCGGCCTACCATGATCCAGACGTGGAAGGAGATGCTGAGCGCCAGGTAGGCGGCGGAGAGCAGGATGGTCCCCTTGAACTTGTGGAAAAGCAGGCTGACCAATCCCGCCTGGAACACGAAGGTGTTGAAGAACATGAGGAAGACGATGATGACGTTGAAGAGGATGGCGATGTCCTGGATGCTGCCGGGAAAACGTGGCCGTTGGGGCGGTTGGGATCTCCGGGATCCCCGGGATCTCCCGCCCTCCCCTCCCCGGCACTCACATGAAGAGGACGAGCTGCACGGCCGGAGCCGTCCGGAGCAGCTCCGAGAAGGAATTCACGAACAGGTCGTAGGAAAGCAGCAGGAACTGCAGGAACAGCACCAGGCTGTAGTTGCTGGGCTGGAGCATCCTCCTCTCCCAGGCCTTGGAGCGCTCAGCCCCGGCATTCCCGACGGATCATGGCGCTGGGGGGGGGCTCAGCGGGGCCGCTCCCGACATCCCGCGCCTGGAGAAGGGGCACAGGGATTGTTTGTTTGCTGGGATGGATCCCAGGGATTGTTTGGTAAGTGGGATGGATCCCAGGGCCTCTCCCAATGTCCTGGTCCTGGAGGGGGCACAGGGATTGTGGGATGGATCCCAGGGCTTCTCCCAACATCCAGGACCTGGAGGGGGCACAGGGATTGTGGGATGGATCCTAGGGCCTCTCCCAACATCCAGGACCTGGAGGGGGTACAGGGATTGTGGGATGGATCCCAGGGATTGTTTGGTAAGTGGGATGGATCCCAGGGCCTCTCCCAACACCCAGGACCTGGAGAAGGGGTACAGGCATTGTGGGATGGATCCCAGGGCCTCTCCCAACATCCAGGACCTGGAGAAGGGGCAGAGGGATTGTGGGATGGATCCCAGGGCCTCTCCCAACATCCAGGACCTGGAGAAGGGGCACAGGGATTGTGGGATGGATCCCAGGGCTTCTCCCAACATCCTGGTCCTGGAGGGGGCACAGGGATTGTGGGATGGATCCCAGGGCCTCTCCCAACATCCAGGACCTGGAAAAGGGGTACAGGGATTGTGGGATGGATCCCAGGACCTCCCAACATCCAGGACCTGGAGAAGGGGCAGAGGGATTGTGGGATGGATCCCAGGGCCTCTCCCAACATCCAGGACCTGGAGAAGGGGCACAGGGATTGTGGGATGGATCCCAGGGCTTCTCCCAACATCCTGGTCCTGGAGGGGGCACAGGGATTGTGGGATGGATCCCAGGGCCTCTCCCAACATCCAGGACCTGGAAAAGGGGTACAGGGATTGTGGGATGGATCCCAGGACCTCCCAACATCCAGGACCTGGAGAAGGGGCACAGGGATTGTGGGATGGATCCCAGGGCCTCTCCCAACACCCAGGACCTGGAAAAGGGGTACAGGAATTCTTTGGTAGGTGGGATAGATCCTAGGGGCTCTCCTTAAATCCAGAACCTGGAGAGGGGATTTAGGGATTGTGGGATGGATCCTGGGGGCTTTCCCAATATCCAGGACCTGCAGGGCGCACAGGGATTGTTTGGCAGCTGGGATGGGCAGTGGGAAAACCAGGAAAATCTAGTGAGCTGTGTCCCCTCCCCCTTCAAATCCATCCCAAATCTCCACGTGAGGAAATCCAGGGATGAGGGAGCCATGCAATCCCAGGGAGCAGCGTCCAGGCAGGTTATTCCCGGCTCCATGGGCAGTGCCGGGCAGGACACGCTCCAGGAGCAGGTTTGGGCACGTCCCGCTCCGGGCAGAGGAGAGGGGTGAGGATACAGCCGGGAATTTGGGAACACGGGAGCAGGTACAGCACTCCTGGGCCATGTATCCCATGGGAGCAGCCCCCCCGGGAACATCCCGGCTGGAGAAGGGAGGGAGGGGGTGTGGGAAATCAGGGACCTTCCATGCCCTGGAAGGAGAGGGGTGGGATGGAGAATTAATTCCCTGAGGGGGAAACACGGGGATGGAAATGTTGGGAAAGGGATGGAAAGGGGGGAAAAGGGATGAAAAGGGAGGAAAGGGTTGGAAATGGGGCAGAAGAAGGGCTGGACACGGGGGCAGGAAAGGGATGGAAAGCAGCAGAAGTGGCTGGAAATGAGGGAGAAAGGGTTGAACGTGGGGAAAAGGGCTGGAGATGGAGGGAAAACGGGCTGGATATGGAGAACGAAAGGGGTTGGAATGGAGCCTAGAAAAGGTCTGGATACGTGAAAGAAGTGGTTGGAAAAGGGGGGGGAAGGGTTGGACCCAGGAAAAAAGCACTAGAAGTGGAAGGAATGGCTGGATATGGGAATTAAGGGGATCACTCCCTCCCCCAGACCCCACGTCACCCCCCCTTTCTCACAGACACCCCTCCACCATTCCGGGGCACCCGCCTCCGCCTCCCCCTTTCCCCCGCCCGGCTCCCCACCCCCGGGGCCGCCCCCTGATGCCCCCAAACCCCCCCTGGGTTACGAGTGTCCCGTCCCGAGGGTCTCGAGGGGTCCCCGCCATGTCCCCCCCGCCCCGGGCGCTGACCCGCCGCCGCCATCTTGGTCTCCATGGCAACAGCCGCCGGGGCCCGGAAGAGATGCCGGAAGTGGCGCCTGGAGGACCCGCTCGGGGCCGCTCTGGCCGCCGCTCTCTCTGGTGGCGGCGCATTGGCGGCGGTACCATAGAGATGAGCGGGCAGAGAGGCGCCCGCCAAGATGGCGACGCCCAGTGATGAGGAGGGGGCGGTGGGGCCCAGGTACGGCCCCGGGGGCGGGGGGGTCGGGGGGCGGCTCCGGGAGCCGGGAGGGGCCGAGGGGCCTCCTGGGCTGGGTTTGGGGGCGTTTCAGGGCCGGGGCCTGTGTCCTCAGGTTCAGGGGAGCCCCAGGTTTGGGGGCTCCATGTCCCGGATTCTGGGGAGCCGTGGGGTCCCGTTTCCCAGGTTTTGGGCACCCACGAGTTCCTGTGTCCCCAGTTTTGGGGAACCGTGGGGCCCCATGTCCCCACCCCTTCCCGCCCCAATGCCCCGTGGGGCAGCTGATTTTGGGGAGCCGGGGCTTCCCCCACCCCCGGAGGGGCCAGAAATAGCCCTCTGTGGGGGCACATGCAAATCACATGCAAATGAGGCTCCTGCCAATCACCCCCTGCGGGGAGGTCACACGCTGCCATTCCCTGGGAATTCGGCTCTGTACGTCCTGCTCCATCCCTGGATCCGTGCCAATCCAGGGAGCAGCTGGGCACCCAACACCCCCTCGAGATTCCCAGTTCCCCTTTCCGCGGCTCCTCCGCGGAGTGCGGTCGGAGCCGTCCCCAGGTGCCACCACCAACCCCCCTGGATCCGTGCCTGACCTCCTTCCCAGCCCAGGGAGCAGCTGGGCCTGCTCACCCCCTCAGGGTTCCTGCTTCCCCTTTCTGTGGCTCCTCCCTGGGGGGTGTCCATCCGTCCACCCGTCCATCCATCCCCGACCTCCTTCCCAGGGCTGGGAAGCAGCTGGAACCCGGCCTCCAACCCTGGCTGGGAAGCAGCTCCGTCCCTGTCGCCTTTCCTGGGCTGGGAAGCAGCTCCATCCTTGTCACCCTTCCTAGTCCAGGCCCCCCCCTCCCCTCGGTTCCCTGTGCCCCCCCCGCCCCCTCAGGGTTCCCAGTTCCCCTTTCCGTGGCTCCTCCCCGGAGCGACTCCAGACCCTGAGCCGGCTCCTCGCTCGTCCCCAGGTGCCACCAGCGCTCCGTGGCCATGCTGGACATTCCCTTCCCGCCTTTCTGCGCCTTCCTGGGATCCCTGGGCTTGCTCTGCGTGGCCCTGGTGGGCGCCTGGTGCCAGCACTGGCGCGGGGGCTTTTCCCTGGATGGCGGATCCCGGACTTTCAACTGGCACCCGGTGCTGATGGTGACGGGCTTGGTGGTTCTCTACGGAGCAGGTGAGCACAGGGAGCGCCGGGAATCCCAGCGCCGCCCCTTCCTGACCTTTTTCCCCTCACAGCTGCCCTGGTTTACCGCGTTCCCAACACCTGGAGCGGCCCCAAGCTTCCCTGGAAGCTGCTGCACGGCGGCCTGGCTTTGGGAGCGTTCGTCCTCACCGTGCTGGGGTTAGCGGCCGTGTTCCGCTTCCACAATTCCAACGGGACGCCCAACATGTACTCCCTGCACAGCTGGATGGGGCTGGGAACCGTCCTGCTCTTCTCCTGCCAGGTGGGAGCACTCCCGGATCCCCCAAGCTCCCCCCGGCATCCCGAGTTTTCCTGTCCTCACTGAGTTTTCCCGCAGTGGGCGGCGGGATTTGGAGCGTTCCTGCTTCCCTGGGCTCCCGCCTGGCTCCGGCAGCTGTACAAGCCCATCCATGTTTTCTTTGGCTCCACCATCCTCATGTTGTCTGTGGCTTCCTGCGTGTCGGGAATCAACGAGAAGCTTTTCTTCAGCCTGTGAGTGCCGGGATAGGGGGGATTGGGAAGAGCCCTCGCAGGGACTGGGAGGCTCGGGGTGGGATTTTGGCTGCATGAGGGAAAAGCTGGACACATCCAGAGCATTCCCAGCCCCACTTCTCCCTCCCAGGAAAAACGGGACCACGCAGTACAAGCTCCTTCCTGCCGAGGCCGTGTTTGCCAACACTTTGGGAATCCTGATCCTGCTTTTCGGGGTGCTGGTGGTGGGTGCCCTGGCCAGGCCCAGCTGGAAGCGCCCGGATTCCGACTCCCTGGATTCCCGCCAGGTACCGGGAACACGCTGGGTGGATTTGGGAAGCAGAATTTGGGAGCACAGCCCCAAGGGTGGGGAAGGATCCCGGCTGATTCCTCTCTTCCCACAGCCCCTGCTCTCTGCCGAGCGCTGATCCCAAAGGATCTCCCAGCATTCCTGAGGGGTTTCCTGCATCCTTGCCATCCCAAGGATTTCCCAGCACACCCAGTGTGTCTCCTGCATTCTCGTGCCTCCACGTGCCAGCTCCTGCCTGGATTTCCAGCTGTGCCAAACCCCAGCCCTTCCCGGTGCCACCCTGGAGCTGCCAGAGCCTCGTCAGGACAAAGAGGAACATCCGTGTTATTCCCACGTGTCACTCCCACTCCAGGGAATCTGGCTCAGCAGGACAGGGATGGAGCCACTCAGGGACATGGAATAAACCAGTGGCTTCCGCAGGAATCCCGCACTCAAATCCATGGGGATAAGCGGAGCCGGGGTGGGATTGGTGGGAGCGGCGGGATCTCGGGAGCAGGTCCTGGCCAGGCCAAGCCGTGCCTTCCAAGGGCTCCTCTGCTCCCTGGGAACGTGGGATAGATCCCTGTGGTCACCCCACGGGATTTGGGGTCATGCTCTGCCCTGTCTCTGCTTCTCCTTCCCTCTGATCCCCGTGGCCAGAGCCATGTGAGCCCTGGAGCTTCCCCCTCCACACCCCAGCTTTCCTTCCTCCCCCGCGGTCACACGATCCCTGTTCCCGTCCCCCTTCCCGGCCTGGAGCGACGGGGGGACACAGGGGGCTGTCGGGGAACATGTCCCTGTCCTGGAGGGGGGGACACAGGGGGCTGTTGGGGAACATGTCCCTGTCCCGGAGGGGGGGACACAGGGGGCTGTTGGGGGCCACAGAGGTTTTTTGGGATACACGTCCCTGTCACCGTGGGGGGACACAGAAGGTTACTGGGGGACATGTCTCCAAGGATTTTTTGGGATATGTGTCCCTCTCATCACGAGGGGACACGGAGGGTTATTTGGGGACATGGAGGGTTTTTTGGGGATACACACGAGGCGGGACACAGAGAATTGCTGGGGGACACGTCTCCAAAGGTTTATTGGGATGCACACCCCCGTCACCGAGAAGGGACAAAGAGATCTAGTGGGGGACACAGATTTTTTGGGATGCACATCCCCATGGGTGTGGGGGGACACAAAGGGGTTACTGGGGGACACGTCTCCTAAGGTTTATTGGGATCCACATCCCTGTCACTACGGGGGACACGGAGGTTTTGTGGGATACACTACTTGGGGTCCCGCAGCCCCCCCAGCACGGCCCCCAGCACGGCAGCCACGGCCACGGCCCCGGGATCGGGATGCTCCAGCCGGGATGAGCGGATGTAACTGGCTCTTCCCGCCCCGGCCTCCATGTGCTTGGTGGCCTCCGCCGCCACCTCGGCGCTCTGCCAGGGAAAAGCAGGGATGTTTTCCAGCATTCCCATCCAGTTGTCCCACCGTCCCGGCTCCGGGCTCTCCGTACCTGCACCGCGGCCTCCAGCACCCGGAGCGGGTCGGCCCCGGGAGCGCGCAGGGAATGCAGAGCCTTTGCGGCTGCACACAGCGAATCCAGCTGGGAAAAAACGGGAACGGGGCTGGGAGCCAGTGCTGAGGCCAGGCTGGAACCCCCCGGCACCCCCTGGAATTTCCCCTTGGCCCCTGGGTATCCCACGGGATTCTGGAACTCACCATCGTCCGGTCTCCTGGCGCGGCTCCTCCATACCTGTGTTGGATGCAGGGAAACTGGGATTGGGATTCCTGGGGGGATTGGGATCCCTGGGGGGATTGGGATCCCACGGCCCCGGGCACTGACCTTTGCATGGCGTCAATCCCGGAATCCATGGCATCGGCCCACGCCGCGGGATCGCTCCGGCCGCGCAGGGTCCGGGCGGCCGCCGTCAGGAACAGCCCGTAGAGCTTTGGGAATACGGTCACCCCCGTCCTGGGAACGCTTCCAGGTGTCTCCCCGCATTCCCATTCCCACTTACCACTCCGGAGGAGCCTCCCATCTTTTCCAGCAGCAGGTCGGCCAGGCAGGAGAGGAGCTGGGACGGGGCGGCCGGAGGCGGCCGGGAGCGCATCCATTCCCGGATGGCTGCAGGAATGGAGGGAAGAGCGGGATGAGGGGTGGTCCTGGACTCCATGGGAATTCCTGTCCCTCGTGGGGACAAGCAGGAATGCTGTGAGGAAGCTGCCACTGGATGCAAAGACATTCCTGGCCTGTGGCTCCCAGAGTGTGGAAGGGGCATCTTGGGAGTCCCAAATCCCCTGAATGGATGTCCCAGGGAAATCCCCACTCCTGGGATAAGCAGGGATACTCCCAGTTCCATGGGGCAGCTACCTCTGGAAGCAGAGACGTTCCAGGGATACAGTTCCCTGTGGAGACTCCATTCCCTAGGGAGGGGCACTTCAGGGAACCAAATCCCAAGAAAGGAAGCCCCCACTCCTGGGATAAGCAGGGACACCCCCAATTCCATAGGGCATTCCTGAGCCACAACTCCCAGGGCATGAGGACCCTGTTCCATAGAAAGAGGGACCTCGGGGTTCCCAAATCCCAAGAAGGGAAATCCCGGTGAACTCCCCACTCCTGGGCGGTGCTGGCTGGGACACCCTCTCCCCACAATTCCCTGGATATTCCCACACCCACCGTGGGCCGCCCGGGCGTGTGTGTGGCCACAATCCCCATCTCCTGCTTTCCGATCCAGCTGGTTGAGCTTATCCTGGATATCCAGCAAAGTGCTGCACACCCGCTCCAGGACCCGCTGCACCGGCACCGCTCCGGGCCCTGCGGAAAGGAGACATTCCCGAGGGAAACCGAGGCACAGGAGGGGGTCACAAGGGGTTCCAGCTCCAAACCTGTGCCGGTCTCATCCAACGGCTGCCCTGGAACATCCATCGGCGCTGGAATCTCCTCTCTCCGGGCGGTCGCCGGTCCCGCGGGAACGTTGGGCCAAGCCATGGCCGTGGTCTTGGCATCTGGAAAAGCCAGAGGTGACAGTGGCTCAGGATCCTCCTGGATCCTTGCTGGCAGACCCAGCAGCCAGGAATTCCTCTCCCAGGCACTTCATGTCCCATCACCCAGCACCTGGAGACTCCTGTGTCCCCATTCCAGGTGCATCCAGCAGCCAGGAATTCCTCTCCCGGGCACTTCGTGTCCCATCACCCAGCACCTGGAGACCCCTGTGTCCCCATTCCAGGTGCATCCAGCAACCAGGAATTCCGCTCCCAGACATCCCGCCGACCTTGTGCCTGTCACCCAGCTGTGTCCCCTTTCCAGGCATGTCCAGCAGCCAGGAATTCCGCTCCCAGACATTTTGTGTCCCATCACCCAGCACCTGGAGACCCCTGTGTCCCCATTCCAGGTGCATCCAGCAGCCAGGAATTCCTCTCCCAGGCACTTCATGTCCCATCACCCAGCACCTGGAGACTCCTGTGTCCCCATTCCAGGTGCATCCAGCAGCCAGGAATTCCTCTCCCGGGCACTTCGTGTCCCGTCACCCAGCACCTGGAGACCCCTGTGTCCCCATTCCAGGTGCATCCAGCAACCAGGAATTCCGCTCCCAGACATCCCGCCGACCTTGTGCCTGTCACCCAGCTGTGTCCCCTTTCCAGGCATGTCCAGCAGCCAGGAATTCTGCTCCCAGGCACTTCGTGTCCCGTCACCCAGCACCTGGAGACCCCCGCGTGCCCATCCCAGGCCACATTCCCGCCGGGAACTCACCGATCAGCCGCAGCAGCTCCTCATCCACCACCAGCAGGGTGAGGGAGACTCCGGCCATTTCCAGCGCCGTCATGAAACATCCCACCAAGGCCCGGGCGATGCGGATCCCTCGGCTCTCTGCGGGACCCGGGAGCCAGGGGAGGTCATTCCAGAAGGCCCAGAGCCAGGGAAGGGGATCCCAAGAAACCCCCTGCTCACCCAGTCTGCGCACGGCTGCTCCGGCCACGATTCCCAGCTCCAGGCAGGATAATCCACCCAGGTTGTTCACCATGAGCACCACGGAGCACCCTGAGGGATGAGGGGCGGGATGAGACCGGGATCAGGGATTTGGGGGGCAGGGAGGGTCCAGGGGAGCTCACCAGGGGTCAGGGATATGTGGGAAGCATTGGATGGATCCGTCATGTGCTTCAGCATCGTCTCCACGGCCTCATCCGCCGGCAGCACCTGGAGGGGACACAGAGGGTGAGAAGAGCAAAGTGGGGGGATGTGGGAATGCGAGTGAGGTCTGGGAACAGGGAGGACACAGCGGGATCCCCCCCTCACCTTCATCCTGCGCACTCCGGCCTCTCCGTGGATCCCTAGGGAGACGAGGCCGCGTCACATCCCACACTTCCCATGGGGGACAGGGAATCTCAGCCCCCCCCAGGGATCTGGGAGGGATCCAGAGTGGGATCCAGGGAGTCCTTCCTCACCCAGCCCCAGCTCCATCTCATCCTCAGCCAGCTGGAATGAGGGCTTGGATCCCGGGATGCTGCAGGGAGACAGGCTGAGACCCAGGGTACCTGCACGGGAAGGAATGTGCCGTTAAACCTGCTGGGATTTGGGATGCGGGGAGGGAGGGGGCTCATTTTCCAGGGGGGTTGGGGGAATGGGGCTGATTATCCAGGAGAAATGGGGCGGGGAGGGGAGGGGCTCAGTTTCCAGGGGGGACAGGGGCTGGGGGGAAGCTGATTTTCCAGGAGGGATGGGGAGAGTGGGGATGATTTTCCAGGAGGGAATGGAGCTCATTTTCCAGGAGGGATGGGGAGAGTGGGGCTGATTTTCCAGGAGGGAATGGGGCTGATTTTCCAGGAGGGATGGGGAGAATGGGGCTGATTTCCCAGGAGGGATGGGGAGAATGGGGCTGATTTCCCAGGAGGGAATGGGGTTGATTTCCCAGAAGAGATAGGGGGAGTGGGGCTGATTTTCTGGGAGGGATGGGTCGGAGTGACACAGGACAGCATTCCCACGGGATAACGGGATCCCACAACGCACCCATGGCTTTGGAAGCCGCCGTCACCTTCTCCACGATCTCATCCAAACCCGCTCCCGCCTCCGCCAGCGCTCCCGCCACCTGCCAAGGACAACATCGGATGAGCGACCCCGAAAATTCCCAAAATTCCAAAAATCCCTGTGAGGGAGCCCCGGCAGGACCTTATGGATGAGGACAGTGCCGCAGATCCCGCGTCTCCCGGCTTTTCCGGGCGCGGCGAAGGCGCAGTCGTCTCCCACCACCACCATCCGCACGTCGGCCCCTTCGGAGCGCGCCCGCTCCAGGGCCAGCCCGAAATTCAGCCGGTCCCCCGTGTAGTTCTTCACGATCAGGAGGATCCCGACTGCGGGAATGACACGGGAAGAGCGGGAATGACATGGAGACAACGGGAACAACACGGACAGAATGGGAATGATACGGAGAGAACAGGAACGATGTAGAATGGGAATGACACAGAGAGAACAGGAATGACATGGGGAGAATGGGAACGATATGGAGGGAATGGGGATTGCACGGAGAGAATGGGAATGATATGGAAAGCATGGGAATGACGCGGGGTGAAAGGGAATGACAGCGCGGGGATTCCGGGGCAGGAATCCCAAAGCTGCATCCCGGTGTATTCCCGACCTGCTCCCGCCTGTGCGAGCACCCGGATGGCCGCCAGGACACTGCCCACGGACGGGGAGGTGAACACGGCTCCGGCCACCACTCCGGTCAGCATTCCCTTCCCGACGTATCCTGCGGAGCGGGATTGGGAGCTCGGCGCCGTCTCCGCGCCGGGGGGCTCCGGGAAGCGGGAATTGCGGGGTCTCACCTGCGTGGGCCGGCTCGTGGCCGGAGCCCCCCCCGGACAGCAGGGCCACGCGGCCACGGACGGCCGAGAGGTCACTCCGCAGGAGCACCCGGTGGCCCTGCAGGAGCCGGAGCCCGGGATTGCAGGACACCAGCCCGGCCAGGGCATCGTCGGCACAGCCGGACACCGAGTTCACCAGTTTTTTGGGAATCTGGGGGAACGAAGGGTGGTAAGCAGAGGAAAAAGGGGGACTGGTGACCCCCCTGTCCCGGTCTCACCTCCATGGTAGGGCAGGATCCTGCGCAACGCTTGGACCTGGGGCTGGAATCTGCTGGGTAAGAGGGCAAGGTCCAGGCAGGACATGGGGGAGGTCCTGGCACAGGACCCTGGCACAGGGACAGTGGGAAGGGAACGGGGCGGGATGGGAGGGCTGGTGGGAATGGGGGGCTGGGGTCGGGGCTGTTTCCAAATGGAGACACCCTCCCTGTCACGAAGGGATCCCATTTTCGGGAATGGGGATCAGGATGGGACCCCCACCAAACAGCGACCATCCCCAAGCAGGGATCCCCTTTTTTGGGATGGGGGATGAGGATGAGACCACCCTCATATAGGGACTTCCTTTTGCGATGGGGGACTGGGATGGGACATCCCCTCCAAAAGGGACCCCCCCAAAATAGGTATCCCCTTTTTTGGGATGGGGGATGAGGATGGAACAACCCCCAAGGAGGGATCCCCTTTTGGGATGGGGAGAAAAAGGATGGGGCCACCCCCAGAAAACAGGGACCTCTTTTTGGGATGGGGGGCAAGATCCCCTCGGGATATGGGGTGGGATCAGGGTGAGATGCAGGTGGGAATATCCCGGGGACTCCCACTCCGGATTTTGGAGTCCCCCCAGCACGGGGGGAGTGCAGGGAGCAGGGAGGCGTCCGAACCCGTCTTCCCCGCGGGACACGGGCCGGGATGGGGCCGGGATGGGGCCGGGATCCCCGGGAACCCCGCGGCTTTCGGGGCGGGAGTCCCCGCACCCCGCTCCGCACCTGCGCTCTCCGCGGTCCTCCAGCCGCGCCTCTCGTCTGCTCCGCGCGGTCCTCCCAGCCGGCAGGAGCGGCCCCGTCTCGTCTGCTCCTCCCCGGCCTTTCCAGCGGGCCAGAGCGGCCACGCGCAGCTATTTCCGCCGGAAGCGGCGGCGGCGCGGAGCGGCTGCGCTCCCGGTTCCTCCCCGGTTCCGCTCTCGGCCCCCCCCGGGACCCCCCGGGACCCCCAAACATGTCCTACAACTACGTGGTGACGGCGCAGAAGCCGACGGCCGTCAATGGCTGCGTCACCGGTACCGCGCGGCGGCGGCTGGGGGGTCACCCCTCGGTTTGGGGGGTTCGGTACCGGAGGGGGTTTGGGAGTCCTCGGACGAGGCGTTTTGGGGTCTCCGGGCGGGGTTGGGGGCACCCAGGAGGGGTTTGGGGTACGGGGGGTGCGGGGAGATGGAGGTGCTGGGGGGCAACGGGGGAGTTGGGGTGCGGGGCGGTTTGGGGTCCCGGGAGGGTTTTGGGGGTTCGGGGGGGGCTTTGGGGCTCCCGGGGGCTCTGAGGGGGACTGGGACTCCTGGGGGGTCAGTGCGGGGTTGGGGGCGCCGGGGGGATTTGGGTCCGGAGCAGAGTTTGGGGTATGGGGAGGCGCGGGGGGTTCCGGAGGGTTTTGGGGTCCCGGGGGAGTTTGGGGGGAGGTGTTGGCTCCGGGGGGGTTTTGGGGTATGGGGGATACCCGGGGCTGGGGGGTTTGGGGGTCGAAGAGGAATGGGGTGGAGGAGTTGGGGTTCCCAGACAGAGGTTTGCGATATGGGGGGGGTTGGGGGTCCCGGCGGGGGTTTGGAGGCACTGGAGTGGTTTGGGGTTCGTGGGAATTTTGGGGGTCCCGGGGGGGATTTGTTTCCAGGGGGGTTTGCACTCCTGGGTGGGTTTGGGGGTCCCAGGCGGGGTTGGGGTACGGGGGGGTTTGGGGACGCAGGGGAGTGTTGGGGTGTAGAAAAGTTCTAGGGTATGGGGAGTTTGGGGGCCCTGGAGGAGAGTGGGAGGTGGGATACAGGAGGGTTTGAGGTATGGGGGGAGTTTGAAGGTTCCAGGAGGTTTTGGGATATGAGAGGGTTTGGGGTATGGGGGGAAGAGGTTGGGGATAGGGGGGGTTTTGGGGCTACAGGGAGGGTTGGGGGTATCAGTGGGACTTTGGGGTCCTGGGGGGGTTTTGGATGGGGGGGTCTGGGGGCACTGGAGGGGAATTTGGGATGTGGAGGGGGTTTGGTGGTTTGGGGGTCCCAGGGGGTTTTAGGGTATGTGGGGGGGGTTGGAGATACAGGGGAAGTTTTGGGATATGGGGAGGGCCTGGGGGATTTTGGGGATCCCAGAAGAATTTTGGGCTGCTGGAAATGGGGATCCAGGGGAGTCCCTGAGCTCTGTAACGGGGTGGGGGCGCAGAAGGTGTCGAAGAAACCCCAGAAATGAGAATTCCCGTGGAAAGGCAGCAAGGAAAGGGACTCCTGGGACAAAACGTGGAGCCCGAGCTCCGGGAACGCGGTTCCCGAGGGGGCTGCGGGGGGAGGAATTGGGGATTTCGGGAGGCAAACCGAGGATCGGCAGGAGATCCCCGAGGCGGCGGGAGATCCCCGAGGCGGCGGGAGATCCCCGAGGCGGCGGGAGATCCCTGAGGCGGCGGGAGATCCCTGAGGCCTTCCCGCTTTTCCCAGGGCACTTCACCTCCTCCGAGGACCTGAACCTGCTGATCGCCAAGAACACGCGGCTGGAGATCTACGTGGTGACGGCCGAGGGGCTGCGGCCCGTCAAGGAGGTGGGGATGTACGGCAAGACCGCCGTCATGGAGCTCTTCCGCCCCAAGGTGTGTCCCGGGACAGCGCCCCAAGGCCGGGGGGAGGGTACCGGGGGGGATTTTCCCGGGGCGGAACGGCCTCTGGAATGGGCGACGTCCGCGTTTCCCGCGCAGGGGGAGAGCAAGGACCTGCTGTTCATCCTGACGGCCAAGTACAACGCCTGCATCCTGGAGTACAAGCAGAGCGGAGACAGCATCGACATCATCACCCGCGCCCACGGAAACGTGCAGGTGAGGGCGGCCGGAGCGCCGGGAACGGGGATTCCCGGCCCCGCGGGGCCGTTTCCGTGCTGTGGCTGGGTTCGTGCCGGTTTTTTGGAGGTGCTGTGGGTGCCCCTGGATTTGGGATGAGTCGCCTGGTGCCTTGGGTGCTTCCAGAGTTACTTTCGGTCTGGGAATCTGGGATGGTTTGGGTTGGAAGAAGGAGCTTAAAGCTCATCCAATGAAAGCTTGTTCCTTTCCACGGGCAGGGAATGTTGCTTCTGTCCAAGCTGGCCTTGGACACTTCCGGGCATGGAGCAGCCAGAGCTTCCCTGGGAATCCATTCCAAGGCCTCACAACCCTGCACAGGGAAGGATTTATTCCCAATATTCCATCTAAATAGTACATGGAATCATGGAATGGTTTGGGATGGTAGGGACTTAAATCCCATCCAGTCCCACCCCACTGCCACGGGCAGGGGCACCTCCCACTATCCCAGGCTGCTCCAAGCCCTGTCCAACCTGACCTTGGACATTTCCAGGGATGGGGCAGCCACAGCTTCTCTGGGAATCCGTTCCAGGGCCTCACCACCCTCACAAGGAAGGATTTATTCCCAATATCCCATCTAGGCAGCGCATGGAATCCTGGAATGGTTTGGGTGGGCCTTTCAGGCTCATCCAATTCCACCCCCTACCATGGGAAGGGGCACCTTCCCTAGATCAGGATGCTCTGACCTGGACACATGTGTGTTCTTGGGAATAATAAACATGGGATAATAAATGAAACTTAAGGAAAATTCGTAAGGTTCGAATTTTCCCTGGGAAATGAGTTCTTTGGGAATTTGTGGCTGTTGTTTGCTGGGGTGGTGTTGGGAATGATGGGCAGGAGGTGGAGGTGGAAATGTCCTGTCAAGAATGTTTGGGAAAAGTCCTTGGCACGTGGAGGTGCCAAAGTCATTCCCAACCAAGGAACTCCAAGGGGTCTGTGGGAGCGGATAACAGCGCTGGATTTTGGGAGGGGGATGTTTGGTGATAGAGACCAGGAAAGGGATGTGGCTCCTCTGGATCATCCAGTGCAGAGTTGGGGCTGGAAAACCAGGTTTAAGGGCTGATCCCACAGTGCCAGATTCCCAGGAGAGAAGAAGTGGTGCGGGAGCAATTCCAGGTGGAAAACCATCTCCTCCTTAGGCTTGGTGGTTTCCCAGCTGGAATTCTGGGGGCTGGTTTTTCTGGAGCCCCCTCAGGGATCTTTTCCCGGCGCTAATCCCCTTTTCCCTTCCCTCCTCCGTGGATTTGTCCCCCAGGATCGCATCGGCCGCCCCTCCGAGACCGGGATCATCGGGATCATCGATCCCGAGTGCCGGATGATCGGGCTCCGGCTCTACGACGGCCTGTTCAAGGTCATTCCCTTGGACAGGGAGAACAAGGAATTGAAGGCCTTCAACATCCGCCTGGAAGAGCTCCAGGTCATCGACGTCAAATTCCTCTACGGATGCCAAGCTCCCACCATCTGCTTCGTCTACCAGGTACTGCTTTTCCATGGAAAATCCACGCGGAGGGTGGAGCCCAGGGCTCCAAAGGTTTTCCAGAGGCTGGTGTGGGTGATTCTGGCCCTTCCAGGCTCGTTAGGAACCTCCATGTGTTGCTTTTTCCCAGCTCTGGGAGGGAGGAAGTGACGCTTTCCCACAGAATTCCCAGGCAACTTTGCCTTGGGTGGGAATGTTTTCCTTGTTAAACCCTCCGGAGGAGCTCGTGGATCATTCCAGCAATTGGATTAGATCCAGGATCAGTTGTTTCCCAGAGCAACACTTGAGCCTTTCCATAAAAAACAAGGCAATTGGGATTTTTGGGAGGCAGCTCCAAGTGTAAAGATGATCCGTGATCCATAACCTCTCCTATCACTTGGCTCTTCAAGGAAGGAGCGTTCCAGGCCTTCTCCAAACCCTTGTTTTAATCCAAAGAGCCATAAGCTGTGCTGACTGAGTGAAGGATTAGCTTTCCTTTGCCAAATTCCAGGTTATCCTATGGCAGCAGTGATTCCATTATTCCCTGTTTGGGCACTGCTGGATCCTCCCAAGTTGCTCCTGAGTCAAGGAACGGGGGAGAAACCACTTTGTCACCATGTACCTGGGATTTGAGGGAACAACTGGATGATTAGAGAGCTTTCCAACCTTAATAATTCCAAGATTCCATGTCTAACACTCAAAAATCTTTGGAGCACGAGCTGGATCTTGTAAAGATCTGGATTATTTTTATCCCTGCCTGTGGAAAGGGGGATTTTTCCAAGCAACTGCCTTCATTCCTTCTCTATTTATTAACCATTATCCCGGGATTTGGGCCAAATAGAGCAGCAGGGACTGGGATAATTTTTGGGAAGTTCTAAAGCCATGGGAAGAGACCAGAAAAAGGGGGAATACAATAAGAAAAAACCAGATTCCTGAAGGTTTGCTGGAGCTGGAGGTGATATTTCATAGCAATATTCTTGCTCCAGCATTGTCAGGTGAACACAAATCCCAGAAAATCCCTTGGATAACACTGGAAAAATGCTTTCCAGCCTCTCTTAGCACAGAGGTTTATCCAGAGGTCGGTTTATATGCGGAAAACGCTGGGAGAACCAACAGCCTGGTTTGAGAAGGGAAGGGAGAGGAGGAGCTGGGAAGGTCCCCCAGCTGCCTGGAATACTGTTTCTGCAGGAGATGAGGTGGAATTTCCTGATTTCTGGGATCTTGTGTCTCCTCCTGCAGGACCCCCAGGGCCGGCACGTGAAGACGTACGAGGTGTCCCTGCGGGAGAAGGAATTCAACAAAGGCCCTTGGAAGCAGGAAAACGTGGAGGCCGAAGCCTCCATGGTCATTGCAGGTTGGGAAAGATCTTCCTTCCCGGTTTTTTTTTTTTCCTTAGCCTGGATGCCTCGGTTTTTCCGCACAGGGAAAGACTCGTGGGATATTTGTTGTCGTTCCCACAGTTCCGGAGCCCTTCGGAGGCGCGATCATCATCGGCCAGGAATCCATCACCTACCACAACGGGGACAAATACCTGGCTATTGCTCCTCCCATCATCAAGGTGGGTGGATGTGGAAATCCGGGACTGGATCCCGTGGAATTCCTCCTTGCCCAATCCTGAACCCCGCAGAATTCCTCCCTTCCTAGTCCTTCCAGGCAGGAATTCCAACCGCTGCCATCCCAAGTGTGGCCTAATAGTGCTTGGACTTCTAGAGATTTGCCTTCCCGGTCACCTTTGTATGCATGATTTGTAGAACTCTTGGAAAAGGAATGTTTATATTCCAAAACCTGGAATGTTTGGGCCCCATGGAATGGGATTAATTAGGATTTGAGGCGTGGTTTGGGCAGAATTCCAAGTGGGAGCCTGGTTGTGCTTCAGGCAGAAGATATGGATGAGCCCTTTGGAGACTTGGGAGGTGGAGAAGGACAGACTTAGGGATTTTGGGATGGAGGTTGGATTTGTGGGTTTTGTGGGAATAACAGCCCACTTCCCACATTTAGTGGGAGCAATGGCACGGCTGAGATGCTGCTCCAGGCTGGAATTACCATGCAAAGGTCCCAGGCTGGAATTACCATGCAAAGGTCCTTTTAAGCTGGAAATAAGGAAAGAACCCTAAGTCTTGGATGGAAAAATGGGAACCTGGAGCTCTGGGATGCTGAGTCTGGGATGCTGAAGCAGGGAATGAGTCACCCGAGCTCCAGCTTTGGGGCTGCTCCAGTGGATTCCAAGGATTCCCTCCTTTCCCTGCAGCAAAGCACCATCGTGTGCCACAACCGCGTGGATCCCAACGGCTCCCGGTATCTGCTGGGAGACATGGAAGGAAGGCTCTTCATGCTGCTCCTGGAAAAGGAAGAGCAGATGGATGGCACCGTCACCTTGAAGGACCTGCGTGTGGAGCTGCTGGGAGAGGTAGGACTCACCTTTCCTGGGATTTTCCCGAAGCCTGGAAAGGCTCCGTGGAGGAATTGTGTCCCTTTTGGATCCCAGGATGGTGATTCTTCCCGTTTTTCACAGCTTTAACGTGTTGGTTGCTGGAAAATTCCTTCTTAAATTCACACCTCCTTCCCAGTTTTTTACACCGTCATCCCAGGTTTTTTTTTCCCTGTTGCTTCCGCACTGTTTCCGTGGGAGAAGCTCAGACTCTGTGGGATTTATGAAGGGCTTAAATCCCGTGCCCAGGGATTTCCTGTTGGATAAACAGCTCAGTAGTGGCGCTCTCGAGGTGTTCCAGAGACTTTTCCCTGCCTTTTCCCAATTCCTAGACATCCATAGCAGAGTGCCTGACCTACCTGGATAACGGAGTGGTGTTTGTTGGATCCAGGCTTGGAGATTCCCAGCTGGTGAAGGTACGTGGCCGCTTCCTCCTGGCCTTGGTTGCCACCAAAACCTTGGGATGTGGATAAATTTTCCCGCTCTTCTCCTCGCCTGCCCTTTTTATCCCGCTCCTTGGAAGCCAAGGGTTGATCCCAGTGTTTGTTCCCAGCTCAACGTGGACAGCAACGAGCAGGGATCCTACGTGGTGGCCATGGAGACCTTCACCAACCTCGGGCCCATCGTGGACATGTGTGTGGTGGACCTGGAGAGACAAGGGCAGGGACAGGTATCCCTGATCCTGCTTTTCTTCCCTCGCTCCTGGGAATTTCTGGGCCCGGCCAGGGGTACCCATGAGTTGTCCGTAGAATCCCAGAGTGGTTTGGGTTGGAAGGATCATCTGGTTCCAGTCCAACGTTCCACTATCCCAGGTTACTCCAAGCCCTGTCCAATCTGGTCTTGGGCAATTCCAGGGGTGGGGCAGCCACAGCTTCCCTGGAAAAGGAAAGGAAAAGACTCCAAACTGTTTATTGGAGGATCTCAGAGTCGTATCCAGGTGCTGGGATTGGGATAAGTGTTTTCCTGGAGCGGTAGGAGGTTAATTCCAGGGTATCCATGAGGAAGGGTCTGCCTTCGTGCCGTGGGGGAAGGATCAGCTGCCAAAAAAATTCCTTGGAGGAGGTGCCCACAGAGACTGTGGATCTCCCATCGCTGGAAGTGTCCAAGGCCAGGCTGGACAAGACTTGGAGCAACCTGATCTAAAAGGAATGTGGAAATCCCACGGAAAGGGATGAAATGTTTGAGGTCCCTTCCAAGCCAAACTGTTCAGGATTCCATGATCCTAAGATGGGTTCCCCATCTTCCCGTGAACCCAGAGAGGGGTGGGAAAGCTTCCCAGCCACGGTTGGTAGATCCCACCTGCTTCTCCTGCAGCTGGTCACCTGCTCCGGCGCCTTCAAAGAGGGATCCCTGCGGATCATCCGGAACGGCATCGGGATCCACGAGCACGCCAGCATCGACCTGCCGGGAATTAAAGGTGAGGGGGGCGATCCATGGTGTCCCACAGCCTGGGAGGGGACATCACAGGCACGGATGATGTTGGAATGTGGAATTAAGAGGAATTATGTGAGGAACTGTGGCCTCTTTTCCCAGGCTTGTGGCCCCTGCGGTCGGATCCGCACCGGGAGACGGACAACACCTTGGTGCTCTCCTTCGTTGGCCAGACCAGGTAAAGGGGGATCCTCGCTCCAGAGCTCTCACCACGTGCCAGAGCAGGAATTAATGGGAATCCCCTTCCCTTCCCAGAGTTCTGATGTTAAACGGGGAGGAGGTGGAAGAGACGGAGCTCACGGGATTCGTGGATGACCAGCAGACGTTTTTCTGCGGGAATGTGGCGCATCAGCAGCTGATCCAGGTAATTCCAGCTCCGGGGAAACACGGATATGGCTCTCCTGGTGATCCCTGTGGATCATGGGGCTAATCTGGGGCCTTGTCAGGATGCCAGGATCAGCAAATGGGATCCTGGGTTCCTGTTTCTAAGGGATATGGAGCAGAGGGAGCTTCTCGTTCGTGTTTTCCATGATTTTTTCCATGCTCTCCTCCCAGATCACCTCCGCCTCCGTGCGCCTGGTGAGCCAGGAGCCCAAATGCCTGGTGAGCGAGTGGAAGGAGCCCAACGGGAAGAACATCAGCGTCGCCTCCTGCAACACCAACCAGGTGGTGGTGGCCGTGGGAAGAGCCCTGTTCTACCTGGAAATCCGGCCCCAGGAGCTCCGGCAGATCAGGTGTGGATCAGGCACAGCCCAGCCCGGGCGCTCCGGGAGCGCTGGGATTCGGGATCGTGACGGACGCCTGTGCTCCTTCCTCCCTCCCTCCCTCCCAGCTGCACGGAGATGGAGCACGAGGTGGCCTGCCTGGACATCACTCCCCTGGGAGACTCCAACGGGATGTCCCCGCTCTGCGCCATCGGGCTCTGGACCGACATCTCCGCCCGCATCCTGAAGCTCCCGTCCTTCGAGCTGCTGCACAAGGAGATGCTGGGAGGAGGTGGGAGCTTCCCGAGGGGAATGGCGGCAGCCGCTGGCCGAGCCCCGGGTGGCCTCATCCGTCCTTTTTCCTGCTTCCCGCAGAGATCATCCCGCGCTCCATCCTCATGACGACGTTCGAGAGCAGCCACTACCTCCTGTGCGCCCTGGGGGACGGAGCCCTCTTCTACTTCGGGCTCAGCCTGGAGACAGGTGACCTTTGCCCTTCCTTTTCCGTGTTCCTCCATCCCTCTGGAACGCTTCCGTGCTTTCCCCAGCCCCGGGCGGTGGGAATTGGCGGATTCCTCCGGAGAAAGGAGCCGGATCCTTACATCCAGGGCACCTTTTCTGCGCTGCTTCCATCCCCAGGTGTCCCGGGAGATCCCAGTGGTTGTTTTCCTCCCACGGGAGATCCCAATGGTTGTTTTCCCCGGCTCCAGGCTCGCTGAGCGACCGGAAGAAGGTGACCCTGGGCACGCAGCCCACGGTCCTGAGGACGTTCCGCTCCTTGTCCACCACCAACGTCTTCGCCTGCTCCGACCGCCCCACCGTCATCTACAGCAGCAACCACAAGCTGGTCTTCTCCAACGTCAACCTCAAGGAGGTCAACTACATGTGCCCCCTCAATTCCGACGGGTATCCCGACAGGTGAGCCCCGGGATCCGCCGGGACGTGGAGCGCAGAGAGGTTCTTGCTGTTCTCTAAGATTTCCTTGATTTTTTTTTTTTTTTCCCCCCCTCTCCTCTCCCCCTGTGGCAGTTTGGCGTTGGCCAACAACAGCACCCTGACCATTGGCACCATCGACGAGATCCAGAAGCTCCACATCCGCACTGTTCCCCTCTACGAGTCGCCCAGGTGAGCTGGGAAGGATTCCTGGGATGAGGGTTCCCGGGATGGGGACGAGTGGGTGGTGTCGCTATCCCAGGGTGGGCTCGGGCAGGGAGCAAATGGCTTGTGTTGCCTCCAGGGCTTCCCTGGAATGGCCTAGCCCAGCTCTCCTGTTTATCCTGCAGGAAGATCTGCTACCAAGAGGTATCCCAGTGTTTTGGGGTGCTTTCCAGTCGGATCGAGGTGCAGGATGCCAGTGGAGGCACCACGGCCCTCAGGCCCAGTGCCAGCACACAGGTGAGAGCCCAGGCTGGATCATCCCTGCTCCATGGGGATCTGGGAGCCCAGGCTGGATCATCCCTGTATCATAGGGGTCTGAGATCCCAACTGGGATCATCCCTGCTCTGTGGGGATCTGGGAGCCTAGGCTGGATCGTCCCTGTATCATAGGGATCTGAGATCCCAGCCTGGGTCATCCCTGTATCATAGGGATCTGAGATCCCAGCCTGGATCATCCCTGCTCTGTGGGGAGATGAGAGCCCAGGCTGGATCATCCCTGCTTCATGAGGATCTGAGATCCCAGCTGGGATCATCCCTGTATCATAGGGATCTGAGATCCCAGCCTGGATCATCCCTGTAGCATAGGGATCTGAGATCCCAGCCTGGATCATCCCTGTATCATAGGGATCTGAGATCCCAACCTGGATCATCCCTGCTCCATGAGGATCTGAGATCCCAGCCTGGATCATCCCTGCTCCATGAGGATCTGAGATCCCAGCCTGGATCATCCCTGTATCATAGGGATCTGAGATCCCAGCCTGGATCATCCCTGTATCATAGGGATCTGAAATCCCAGGCTAGATCATCCCTGCTCTGTGGGGATATAGTTCCCCAGGCCAAATCCAGGTTTTCCTTGACAGTCTTCCCTTCCAAAGCTGTGGAGGAATTCCTCCTTCCAAGAACGGGCTGGTGGGATCTCTCCATGGGGGTGACCAGATCCTGCTTCCCATGCCCCTTTCCCTGTGATCCCTTTATTTTTGGGTGTTGCTCCTTCCATATCCCACATGGGCTTCTCTGTGCTCTCCAGGGGTTTCCTTTTCCCAGGGATCCGCCCCTGGAAGCCACAGTTCCCTCACTCAGCCCCCCTGCAGGAGCAGGGAGCGTGTCCCTTTACTCATTCCTTACTCCACCTTCTCTCCCATCCATTCTCCTGCTCCCTGCTTGCCTCAGGCTGTGTGGATATGCCGAGCAGTACCGGGATCTGACAGGTTTTCCCGTTTTCCAGGCCTTATCCAGCAGCGTGAGCACCTCCAAGCTGTTTTCCAGCAGCACCGCTCCGCACGAAACGTCCTTCGGAGAGGAGGTGGAAGTTCACAACCTGCTCATCATAGACCAGCACACCTTCGAAGGTACCTGTCCCATCCCAAAATCCAGCTTTTCCCACCTGGAAAACCCCACGGTCGAGGCTGGTGATCCTCAAAACCTCTGCAAGTCCGGGATTTTGCGTGTTCCTGGAGGAACATCATCAGCCACAAGGTTTAGGGAATGGCGTCGGCTGATGGTGGGGGAGCAGCAGAGGGAACGTCCAGGATCCCAAAGTTTCTCCTTTTCCCGCTTTTCGCCCAGTGCTCCACGCTCACCAATTCCTGCAGAATGAGTACGCCCTGAGCCTGGTGTCCTGTAAGTTGGGAAAGGATCCCAACACCTACTTCATCGTGGGCACTGCCATGGTGTATCCCGAGGAAGCCGAGCCCAAGCAGGGCCGGATCGTCGTCTTCCACTACTCCGATGGTAAGAACGAGGGCTTCCCGCCTGGAAACATCCAGCTTTTTGGCTCGGATGAGCTCCTCACGCCCTGGAGCAGGCAGAGCTTTTCCCAAGGGAAGTGCCCACGGGTGGGATTTGTCCCAGTGTGTCCCCTGTCCCTCCATCTGCCGGAGAAGCCCAGGAATCCCTTCCCAGGCCTGGATCCTGGCATTTGCTTCCACATCTCCTGGAGAATCCCAGGAATCCCTCACCAGCCCTGGAATATGGGACTTGCTTCCCAAGAATCCCTCCCCAGCCCTGGATTCTGGGATTTGCTTCCGAATCTCCCAGGAATCCCTCCCCAGCCCTGGATTCTGGGATTTCCTTTGTGTGTTGTGCTGTTCCCCTGTCCCTTTTCCCCCCATTCCCATGTCCCTTTTCCCCCAAATTCCCGTGTCCCTTTTCCCCCGTTCCCATGTCCCTTTTCCCCCATTCCCATGTCCCTTTTCCCCCAAATTCCCGTGTCCCTTTTCCTCCCATTCCCATGTCCCTTTTCCCCCAAATTCCCGTGTCCCTTTTCCTCCCATTCCCATGTCCCTTTTCCCCCATTCCCATGTCCCTTTTCCCCCTATTCCCGTGTCCCTTTTCCTCCCATTCCCTTATCCCTTTTCCCCCAAATTCCCGCGTCCCTTTTCCCCCATTCCCGACTCTCCTTTCCTCCCATTCCCTTATCCCTTTTCCTCCCATTCCCGTGTCCCTTTTCCCCCAAATTCCCGTGTCCCTTTTCCCCCAAATTCCCGTGTCCCTTTTCCCCCCATTCCCGTGTCCCTTTCCCCCCGTTCCCATGTCCCTTTTCCTCCCATTCCTGCATCATCTCTCCCCCATTCCCGTGTCCCTTTTCCTCCCATTCCCACATCATCTCTCCCCCATTCCCTTGTCACTTGTGTCCCTCTGAGCGAGTTTTCCAGGAAGGAAGGTTCAGGGCCATCCCCTTGACTTCCCACCCTTTGGATGAAGCCCCCAGCGATTCCCGGCTTTTATTCCAGGGAAGCTGCAGAGCCTGGCCGAGAAGGAGGTCAAGGGAGCCGTGTATTCCATGGTGGAGTTCAACGGGAAGCTCTTGGCCAGCATCAACAGCACGGTGAGGGCCGGGAAGGTCCGGGTGGGTGTTTGAGGAGCGCATCCCGGCTCCGTGGGGCGCATCCCGATCCGTGTCCATGTCCCGGTCCCGCAGGTGCGGCTGTACGAGTGGACGGCGGAGAAGGAGCTGCGCACGGAGTGCAACCACTACAACAACATCATGGCCCTCTACCTGAAGACCAAGGGGGACTTCATCCTGGTGGGAGACCTGATGCGCTCCGTGCTGCTCCTGGCATACAAACCCATGGAAGGGAACTTCGAGGAGGTGTGGGAGCGGTGCCGGGAATGGGGGGGAAAGGAAGGGAGGATTTGCGGGGATCCCCGTGGGATGGATCGTCCAGGGAGGAGCAGGGGTGGGCTGGGATGGGATAGAACCTTCTGGAAAGCTAGGGGAGTGTTCCCAGCTCTTGGGAGCAAGGGGAAGCTTTGGAAACTTCAGGAAAGCTGGAGGAGCCTTCCCAGAGTGGGAATAAGAGAAGCTTTGGAAGCTTCAGGAAAACTGTAGGAGTATTCCTAGGGTGGGAATAGGAGAAGCTTTGGAGGCTTCAGGAAAACTGTAGGAGGAGCATTCCCAGAGTGGGAATAAGAGAAGCTTTGGAAGCTTCAGGAAAGCTGGAGGAGCATTCCCAGCTCTTGGGAGCAGGAGAATCTTTGGAAGCTTCAGGAAAGCTGGGGGAGCATTCCCAGAGTGGGGATAGAAGAAGCTTTGCAACTCTCAAGAAAGCTGGAGGAGCATTCCTGGAGTGGGGATAGGAGAAGTTTTGGAAGCTTCAGGAAAACTGGAGGAGCATTGCTAGGGTGGGAATAGGAGAAGCTTTGGAACTCTCAGGAAAGCTGGAGGAGCATTCCCAGCTCTTGGGAACAGGGGAAGCTTTGGAAGGTTCAGGAAAGCTGTAGGAGGAGTATTCCTAGGGTGGGAATAGGAAAAGCTTTGGAACTCCCAGGAAAGCTGGAGGAGCATTCCCAGAGTGGGAATAGGAGAAGCTTTGGAAACTTCAGGAAAGCTGGAGGAGCATTCCCAGCTTTTGGGAGCAGGGGAAGCTTTGGAACTCTCAGGAAAGCTGTGGAAGAGCATTCCAAGCTCTAAGGAGCAGCACACTGGGAGCAGTGGAAGCTTCAGGAAAGCTGTAGGAGCATTCCCAGGGCGGGAATAGGAGAAGCTTTGGAAGCTTCAGGAAAGCTGGAGGAGTATTCCTAGGGTGGGAATAGGAGAAGCTTTGGGACTCTCGGGAAAGCTGGAGGAGCATTCCCAGGCTGGGAATAGGAGAAACTTTGGAAGCTTCAGGAAAGCTGAGGGAGTATCCCCAACCCTTGGGAGCAGGGCAAGTGCCATCTGGAATTCCTGGAGTCCACTTGGAACTGTTTAGCCGCAGTCTGGGGGTTTAAATCCGTGGGAGTGGCTTGGGCACAGCCTTCTCCATGTTTTCCCAGGGCCACTCAGACCAGGATCATCTCCAGGAGGCACTTGGTGCCTTTCCTGCTTTCTGGAGCAGGGAGGGCCAGGCTGGAGCCTGCCTCGCTCCCAAATCTTGGCGGGATGAGGATGCTGGATCCCAGCCTGGCCCATCTGGACACACCGTTGTCTCCTGTTCCCTTCCAGATTGCCCGGGATTTCAATCCCAACTGGATGAGTGCCGTGGAGATCCTGGATGACGACAATTTCCTGGGAGCAGAGAACGCCTTCAACCTGTTTGTGTGCCAGAAGGACAGGTGGATTGGGATGGCATGGCATGGCATGGAACCCTCGGGAATGCTGAGGGAACGTTCCTACAGGAATGTTCCTGGAGCAGGGGAAGCTTTGGAACCTTCAGGGAAGCTGGAGGAGCACTCCCAGCTCTGGGGAGCAGTGGGGTGGGAGCAGGGGAAGCTTTGGAACATTCCCAGCTCTGGGGAGCAGTGGGGTGGGAGCAGGGGAAGCTTTGGAGCATTCCCAGCTCTGGGGAGCAGGGGAAGCTTCGGAACCTTCACAAAAGCTGGAGGAGCATTCCCAGGGTGGGAATAGGAAAAGCTTTGGAACCTTCAGGAGAGCTGGGGGGGCATCCATGGGGTGGGAACAGGAGAAGCTTTGGAACCTTGAGGAAAGCTGGGGGGGAGCATTCCCCCCTCTTGGGAGCAGGGGAAGCTCTGGAGTCCCCCCATCCCGAGCGTTTGGAATTCCAGCGCGGCCACGACGGACGAGGAGCGGCAGCACCTGCAGGAAGTGGGATTATCCCACCTCGGGGAATTTGTCAACGTCTTCTGCCACGGATCCCTGGTCATGCAAAACCTGGGAGAGACCTCCACGCCCACCCAGGGCTCCGTCCTCTTCGGCACCGTCAACGGGATGATCGGTGAGGAGCATCCCCGGGGAATCCTGGAATGGGTCGGGCGGGAAGGGACCAATTCCCAGTATTCCCGGCGTTCCTGTTGCAGGGCTGGTGACGTCGCTGTCGGAGAGTTGGTACAACCTGCTCCTGGACATGCAGAACAGGCTCAACAAAGTCATCAAGAGCGTCGGGAAGATCGAGCATTCCTTATATCCTTTGGGATTCCTGCCCGGAACCTGCTCCGGGGGGTGGGGGGGCTCGCTCGGTGGGATCGGGTTTGGGCAGCCGTGGAATTAAGGCTGGAAAAGCCCTCCGAGGTGAGGGGGTGCAGCCATTAACCCAGCACTGCCACGGGCACCACCGAGGAGTTATTCCCTGGGGATTTGGCTCCTTGACGGATCTGGCACCTGGAGGTCGTTCCACACGGAGCGGAAGACGGAGCCGGCCACGGGATTCATCGACGGGGACCTGATCGAGAGTTTCCTGGATATCAGCAGGCCCAAGATGCAGGAAGTGGTGGCAAACCTGCAGGTGAGTTCGGGAACGTGGCCTTGGATTCGGGAATCCGGGCTCGGTAAGTCACGGAATCGTAGATCCATGGAAAGGTTTTGGTTAAAAGGGACCCCCGAGCCCGTCCAGCTCCAGCTCCGACACCTATCCCAGGTTGCTCCAACCTGGCCTGGAGCACTTCCAGGGACAGGGAGGCCACAGCCTCCCTGGGAAACCCTAAATCCACGCCTTCCTGGGTGGTCTGGGAACGCCTCCGACGCCTTTCCCTTCCCGCGCAGATCGACGACGGCAGCGGGATGAAGCGGGAAGCCACCGTGGACGACCTGATCAAGATCGTGGAGGAGCTCACCCGGATCCATTAGCAGGATTCGGGATCATTCCCTCCCCCCGGAGCCGGGGAATCCTTCCCCAGCCGTGCCCAGCACCGGAGGGGCCGGAATCTCCCAAGGAAGAGCAGCTTGTTAGGAATTTGGGGGGGTGTCGGTCGCTTCCCGCTGGGATTCACGGATCCCGTGGACTCGGCTGTGCCTGGAACTGTCCCTTCCCTTGGGTGATCCACCGGGATGCGATTCCCTCTTCCCTGGTGTCTTTGGTAGATTTGACTCATTTTTTTGGCTTTTGATCCCTTTTTTTTTTTTTTTTTTTTTTTTGGATTCCTTGTGTTTTATTGAGGAAGAGGAATCGAAGCTGGAGGAGCAGCCGAGCGGGATAACTCTCCACAGGATCCATTCCTCGCTCAGGGAGGGAATTCTGGGAAGCTCAAGCTCTTGTTGATTGCGGAGTTTTACCAAATAAAGTAGTCCAAGAGGAAAGATCCGTGTCCTGAGGAATCACAGCTGTGGCCTTGCCTGGGGGACCTTGGGAACCCCTGTTTTCCAGGTGCATTTTTCTGGGATTTGTAGGGAATTTTAGCTCCTTGTCCGGTTGCCAACAGCACTGGGAATTCCCTGAGAGGCAGATTTTTGGCTCACTTTTTAGGGAAACCTGGATTTTCCATCCTCTGGCTGCTCATTAATAATCCTCCTCCTGCTCTCCCACCTTCTTCCTCATGGAATTTGGGGATTATCCTGGAGCTTGCCGTGCTCTCCCCAGCCTGGATCTCCCCCATAACTCCAGGTTACCCCCTGCAAATCCCATTCTGGGCAGGTTTCCCCAAAATCCTTCCCTCCCTGAGCTCCAGCTCGTGCTGGAAGCATCCCTGGCTCCCACTTCCATCCTGGATTCTCCAAGGAGGCCGCAGGGAGAAGGCTATATTTGGACATCTCTTCCCAGAGCCAGAGGGAGCAGGAGCTGACCCTGGACTCTGTTCCTGGTTTTATTCCCTCAGGCTTTGTTTACCTGCCTGGAGCAGCTTGTTCCCAAAATCTGGGAGGCCCGGGGAGCGGATCTTTGAAGTGCTGTCCCTTTCCCAGGAAAACTGGTGCCAATGGAATGCTGGCACCCTCCTTTTTTTTGGGATAAAAGCGCTGCATGCGCCGGGGCTGGATCAGGATTTATCCCTTTCCAGGACCACGGAGCCCCTTCCAGGGCCAGGAGCTGGGATTTGGGATCACATTCCTCTAGGAAAGGACCTTGCCGTGGCAGCACCGTGGCTCCTGCATCCCTTATTCCAGCAGGGACCCCCTCCCAGCAGCTCCAGTTGGGAATTGCTGTGTCTTGCCTGTGTGATCCTGACCCTTGGGCAGGGTTGTGAGGGAAAATCCGTGCTGAATTGGGAATTTTGGAGGCCACAGTGCCCTTTGCTCCCCGGGATCAATCATTTACCTGCCTGTGACCTTTGCTTCATTCCCAGCTCCAGGATGGGATGAGGGGCTGGGGGGAGTTGGATGAGAGCCTGGAATGGGGGGTCCCACAGCCCCCCTCTCCCTTTGGGATGCATCCCACTATCCCAGCTCCGCTTTGGCCCCTTTATCCGCCGTGTGCAGGGCTGGGAAGGCCTCCAGGAGAAGGAGGAGGAGGAGGGGTGGGAAGAGGCCAGGCCGGAGCTTTGCCAGATGTGGGAAAGGAGGGAAAAGGGGGATACGTTCCCTGTTGCTTCCCAACGCCTTGGGGACCCCCTTCCCTATCCCGGAGCCACCGCGGGAATGTCTGAGCTGACTCCACTCATCCCGGGCGAGCGGGACAAAGTCGGGATGATCCCGGAGCCGCCGTGGGTTTGGGGGGTGGGTGGGAGCCGCTGGCGCCGCTCCCGCCCCGCTCCAATCCCCGCTCCAATCCCGCGCCGATCCCGCATTGTTCCCGGCTCGGCGGGAGGAGGAGGAGCAGGGCCGAGGGCCAGCGGGAAGGGAGGCGGGAAGGCGGGAGCCGGGAAGTGCTGGAGCCGCCTGTCATGTTGGTGGAGCTGCTCTTCCAGGCTGCCTGTGTGTCCCTGCTCCTCTCCAGCGGCCAGGCCAGGGGGTATCCCGGGAGGAAGAAGCCGGGAAGTTTTGCCGTGGAGAGGTAGAGCTGTGTCCCCCCCTCCCCTTTTCCTGATCCCTTTTCCAGCTACACCTGGAATGGGCAGCGTCCCGAGCTCCAGCTATTCCTGCGTTCTGCTGCCTGGACAGGCTGGGACCCCGCAATTCCCTCCCTCTTCCCAGGTCCAGGAGAGCATGACCCTGCTCCCCGCATCCCTGTCCTGCTCCCCGCATCCCTGTCCTGCTCCCCGCATCCCTGTCCTGCTCCCCGCATCCCTGTCCTGCTCCCCGCATCCCTGTCCTGCTCCCTGCATCCCTGTCCTGCTTCCATCATCCCTGTCCTGCTCCCCGCATCCCTCTTCTGCTCCCCGCATCCCTGTCCTGCTCCCTGCATCCCTGTCCTGCTTCCATCATCCCTGTCCTGCTCCCCGCATCCCTCTTCTGCTCCCCGCATCCCTCTTCTGCTCCCCACATCCCTGTCCCGCTCCCCGCATCCCTGTCCATCTCCCCACATCCCTGCCCTTCTCCCTGCATCCCTGTCCCTCTCCCCACATCCCTGCCCTTCTCCCCGCATCCCTGCCCTTCTCCCCGCATCCCTGCCCTTCTCCCCGCATCCCTGTCCTGCTCCCCGCATCCCTGCCCTTCTCCCCACATCCCTGCCCTTCTCCCCACATCCCTGCCCTTCTCTCCACATCCCTGTCCTTCTCCCCTCATCCCTGTCCTTCTCCCTGCATCCCTGTCCTGCTGCCCGGACTGGGATATTTGGGATGACTGGGACACAATCCTCCCTCCCTATCCCACCTTCTTTTGGGACCCCTCTGCCCCCGGCCCCTCGCCATTCCTGCCGCCTCCTGATCCAAGCCATGCTCTGCTTCCCGCGGGCACGTCCTGGCATTCCCAGGCCCTTGGATCCATCCGGGAGGGATGGGGACAGGGTGACCTCAGGTTCCGGTGTCCCGCAGGCGCCGCGGGGGGCCCCACGTTTGCTTCCCGGGCTCCGGCAGCGGATGTTGTCCTGGCTGGATGCTGTCCCCGGGCAGCGGGAAGTGCACCCTGCGTGAGTAGGGGCAGCCGGGGGGGCGGGCGGGGGGTCCCCGCTCCCATTCCCACAGCTCCCGTTCCCATTCCCGCAGCTCTCTGCTCCTTCGGCTGCGGCGGCGGCTCCTGCGTCGCTCCCAACCTCTGCCTGTGCCCGGATGGGGAGCAGGGAATCACCTGCCCAGGTACGTCCCAAGGGATGGGGGGGGGGTGAGTCCATGGATGCCAGGCTGGACCCCCTTCCCTCTCCGTGCCCCACATCCCAAGGGATGCAGGTGACACGAGTCCATGGGCACCGTGCCAGACCCCCTTCCCTCTCCAGGCCACAAATCCCAAGGGACGGAGGTGGCCATGATCCTGCGGATACTGTGCCAGACTCCCTTCCCTCTCCACACCACTTATCCCAGGAGATGGAGGCGGCCGTGTGCCAGACCCCCTTCCCTCTCCACGCCCCGAATCCCAAGGGATGGAGGTGGCCCCATCCTGGCAGGGCCCGTTGCTCCCTGTCCCCTCCCCTTGCAGCATTCCAAGCAGTGTCCCCATCCCTGAGGCATCCATGGATCGGGGTGGGAGCTGGCTGCTCCCGGGGTGTCCCCGGTGCCTGGTTGACCCCACATCCACCCCGCAGATCCGCCGGGAACGTGCGGGGAGTACGGCTGTGACCTGTCCTGTAACCACGGCGGCTGCCAGGAGGTCGCCCGCGTGTGTCCCGTCGGCTTCTCCATGGCGGAGACTCCCAACGGCGTCCGCTGCACCGGTGAGCGGGAATGGGAATATCCCGGTGGGAGCGGGCAGCCAGAGGTCCCGCATCCCAAACCCAGGCCAATTCCCGGCGTTCCCCCCAGACATCGACGAGTGCCGGAGCGGGGCCTGCGAGGGGCCGTGCGTGAACACGGAGGGCGGATTCGTGTGCCAGTGCGGCTCCGGCCGGGAGCTCTCCACGGATCGGCGCAGCTGCCGCGGTGCGCGGGGGGACGGAGGGGAGGCCGGGAATGCCGAGGGATCCTGACCCTCATCCCGCCCCCCTCCCAGACATGGATGAGTGCCAGGCCACGCCGTGCCAGCACCGCTGCGAGAACAGCGTCGGGAGCTACCGCTGCTCCTGCCGGCCCGGATACCAACTCCACGGGAACCGGCATTCCTGCCTGGGTGAGCGCCGGGATGGGGCCCTTCCCGCTCCGGGATGTGAATCCCCGGGGGATGCAGGTGGCCATGAGCCTGTGGACACCACACCAGACCCCCTTCCCTCCCCGTGCCATGAATCCCCGGGGGATGCAGGTGGCCATGAGCCCCTGAGCACTGTGCCAGACCCTCATCCCTCTCCATGCCCTGAATCCCAAGGGACACAGTTGTCCATGGGCCCACGATCCCAGTGCTGCCACCTTATCCCTGTCCCTGCCTGGGCCGTGCTGGGGGCACATCCCGGTGCTCCAGGCTCCTCCCTGGGTCACATCCCGGGGTGTGGCACCTCCTGCCACATTCCCTTTTCCCGCAGATGTGGATGAATGCCGGCGGCCGGGAACGCGCCGCTCCTGCCAGCACAACTGCCACAACATTCCCGGGAGCTTCCGCTGTTCCTGCCGCCCCGGGTACCGGCTCAGCACGGACAGGGTGTCCTGCGAAGGTATCCATGTCCTTCTCCGGGCTGGGAGAGTGGAGCAGGATGCTCCCTCTCCTTGCCTACCCCAAGTGATGTCTCTTCCTTCCTGGATTCCTTCCCAGGGTATCCCAAAGCCATCCTGGCCCCGTCACCCATCCTGCAATCCCTGCAGCACCCGCCCACCCTCGTCCTGCTCCCTCCTGGCTCCCACCTGCTCCCAAGGGGCTCCCCCTCTCCCCACATCCCTGTGGCAGCTCCCGGGACCCAATTCCCA
Organism: Chiroxiphia lanceolata; assembly: GCF_009829145.1. Taxonomy (NCBI): domain Eukaryota; kingdom Metazoa; phylum Chordata; class Aves; order Passeriformes; family Pipridae; genus Chiroxiphia; species Chiroxiphia lanceolata. The sequence continues at coordinate 232,903 of NC_045642.1, forward strand.
CCCTCTTCTCCGTCCCTGTCTCCCGGTACCTCCATCCCACCGTCCCCTCGCTGTCGGCACCGCGGGGTTTCCCGGGAGCCCGGCGCTCGCTGGACAGAGCCGGGATGCCGGAGCTGCACCTGCCAGGTGAGAATCCCACCATCCCACACCTTCCCTCGGCACCATCCCGACCTGGGATGAGCCACGCGTGTCCCGGCAGGAGGGACGAGTCCTGTGTGACGCTGTGAGCTGCTCCATTCCCTGCTCCCACCCCCTTCCCGCTCCGGCCGGGGGGTGCTGCCCCGCCTGCACAGGTGAGTCCCGGCCCCCCCAACCCCGCAATTCCCGGGATATCCCTCCCTGATGATCCCCCCTGGATCACAGGGTGCCTCCACGAGGGGGTGGCCAGAGCAGAGGGCGATGTCTTCTCCCCATCCGATGGGAATTGCTCCATCTGCATCTGCTTGGTGAGCTGGATCGGGGTGGGAGAATTCCCCCGGAGCCCTGGGGACCTCCCAGCCTTGGGGACCCTCATCCCACCTTCATCCACAGGCCGGGAACGTCTCCTGCCTTTCCCCGGAATGCCCTGCAGGCTCCTGCCCCAGCCCCTGCCATCCGGGTGAGACCCCCAATCCGGGGGTGGGGGGACCCCCGGGCTGGGATGAGGGTTCGGGAGGATCCGCGCTTGGATCTCCAGCCCTCCTGACTCCGCCTTTCCCAGCCAAGTGCAGTTTCCGGGGCCGCACGTACGCGCACGGGGCCCGGTTCAGCCCGGACGGGGACGGATGCACCACCTGCGTCTGCCAGGTGGGGAAACCCCAGGGATGGGAATCCCACGGGATGACGAGCCCCGGGGATGGGACACCCCAGGAATGAGGGTGCCCAGGGACCCTGTGGGTATCCCGGCTCTCTCGAGGCTGGGGCTGGATGTGGGGGAACACCCGGTGACACATTCCCACGTTCCCAGGGCGGGGAGGTGGAATGTTCCTTCACTCCCTGTCCCATCCTGGACTGCCCCCAGCACCAGCGGCTCCTGCGCCCCGGGCAGTGCTGCTCCTCCTGCCGGGACCCTCCGGCCCCCGCCGGTCAGTCGGGATAGGGATGCACCCGGGAATGGGGAGGATGGGATAAGGGGGCCGGCTGGAGACAGGGACAGTGGGATGTGGGGAACAGCTGGGGGGAAAAAAAGGGGGTTGGAATGTGGGGGACAAGTTGTGGGGGACACTTGGGGATGGGAAAGGTGGGAGGGCTGTGGGGATATTTTGGGGATGGAGAGGGTGGGATGTGGGGGACAGCTGGGGGACAGTGAGGACAGGATGGAGGAACAGGGAGAGAGGGATGAGGGGGACAGCCCAGGGGCCGAGGGGGTGGGATGTGGGAATACGTGGGGATGGGTGAAGGGTGGGAAACTGGGAATCCCGGGGCCCAGGGAGGGGGGAGTGTAGGGGAAGGTGGATTTTAGGGGCCAGCTGGGCACAGGGAGCCTTCCCAGGTTGCTTCCTGGAGGACAACGGCGTGCAGTTTCCCGTGGGACAGCTCTGGTCTCCGGGCGATCCCTGTGAGTTATGCATCTGCCAGGTGAATGAGAACCTGCTCTGCTTCCCTCCTGCTGCCTGTCCCCGTCCCCGCTCCCCATTCCCGCCCTCGGGATGCCCGCGGACCCCCCGGCGGGCTCGGGAATGCCGAGGTGTCTGTGGAGGTGTCCCCGCCCGCAGGCAGACGGCTCCGTGAGCTGCCGGCGCACGGAATGCCTGGAGACCTGTCCCTATCCCATCCGGATCCCCGGGCAGTGCTGCCCCGACTGCTCCGCAGGTGAGGAGGCGCTGGAATTCCCGGCCCGGGAACTCCGAGCCGCCCGGGGCCCCCACGCGAGCCGCTCTGCCCGCAGGCTGCACCTACATGGGGCGGGTGTTCTCCAACAACGAGACCTTCCCGTCGGAGCTGGATCCGTGTCTCAGCTGCATCTGCCTGGTGAGGGCCGGGCCGGGCACCTCCGCAGCCTTCGGGGCTCCAGTTCCACGGGCTGATCCCGGGATTTTTAACTCCGTTGCAGGAAAAAAAACAAAAACAAAACAAAACGCTCCGGGGGCGTTGCCGGGGGTTCCTAACGGGGTCTCTCCGGTCTCTCGCAGCTGGGATCGGTGGCCTGCTCGCCTCTGGAATGTGCCATCGTGTGCTCCTACCCCTTCCACCCCGAGGGCCGCTGCTGCCCCGTCTGTGACGGTAACGGGGGGGTCGGGGGGTCCCCGAACACCCCCCCCCTCGAGCCCCTCGGAGCCCCCTGAGCGAGCCCTCCCCACCCCCCCAGACTGCAACTACCGCGGCAGGAAGGTGGAGAACGGGCAGAGCTTCACCCCCGAGGGGCAGCCCTGCACCCGCTGCGCCTGCCAGGTGAGCGGGGAGGGGACACAGCGGGGACCACGGGGGGTCCGGGGGTCCTCATCCCCATGGGATGCCTTTGGGGTTCACGGGGTGCCCCGGTCTGTAGGGTCCCCGTGCCTGTGGGGGTGTCCGTGTCCATGGGGTCCCTGTGCCCATGGGGTGCCCGTGTCCGTGGGGTCCCTGTGCCCATGGGGTGCCCGTGTCCGTGGGGTCCCTGTGCCCATGGGGTGCCCGTGTCCGTGGGGTCCCTGTGCCCACGGGGTGCTCGTGCCGGTGCCATTGTGCCCCGGGGGGGTTGGCAGGCCCGGCTGACCCACCGTGCCCCCCCTGTGCCAGCTCGGGGAGGTGACCTGTGAGGAGCGGCCGTGCCCCCACTCCTGCTCTGAGCCCCCCGCGATTCCCGCTCCCTGCTGCCCACCCTGCCCAGGTAATGGGATTCCCAGAACTCCTGGCACTCGGGGGACCCCCACGCCAGGCTGGGGGTCCCGGGGGAGGGGCGGGAACTGACCAAAGTCATCCCTGTGCCAGCCACAGAAGTCCGGCTCCCGCTGCAGGGCAGTGACCTGGCCCCATCCCTGGCCCCGTCCCTATCCCTGGCCCCATCTCTGGCCCAGTCCTCGTCCCCATTCTCCTCCCTGGCCCCATCCTCATCCTCGTCCTCATCCCTATTCCCATCCTCATCCCAATCCCTGTCCCCATCCTCATCCCCCTCCTCCTCCCACTCCCCATCCTCATTCCCGTCCTCCCTGTCCCCATCCTCCTCCCAGTCCCCAATCCCTAAGGATTCACCCCCTGGCACCTCCCACCCCAGTGCCCCCAAATCCCGCCCCCGCCTGGCCCAGCTCCTGCTTCCCAACACATCCACCGCCCCCAGCCCCTTTCCCGGGATTTGGGATGGCGGGGATCCCCCTCCCACCACCCCGAGCCCCTCTGGACACCCCTCGGTGCCCCCCGACCCCCCCTCCGAGGCCGCAGCCCCCCCAGATCCCACGGGCTGCTCCGGCCCCGAGGCTCAGGGATCCCTCGGGAATGCGGATCCCGCTGCGGTGCCGCCGGACAGCGGGAAGAGCCCCAGGTGCCGAGTGCCGGGAGGAGGAGGAGGATGAGGAAGAGGAGGGGGGTCTGCAGGATCAGGCCCCTGGGGAGGGGGGGCGACTGTTCCCCCCCCGCCAATAAACTCATCCTGGTATTTATTCCCTGTCCCCTCCTGCTTGGGAACACGCGGAGCCCGGGGCTTGTCCTCAGCGGGAATTTTGGGATGAGCGGCCTCTGCGGGATGAGGAGGGAAGTGCTGGAGTTGGAGTTTGGGGACAGGGAGGACGTGTCCTGCCGGGATCCCCAGGGATCAGGATTCCCAAGGCTGGGAAGGCCCCGGGGACGAGGGTGCTCAGGGAGTAGGATCCCGAGGGCCGGGAGGTCCCCAGGGATGAGGATCCACATGGATGAGAGTCTCCATGGACAAAGGTCCCCAGGGATGCAGGTGAGGGTGACACCCACCGGTGTCCAGGGACACGCCCCATTCCCAGGAATGCCCCGCCCTTCCCAGAGACACACGGCACAGGGGGGCTTCTCCACACCTTTATTGTCCTCGGGAGCGGCAGGAGGGGCCGGGAACGGCGGGAAAAGGAACATCCCTGCCAGCCCCCAAGCTGGGAACCGCCGGGATCCCCCATCCCGGCTCAGGGCAGCCGGGACAGCCCCACCTTGTTGTTGGCCCTGTCGAAGACGACGTAGTATTCCCGGATAAACACGTCCCCAAGGATCCAGAGCTCTCCCTCCTCCGTGGGGGCATCCATGCCTTGGAATCCCAGGCTGCAGACCCCGCCGCTCTGCTCCGAGCACACGGAACGGGGGGGTCACCGGCTGTGGGATCCCCGCCCCGCGTCATTCCAGCCCCGTTCCCAGCGGGATGCTCACCCGGATCACGTAGGCTGTGGCCGGCACCGGGAATGCTTGGCCGTGGATATGGAATACGAGGTCGGGCAGTCTTCTGGCAGCCTGGCAGCTGATCTGGGCGGGGACAGGGTGGGTCAGTGGCTATTCCGGCCCGGAAAAAACATCCTGGGAAGCGTCCCGAGGGCTCACCTCGCCGTTGGAGCTGGCGCCGAGGGCGCTCATGACGATGCGGAAGGCTCGGACGGGCATGGCCAGCAGGGATGTTCCCGTATCCACGATGGCCTGGCATCCCGAGGAACAGGCCGCCGCCGCCCCGTTGATGGAGACGCTGGAAAAAGGGACGCGGGGTGAGCTTCCCGAGGTCGGGATTCCCCAAAAACACCGGCTGGGGGAGCTTCCCGGGAATACCTGTCCATGGTGATCTGCCAGTAGGTCTCGGCGGAGAGCGGGATCCAGGAGATTCCTTTGGCGGTGTAAAAGGGATCGATGGCGCCGAACAGGACAAAGCTTCCGGCTTTGTCATCCCTGAAAAGAGGGATCCATCCAGGGATTGCCCACCCTGCCATTCCCACTGGGAAACCGGCACCGGCGGGAGGGAGACGGGAGAACTCCTCAGCGGCTCTGGCCGGGATTTACCTGCTCAGGTAGACAGAGAAGAGATCCCGATCCACGAGCCTTTCCATCATCATGTTGTCGAAGACGGGGGTGGCTCCGGAGGAGGCGATGCTCGGGAATGCCAATCCCAGGATTCCATCGAAGGGGGTGTAGTAGAAGAAATCCCCCGGCTCTGTCTCCGCCAGCCCGAAAATCTGGTTCCGGACGTTGATCCCGGCGACCTGGGAAAGGGAGAGAGGTGTGGCTGGGGCCTCCCGGGATCCCGGATCCCACGGGATGGGAAGGACGGAGCGGCCCTACGTTGACGGTGTCGTATCCCAGGACTCCGGACATGCTTCCTGTGCCGTAGGCAATGAACAGGGTGTCGTTGGTGCTCAGGAAGGTGGAGGAATCCGCGGGATTGAAGCGGTTGTGGTTCCCTGAAAGGGTCGGGAGGGAGGGAATCACGGGAATGAGGCCATTGGGAATGAGGGTGGCACCTCAGTGTCCCCGGGAGAGATGGGGCAGAGCCATCCCTGGCTCCCAAGGCCTGGGGGATTCCCCAGCGTCCAAGAAGCCACAGGGCTGCCGGACACACTCCGGACACCCGGAGACATTCCGGACACCTGGATACACTCTGGACACATTCCAGACACATTCCAGACACCTACTGCAGGCTGGGCTGGAGCAGAAGACAGAGGGAACCCAAAGGTTGGAAGAGCCGGTGTCGAAGACGACGGTGAATTCCTGGGCTGGAGTCCCAATGGAGATGGTGCCGAAGTACTCGTCCTGTCAGAGCGGGGTGGGAAAGGAAGAGTGGGATTGGGAAGGGGAGAGTGGGGTGGGGATAGTGGGATGGGGAAGGGGATAGTGGGAAGAGGGTAATGGGGTGGGAATGGGGATAATGGGTTAGGGAAGGGGAGAGCGGAATGGGGACAGTGGGATGGGGAAGTGCTTAGTGGGGAGGGGATAGTGGGATAGGGAAAGGGATGGCGGGACTGAAAAGGGGATAGTGGGAATGGGACAGTGGGATTGGGAAGGGAACAGTGGGATTGAAAAGAGGATAGTGGGAATGGGATAGTGGGACTGAGAAGGGGATAATGGAGAGGGATAGTGGGGGGGGGAAGGGAATAGTGGGAAGGAGGTAATGGGATGTGGAAGGGGTGAGTGGGATAGGAAGAAGGATAGTGGGATTGGAAAGGGGAGAGTGGGATAGGAAAAAGGATGGTGGGATTGGAAAGGGGATAGTGGGATAGGAAAAAGGATGGTGGGATTGGAAAGGGGAGAGTGGGATAGGAAAAAGGATGGTGGGATTGGAAAGGGGATAGTGGGATAGGAAAAAGGATGGTGGGATTGGAAAGGGGATAGTGGGATAGGAAAAAGGATGGTGGGATTGGAAAGGGGATGGTGGGATAGGGAAAAGGATGGTGGGATTGGAAAGGGGATGGTGGGATAGGGAAAAGGATGGTGGGATTGGAAAGGGGATGGTGGGATAGGGAAAAGGATGGTGGGATTGGAAAGGGGATAGTGGCCCCCGTGCCCCCCCCCCCGATCCCGATCCCATTCCCTCACATCCATGTAGTTCTGCAGGGGCTCCACAGCGATCCCAGGGAAGTACTTGGCAGCCAGGTTATAGGGATTCTGCTCCAGGAAACTCTCCAGCAATCCCTGCTCCCGCAGCCTCTCCCGCAGCGACTTCATCTTCCTCAGGGGCACCCTGCGGACACCGGGATCCGTCACCGGGATCATCCCACATCCCGCATCCTTTGGGACGGGGGCCCTTCCTGGCGCTCACCTGGTCCCCAGGCCCTGGGCCAGGACCACCAGGGAGAGGAGCAGGAGCAGCTTCATGGTGGGAGCTCCGGGAATGTGAGTGAGCCTCCGCTCCCGCTCCTTATATCCCGGCTCCCGTGTTTGGCCGGTGGCTCCGATAAGGAAAGCAAACGGTTCCCGGGATTCTTATCACAATGTCCTTAAGGAAGGTGGCTGGGGAAGGGGGGGAATGTCAAGCCCTTACTCCCAGGGGTGAGGTCGGGATGCTGGGATGGGAGGGAAGCGCTCCCAGTGTCCCGAGGGAAGGCGCTGGGAGCCGGTGGGAATGTGGGGTTGGGTTTGACCCCTGGATCGCCCCCAGCTCCCGGCTGGAAGGTTTGATCCATGGATTGCAGCTCACCAGGGATGAGGCAGCCAAGGCTTTCCTGGGAGATCCATTCCAGGGCCTCGTTACCCTCCCAGGGAAGGATTCATTCCCACTATCCCACCTAAACCCACCCTCTGGCACTGGGAAGCTGTTCCCTGTGTGTCCTATCATTCCAGGCCCTTTTCCAAGGTCCCTCTCCAGCTCTCCTGGAGTTGCTTTGGGGGCTCCAAGGTCTCTCCAGAGCCTTTTCCTCCGGCCAAGCCATGCGGGATTTTCAGGCTGCCAGCTCCAGATTTTCCATTCTGGGAATCAGCCAAGCCCTTCTCCTTCCCAAGCCCCTCCAACACATCCCATCCTCCTTTTTTCCTCTGGGATAACCCGCTGCTTCATCCCTTTTCTCCCAACATCCCTCAGGGTTTTTTATCCATTTCACTCCCCCCTATGGAATTCAGCCCCAATCCTCAGATTCTTTTGTTCTTCTGAGCCGGGAATGGGGCTGATTCCAAGGGAAGAATTCCAGCTCTGGCCTTAGGGAGCCTTTGATCCTTTGATCTCCTCCCGGACAAGGTGACCGTTCCAGGATCCACGTGGTGCCGTGAGGGAAGCCAAGATTCCCGGCCCAGCTCCAGTGACCTTCAGCATTCCAGTGGCATCCGGAGCCGGACCTTCCCCTGGCTGCTCCCACTTTGACCCCACAGCTGGTCCCAGTTCTCCAGCAGCGCCGGGAAAGGGTGAGAGGGATGAAATCCCAGTGGAAGCAAGACATGGAAGTGTTGGAGCAAAGGCAGAGGAGGTGATCCGAGGGATGGGAAAGGCTGGGAGAGCTGGAATTGTCCAGCCTGGAGAAGAGAAGCTCCGGGGAAATCTTGGAGCCTCTTCCAGTGCCTCAAGGGGCTCCAGGAGAGCGGGAGAGGGATTTTGGGAATGGGAATGGAGCGACAGGACAAGGGGGAATGGCTCCAAACTGGAAAAGGGGGGATTTAAACAGGATATTGGGAATAAATCCTTCCCTGTGAGGGTGGTGAAGCACTGGAATGGATTTCCCAGGAAAGCTGTGGCTGCCCCATCCCTGGAATTGCCGAATGCCAGGCTGGAAAAGGGCTTGGAGCAACCTGGACTAGTGGAAGGTGTCCCTGAAAATTTGGAGCTTCCAAGTTGTCCCTGTTTTTTGGCCAAAACAGGAGGGAAAACAAAAATATTCCCTTATCCCAGAGCTGGTTATCCATTTAATTCCCAGAGCTGCCATCCCGGGGGATCAGGACTCCAGATTTTCCAGTGGAAAGTTTTTGCCAGGGATGGGAAGTTTCGGGACAAGTTGGTTGTAAATCCCATCCCCAGGAGGCAAAATCCTGCCAGATTTTTGGATGAATCCTTATCCCCAGCAGGAAGAAGCTGTGGGATTCAGGGACGGGGAGAAAATGGGAATTAATGTTCACCACTAATTAAATCAGGAATAAAAAGGTGGGAGGATGGAAAAAAATAACCCCTTTGAGGGTGTGAAATGGCTTTTCCTCAGGGAGAAATCGGGATTTTTCCAACCTCGGTGGGGAAATTCAGGGATCCTGGAATAATCCATCCTGGAGCTGGGATTTTAGGTCGGGAGCAGGTGACCGAGGCCTCCCTGTCCCAGCTTTCCTTGGCACCAGAGGGCACCAAAGGATGGGAAGATCCCCAAAAAACCCGGATCTGGATCCATTCCTGATTCAGCCAGGGATTCCCGGTCAAACCCTCCCTCCAAAAAATTTAGGCTTGTTCCCAGAAAATCCTGGTTTTATTCAGCCAGAGATTCCTGGTCAAACCCTCCCTCCAAAAAATTTAGGCTTGTTCCCAGAAAATCCTGGTTTTAACGTGGAAACGCCACTTGGGATGGATTTAACTCCCACAGGAATCACCCTCTGAATCAATACTTCGGGATTTTCCGGCTTTTGGGACATCAAAAGCCCGGGAACTTCCTTAATTTTACCCCCAAAAAATCCCCTAACGGAGTCAGGGCTTATCTTGGAATGGATTCAGGAAGGAAACTTGTTTTCCAGGCCCTGTTCCCAGTTCTTCTTGTCCCTTTATCACCCCGGAGCTTTATCGGAGCTGTCAGATGAAAGGAGGGAATTCTGAGGCTCCCGAGGAGGCAAATCTCCGGGATTTGCTTAAAAATATTGAATTAAGTTATCAAGGATCTTGGCATTCCCTGTGGGAATGGAATTCTGCCGGACAGGGACCTCAGATAACCTTTTCCTACCTGATTTTGGGTGGGATTTATGGAAATTAGGGGGATTAATAAGAAAATAATGGGAATATCCTTTAAAAAGGAAAAATTATCCCAATTTCTATTGCCAGATAACATACTTAAATGGATATTTTCCCATTTATTCCTTGCAAGTCTGAATACAATTTAATTTATCCTCAATCCTTAAATTTTAATGTAAAAGAATCCCAGGTGGAACTATTTTAATGGGAATTAAGGATATTAATAAAGAGGTAATGGGAATATCCTTCCAAACCCATGGAAATTAAGCATATTAATAAACTTTTAATGGGAATATCCTCCCCAAAACACCCCTTTATCCAATTTTTTTATTGCTGGATAACAATTAAATGGATATTTTCCCATTTATTCCACAAAAACCTTAATTTTTCCTCTCCCCATTCCATAATTTTTGTATCAAATGTTAACTAAACATTTTCCAGCTTTTCCATGTGTTTGGAAAACTGCTCCAAACAAGCCTGGAAAGCATTTCTTTCCCTTTGGAAAGTCGAGTCCCTTTGTTTTCCCATAACATTGGGAGTTTGACCTGTTTATCAGCTGCGCTGGGAACAAGTTGTCCTTGATTCAACTGGAATTTTTTGGGATCATGTGATTCCCACCTATTCCACAACAAAGGCTCAGGTGACTTGTGGGATCAGAGGTGCCTTTCCTGGATCCCGGGGGCACTTTGGGAACAACCTTCTGCTGTCTTCTGAAGGAGCTGCTCTCCTCATTCCTCATCCCTGTCTGGGATTTGGGAATCTGGAGTTAATTTGGGAAAAGTGAGGCTTGGATTTGTGTTTCAAGTGATGGGATTGGAGCTTCCAGATACATTCCAGGAAACATATCCCTGTTTCATGTCAGGAGGGGCTAATCCAGGTATTCCAAAGGGATTTGCTTTGATCTCTTGGTTCCAGCTGGGAAAACCCGCCATTACAGGAATTTTTTGGGACGTTATCTGGGTTTTTTGGGATGTTGCTGAGCTCTGTGTGTTTTTCCTAAACCACTTCCAATCGGGCCTTGGGCACTTCCAGGGCTGGGGCAGGCACAGCTTCCCTGGGAAATCCATCGCAGGGTTTTACCACCCTCACAGGGCAGGATTTATTCCCAAAATCCCACTGAACCCCTCGCCGTGTCCATACAACCCCATTCCCTATTATGCTATGGCCCTTCTCCAAACCCCTTTCTCCACCTCTCTCGGCGCTCCTCCACCCCAAAACCACGAAGGATATAAATCCTAGAGCGGCTATGACCCGGCAGGAGCCCTCTGGGCATCCAAACATTGATTAATTAGGAAAAAAATCCATTAAATTGCTCCCAAATCCCGCCCCCCCCAACATGGCGGCGCCGGGAGGAACCACCCGCGGCCTCTCGAGGGGGGGAGGAGGCGGGGGGGGGCGTCCCCCCTCCCTGTGGGAAATGGCCCCGCCCACTTCCGGTCTGCACCGGAACCCGGAAGTGGCGGCGGGCGGAGGGTCTACGGTGGGTCCGGGGCTGGGCCGGGAATGGAAATATCGGGAATACCGGGAATAACGGCGGCATAACGGCGCTAACGCGGCTGCTCCCGCTCGTTTCTGCCGTGCAATCACCCAGTGCTTCGCTTCCACCCCGCTGAGCGCCGTTGGGCGCTTCCCAGAGCCTGTTCTTGAGTTTTCCCGCTCCCGGCATTCCCGTTTTTCCCGTTTAAACTCCATAACATTTCGTTAAGAGACAAAAAAACTCCTGAATCGGGTGATTCCCCTGCGGGGGGAAAGCCCCGCGCCTGCAGCGCGGGACGCAATTCCCTGTTTTCCCCTCGGACAGGTTTATCGGGATCATGGATTGAGACATTCCTGAGGCTCTTGCGACATTGCCGGCGTGAAATCCTTGGGATGCTCCACTTGGATAAGAGGTAGAAGAGCCGGGAGCCATCAGGACGGCGCAGGTTTGTGGGGTGTCCCTGGTTTTTTTATGGCATTCCCGCATTATCCCCTCCCAGCTCTTGGAATTTGCGCCACAAACGTGGGATAATTCCTACACGTTATCGGAAAACCTGGAATATTTGGGATAAATCGCAGATATAACACTGGAAATCCTGGATTTTGCGTTATTTCACTGCTTTCCACCTCAGAGGGTGGAACTGGATGATCCATAAGATCTTTTCCAACCCTTTGGAAACAGTGGGATAGGAGCAGGTCCAGGTTTCCTTGGAAGAATGGGAATTTGGGGTGGGATGGAGCCTGGAATGAGTCAGAATCTGGAAAATGGGGTAGAGATTCAGCTGGAATTTGCTGGTCGGGGCTGGGAGTGGGGTTTTCCTCGACAAAACCCTCTGGGATGCACAAAATTCTTTCCGAACAGGCTGGGAAAAGCTGGGAGAAGGTGGAAAAACATCATTCCTGAAGGAGGAATTAGTGGGAATGTTGCTCGCTGATTTCTTACAGAAGCTGCTCCAGGAGGTTTAACAAAGCTGGAGTTCAGTCCCTGCAAGGACAAACAGCTGGATTGGGGGATTTATCCGCCTCCTTTTCCGTGTCCCAGGAATCCAGGAGGATGGAGACGCTCAGGAACCGGACGGTGGAGGAGCTCCGGGAGCTGCAGGAGGATTCCCAGGAAATCGAGCGCTTGGCTCTGGAATCGCAGGAGGTTGGTGGGGGGGTCACCCTGGGGCTCCCTCATCCCGTTCCCGGCGTCACTTCCCAAATTCCGCAGGTGCAGGAGCTGCAGCTGGAGCGGGAAATGGCCTTGGCTTCCAACCGGAGCTTGGCCGAGCAGAACCTGAAATTCCAGGCGCCGCTGGAATCGGGACGAAGCGACCTCTCCAAGAAATACCTGGAGCTGCAGGAACTGGCTGGGAGGTGCCGGGAGCAGAAGGAAAAGCTGGGTGAGCCCTGGGATCATCCTGGCTCGGGAGTGAAGGATTCTGCTTCCCAGAAAGCCGAGATCCCACTTTTTTCCCAGGAGAGATCCTTTTGGGTTTTGCTCCTTCCCCGAGCGATTCCCGAGGCTGATCCTGTGGGATCTCTGCTGGTTTTTCCCCATGGTCGTGATTTTTCCGTGGGTTTTTTTTTTTTCCTTCCACGGTTTTCCCAGAGAAATCCTCGGCAGCGCTGCAGCCGCAGACTCTGCTGGAGCTGCTCCAGGTGGAAAGTCAGAAGATTGAGGAGGAATCCGAGGTGAGCTCAGGGCTTCAATCCATCGGGAATCCCGGGGCTTCATCCTCAAAGACTCCCAGCTAACCCCAATCCCAAAAATCTTGGGTTGTACCCGGAATTTGCTGGTCTTTCCCCTCCCAACAATCGGGTGGATCCTTGTTCGTGTGGAGCCCGGGGAAGACCTAAATCCCGAAGCGGGATGAGGGAAGAGGAGCCGAGGGATCCCGGGATGAAGCCGAGGCTGTTCCTCTCTTCCAGAAAATGGCGGAGAAATTCCTGGAGGGCGAAGTGCCCTTGGAGACGTTCCTGGAGCAGTTTGCCACCATGAGGAAGTTGTCCCACCTGCGCCGGGTCCGCGTGGAAAAGCTGCAGGAGATCGTGAGGAAGTCGGAGGGACCCCAGGAATCCAGCCGGGACTCGCAGGCTCCTCCTCCTCCTCCTCCTCCTCCTGTCCCTCCTGCTCCTCACATTCCCGGCTCCGGGGATCCTCCGCAGCCCTTCCCAGCGGGATCCCCTCCCTTCCCCCTTCCCTACAGCCCGGCTCCCGCGCTCCCTCCCGGCCCCCCGGCCCACGGAGCGCTGCCTCCCGCGCCTTTCCCGGCAGCTCCGGCTGCTTCCCAGCCCGGCTCCCAGCCCTTTCCTTACCCAGCTCCTGGATATCCGTCGGCTCAGGCTCCCAGAGCCGCCTCCGGAGGCTATTCCTGGTCTCCATCCCGGGCCCCTCCGCAGCCGGCGCCGTATCCCGGTCCCAGTCCGTCTCCTCCTCCTCCCAGGCCGGGATACTCTCCCTACATCCCCCCTGGAGCAGGAAGGCCGCCCTATCCCACCCAGCCCCCTCTCCCGAATTTCCCGATCCCGGCACAGCCTCCGTATCCCGGGGCTCCCCCACCCTTTGGATACCCCCCCCCTCCCAACCCTTCCCGTCCGGCTTGGCCTGGATACTAATCCAGGACTTTCCGGGAGCATCCTCTGCTGCTTCCTTCTTTTTCTGGGGATTGAGGAACAGGTGGAATCCCAGGAATTCCGTGGGATGAGAGTCACAGCTCCAGGAGTCAGAGCCAGGTGATTCCTAGCTGGATATAGCAGGAAGGAGCAGCCCCTCAGGGCTGAAATTCCAGAGAGGAGAAGGCTCCAGGGAGACCTTGGAGCACCTTCCAGAGCCTAAGTGGGCTCCAAAAGAACTGGAAAAGGGCTTGGATATAATGGGCTGGAATGATGGGATAAAGGGGAATGGCTTCCCGCTGCCAGAGGATGTGTTTAATGGGATATTGGGAAGAAGTTCCTCCCTGCGAGGTTGGTGAAGCACTGGAATGGATTTCCCAGGGAAGCTGTGGCTGCTCCATCCCTGGAAGTGTCCAAGGACAAGTTGGACGGGGCTTGGATCCGCTTGGATTAGTGGAACATGGTTGGAATGAGATGATCCCTTCCCACCCAGCCACTCCAGGATTGTCTGGGAGTCGGTGATTCCCACCCAGCCTCTGGTATTCCCGACCTCCCACGTGGTTTTCCGGGCTCCTCACATCCCCCTTCTCAGGAAACACTTGGAGACAGAGGGAACGACAAACGCCGGGAATGGGATTTGCTTTGCTCAGCACTTTATCCTACGAGTCCCGCCCGTATCCCTGGGAGTTATTTATAAGGAGTGGTTACTAATGGACTAGGATGGGGCTTTGTGGGATTTCATGGAAGCAATTCCATCCCTGGGGTTAATTACAGTAATAAAACTGCATTAATTAATTCCATGCTGCAGTCACAGCCAGTGTTTCGTTCGGGAATGACGGAGCATCCGCCTGTGGGTTGATCCCTTTATCCCTTCCTGGCATCCCGACACCGGCTCCCTTTGGATTCCAACCTTTCCTCCTCTCCCAGCACCATCTCCCAACCCATTTTTCCTGCTTTTCCCGGCCTTGTCTTTCCTCAGGGACACGTTTGCTTGGGGCTCTTCGGGGTAGAAAAACAGGGAAAAATGCCTTTCCCTGTTTTCCTGTCCTGCTTTTCCCTCCTGACCGGGAGTCTGGTGCTCTAAGGAATTGCTCTGGGATATGGGAAGGAAGAGGACAAGGTGTAATTAGTACAAAAATCCCAATTTTATTACAGTTGTTGGATATTAAATATCTTGGATTCCTTCCCAGTATTCCCCCCCTCCCTGGAGTTGCATCCCTTTCCTTTATCCATCGGTTTGGAGCCATGGAAAGGCCGATGGTCCCTCTCCAAAAGGCCTCAGATCTGTATAAATACCTTAAGAACCCCCAGACCTCCTCTTTTTCTCCCTGGAACGCTGGGATCCCCCTACGGCCGAGCCGGGAGACGGCTCCTTGGGGAATCCTTTGGGAATCCTTTGGGGATCACACCCTGCGGGCGGAGCGCAGGTCGTAGTCGCTGTCCGAGGAGTTCTCCGGAGGGTTGGAATGTCGGAGCGCCCCTTCCAGGGCTGTGGAGGGGATGGATGCGGCTCAGGGGGTGCCCGGAGGGTTCATCCCTGGAAGAGGAGCCGCTCCCAGCGTTTACCTGGATAAGCGGAGAGCGGGGAGCTCTTGGGCGGGGCCGCGGTGTAGTCGTTGTCCCCTCCCTGTCCCCGAGGCCTCGGAGCGGCGGAGCTGGAGCGGTGGAAGGAGACTGGAACACAAGGTGGGATTGGGATCGGGATCGGGATTGGCATTTGAGGGCTGGAAGGGCGGTTTGGAGGGAATGGACCCACCCCCGGGATGGGGCGGAGGGAAGTCAGGTGAGTGGTATCCAATGCCAGGAATTCCCAAATCCACCCCCAGGGGTCCCAGTCTCACTCCCAGGAATCCCAATCCACCCCCAGGAACCCAAATCCCACCCTCAGGAGCCCCAAATCCACACCCTGGAGCCCCAAATCAACCCCCTGGATTCCCAAATCCACTTGAAGGAACCCCCAGTGCCACCCACAGGAGCCACAAATTCACTTCCAGGAATCCCAGTCCTATCCCCAGGAACCCAAATCCCACCCTCAGGAGCCCCAATCCCACCCCCTGGAGCCCCAAATCAACCCCCAGGATTCCCAAATCCACCCAAAGGAACACCCAGTCCCACCCACTGGAGCCACAAATTTACTTCCAGGGATCCCAGTCCTATCCCCAGGAACCCAAATCCCACCCTCAGGAGCCCCAATCCCACCCCCTGGAGCCCCAAATCGACCCCCAGGATTCCCAAATCCGCCCGAAGGAACCCCCAGTCCCACCCACAGGAGCCACAAATTCACTTCCAGGAATCCCAGTCCAATCCCCAGGAGCCCCAGTCCCACCCCATGGGCCCCAATCCCACCCCCAGGAGCCCCAATCCCATCCCCAGGAGCCCCAAATCCACCCCAGGAATCCCAAATCCACCCTGCAGAGCCCCAAATCCACCCCAGGAATCCCAAATCCACCCTGCAGAGCCCCAAATCCACTCCCAGGTGCAAAAATTCCACCCCCAGGAACACCAATCCCACCCCCAGGAATCCCAGACCCCAATCCCTGCCCCCTCACCCGTCTGGTTGAGGCCCGTGGGGCCGATCCACTGGCGCTGCTTTTTCTTCGAGACTGGAAGGCAGAGGTGGGCAGAGAGCGGGAATTGTCTCTCCAAGGATCTTCCTGATCCTTCCTCTGGCTGCTTCCCCCCTGCCAGCTCCATATGTCATCCCAAATAATCCCCTCCCACACCATAATTCCCCCTCGGGATCCTCCAGCTGCTCCTTTGTGTCCACTTGGAGCCTAATCCTCCTTCCCGCTCCCCTGCTTTGTGACCATTCCACGTGGGACAGGCTTAGGGATAATGGGAGAGGGCTGGGGACAGGTTTGGGAACAATGGGACAGGTGTGGGGACAATGGGACAGGTTTGGGAACAGTGGGCCAGGCTTGGGGATAATGGGCCAGGCTTGGGGACAATGGGACAGGTTTGGGAACAATGGGGCAGATTTGGGAACAATGGGGCAGGTTTGGGGACAATGGGGCAGGTTTGGGGACAATGGGACAGGTTTGGGAACAATGGGACAGGTTTGGGAACAGTGGGACAGGCTTGGGGATAATGGGCCAGGCTTGGGGACAATGGGACAGGTTTGGGAACAATGGGACAGGTGTGGGGACAATGGGACAGGTGTGGGGACAATGGGGCAGGTTTGGGGACAATGGGACAGGCTTGGGAATAATGGGACAGGTGTGGGGACAGGTTTGGGAACAATGGGACAGGTTTGGGAACAATGGGACAGGTTTGGGAACAATGGGGCAGATTTGGGAACAATGGGAGAGGTTTGGGAACAATGGGACAGGTTTGGGAACAGTGGGCCAGGCTTGGGGACAATGGGACAGGTTTGGGGACAATGGGGCAGATTTGGGAACAATGGGGCAGGTTTGGGAACAATGGGGCAGGTTTGGGAACAATGGGACAGGTTTGGGAACAATAGGACAGGTGTGGGAACAATAGGACAGGTGTGGGAACAATGGGGAAGGTTTGGGGACAATGGGACAGGTGTGGGAATAATGGGACAGGCTTGGGGACAATGGGACAGGTTTGGGAATAATGGGACAGGTCTGGGAATAATGGGACAGGCCTGAGAATAATGGGACAGGCTTGGGAACAGTGGGGCAGGCTTGGGGATAATGGGACAGGTGTGGGAATAATGGGACAGGTTTGGGGACAATGGGAGAGGTCTGGGAATAATAGGACAGATCTGGGAATAATGAGAGAGGTCTAGAAACAGTAGGAGAAGCTTGGGGACAATGGGACAGGCTTGGAGATAATGGGACTGGTCTGAGGACAATGGGAGAAGCCCGGGAACAACGGGACAGGTGTGTGGAACGCGGCACAGGCTTGGGGACAATGGGACAGGCCTGGGGATGGTGGGACAAGCCTGGGAGCAGCGGGCCAGGGGTGGGCTGAGGATCCAGAGGGTCACCTACTCCTCTTGCGGAGCCTCCTGCAGGCGGGGGGGCCACAGACGAGGAGGAGGACGAGGAAGAGCAGCAGGGCCAGGCAGATGCTCCCGACGGTGCCGGCGGATGTGCCGCTGGGAAGTGGCTTGGAGTCCTGGCCTGGGAAGAGGATGGATGGCACCGGACGAAACCCTTGCGCCCAGGTACATGAAAACCCACCGGGAGCCCGAATCCCACCCGGCAAGGCACCCCCCATCCCTGCCCGTTCCACAGGGCTGGGAATTCCAGCTCCCGGCACCCCGCGGATCGCCCCCGGAACGGCGCCTTACACACGACTCTGGTCCGGGAGCAGCTCTGGGGGCTCCCGAGGTTCCCGTGGCAGAGGTGCAGGGGGTCGATCCCGCAGGTGACTCCCTTGGAAGGCGGCTCCCGGATCTCGGCGCTGGAGGTGAGATTCCCGCAGCGCAGCTCCCGGCAGAGCTGGCGGCCGCGCTGGGAACGCCGCGCTCCGTCGTCACACAGGGACAGCCACTGGCCCTCGTGGAAAACCTGGATGTCCCCCTCGCAGGGAGTGGGGCCTGAGCCCAGCCTCCGCTGCACCCGCGGCTGGGAATCTGGGGGACGGAGCGGGAACGGCCGTGGGGATAACGGGACAGCTCAGGGATAATGGGGCAGCTCTGGGATAATGGGACAAGTCTGGGGATAATGGGACAAGTCTGGGATAATGGGACAAGTCTGGGGATAACGAGACAGGTCTGGGATAATGGCACAGGTCTGGGATAATGGATGGGACTTGGGGCAATGGGACAGGTCTGGGATAATGGGATAGGCTTGGGGATAATGAGACAGGCTTGGGGATAATGGGACGGGCTTGGAGATAATGGGATGGAGTTGGGGATAATGAGACAGGTCTGGGGATAATGGGATGGGCTTGGGGGCAATGGGAGAGGTCTGGGATAATGGGACATCTTGGGGACCGTGGGATAGGCTTGGGGATACCAGGACAGGTCTTGGGGTAATGGTACAGGTCTGTCAGATCCATAGAGAGGGGTCAGGTCCATGGGGAGAGGGGAGTCAGACCCATGGGAAGGAGCCCGACCCATGGAGAGGGATCAGATCCACAGATCCACGGGCAGAGAGGGATGAGATCCATGGGGTGCCTCATGGCTGGCTGCTGGCACACGCTCCTTCCCCTGGCACAGGGATGCTCCTGGCACAGGGATGCTCCCGGCATTCCGCCTTGTGCCATAGGGAGCAGCAGATGTGTGTGGGCCAAAGCAGAGCCGAGCACTGAGGAGCTTTGGACTATTCCCATGGGAATGCAGCATGGAAGCTCTGCCAGCTGCTGTGGCACAGCCCAGTAAACCCCCAAATCCCACGGGATGGCTTCCGAGCTGGGGCAGATGGCAGGATTGCTCCGAGCCCCATGCCTTGGATCTCCATGGAAAAGGGCAGGGAGGGGCCCAGGTCTGGGAGATGCCCACGGCTGGGGGATGGATGCCCGAGGTATGGAATACCACCCAGAGGCGCTGATCCGTGGGTTCCCTGCTCCCATTTGGAATTTGGGACACTGCCATGGCCCCTCTCCCTCCCCAGCTCATCCTCTTCTGGCGCTGCCGGGAACTGAGATTTCCTGTTTTGCCTTGGCACCCCGGAGAGGAAGAGCGGGAGTGGGCGGATGGAGCTCTGGGCGGGAACCCGGAATTCCCCCGGGATATCCCCCCCAGAGAGGCCTGGATGCTCCGAGTGCGCTCTCACCTGAGCAGGTGACGAAGGCAGGAGTTTTCCCCCGGGAGCTGGTCCTGTTGAAGCATTCCAGGAGGGAATGGCTCTCACAGGGCTCCAGCGCTTCCCACCTCACCGGCAGGTGGGTCCCGGGCTCCGGCTCCCGGTGTCCGTGCCCGGCGGTGCCGCAGCGCAGGTCCTGGCAGATGCGGGTGCCCAGATGTGCCCAGATGTGCGGGGGCATCCTGGCCACGGCCCCCCACAGCCCCCCCTTGTGCAGCTCCAGGAATCCGGAGCAGCTGAAATTCCCGTCCACCAGCCGCAGCCTGGGCGGTCCTGGAGAGGGATTGGGGGGAAGAGCAGCGTGTTAGGGATTGGGGTGACATTCCAGGGATTGGGATGACATTCCTTTCCATTCCTGAGGAGAAAGTCCCTAAATTTGGAGTTTAATCGCTGCATGGATGGGGGCCTTGGATCATTTGGAAAGGGGGTCTCACATCCCCTGGGATGGGGTGCTTAGGTCCCCCAGGATGGAGGTCTTGGATCCTTTGGGATGGAGGTCTTAGATCCCCCAGGATGGGGTGCTTAGATCCCTTGGGATGGGGACCTTAGGTCCTTCTGGATGGGGTGCTTAGATCCCTTGGAATGGGGTGCTTAGATCCCTTGTGATGGGGACCTTAGATCTGTCAGAATGGGGTGCTTAGATCCCTTGGGATGGGGACCTTAGGTCCTCCTGGATGGGGTGCTTAGATCCCTTGGAATGGGGTGCTTAGATCCCTTGGGATGGGGACCTTAGATCCCTCGGAATGGGGTGCTTAGATCCCCCGGGCTGGGTGGGGGTGTTGGATCCCTCGGGATCGGGGTCTTACCGGTGGGCTCCGGGGTGGTGTCCGGAGGTGCCGGTGGGGGCTTGGGAGTGGTTTTCTCCGGCTCTGGAACGAGAAGAGAAGGAGCCCCATCAGCCTGGATGATCCCTAGGGACTGAGGTGAGCGGGGCGGGGGGGTCCAGGCTCACCTTTGCAGGAGACAATAACGTGCTCCGTGCAGTTTCCCAGCTCCCAGTGGCATTCCACCAGCGCTCCCTCCGGATTCTGGCACCTCACGGGCCGCACATGCGTCTCCTTCCCGCTGGGAATGAGGAGCTGGAAGGGCTCGGAGCTGGGGGGGGCCGCAGCCCATCCGTCGGCAGATTTCATCCAGGTTGGACCGTCTCACGTTGTCCTGGCACACGCGTCTCCAACGGCTTTCCCAGTCCACCTCCAGCATCCCGGTGCAGCGGCATCCGCCACCGACGAGCTGCAGGCCGGGATCTGCGGGAAAACACCGGGATTACGGGGCTTCCCTTCCCTTCCCGGTAGGTTTTCCACCACGGAAATGATGGAAAAGCCCTTTTTCGGGATGTCTCGCAAGGTGGGACAAGGGCTGGAAGGGGGGGGGGATGGAGGGAAGGTCACGGGGCTGAGCTGGGATGATGCAACTGGAGCATCCGCCGTGCTCCCGGAGCCTGGTGGGATTCCCGAGGTGTTTGTGGTGGGATTCCCGAGGTGTTTGTGGTGGGATTCCCGAGGTGTTTGTGGTGGGATTCCCGAGGTGTTTATCCCCCCCATTCTCACCTCGAGGCGTCCGGGCGGCTCCTCCGTGGTCGGGAATGGCTGGAAGGAAGACGGGGATGGGGCGTCAATCCCGGACCCGCCATTTTGGGGCAGAGGCTCCGGCGCTCGGTGGTTTTGTGGGAGGAATGGGATTTCGTGGGGGGAGAAAAGGGGTTTGCCACCTGTCCATCTGTCTGCTGGGGGTTAATTAGGGCCGGAAAAAGCCAAGGGACCTGCTAATTACCCTTAATTAGCTGCGCTCCTGGGCGGAACATCAGGCCAAGCAGCTGGGGCGGGTGCCATGTGGACCAAGGGAAAGCTGGGAATGGCAGGAGCCGGGCGGGAATGAGGATGGGGGGCGCCCCTGGGCTCACGTTTGGGGTGGGATGAGCACCCTGGAGTTGTGCTGGAGGGGTTTTGTCCCCCTCAAACCCCCTCCCCACCCCGAGCCCCCCCGGCTGGGCCTCGCCCAGGGAAGCACCACAAACCCCTGATGCCCATCCCCTCCCAGAACATTCCCGGGGCGGGAAAACCGGGACGTCCCAGCGCGGGATGTGAGCGATGCCCCCAGCCCGGGGCACCCCCAGCACTCACCCCACGTTCCCAGCAGGAGCAGGAGGCACAGGGGGGGCAGCCGGGGTTCCATGGGTGCCAGCGGCGGGATGGGGGGCACGGGGGGCTCCGGAGGCTCCGGAGGCTCCGCTGCCCGGGCCTGGAGCGGGCGAGGGAGGGGGGCCCGAGCAGGAACCGGCTGTTTTTCCTCCCTCTGTGGTTTCCTGACGTCACGGCCGTGCCGGTTTCGAGGCTCGGCTGCCTCGCCAGGTCCCGCCAAAAAAAGGGGGGAGAAACCCCGGGGGGGAGCTCAGCCCCCTCCCCAAATCCCGGGATTCCCACATCTCTGGATGTATCCGGTGCCGAGGGAATGTTTGGGGTCACGACCCTTCGGGGCTGAGGAGGAGCCAGTGCCCACCCCAAACACTGTGGGACCCCCCGGGAAGGGGACAAGGGAAAGGTTTATCCAGGCACATCCCAGTTCCTGGCATTCCAGGGATGCCCCCTATCCCGGCAAGGGCACGTGGGGCACTGGCAGGGCTGGACCAGGGCGAGGCAGAGGCGTTAATTGATTGGGCCCTAATTAATTCTTCCGAATCCAGGTCATGCATGTTAATGAGGCGGCTGTTTTCCATTGATCCCGTGGTGTTCCTGCTGGAAGGAGAGTGCCTGGGGAGCGGGAATGGGAGCATGGAAATTCCCTTCCCTTCCCTTCCCTTCCCTTCCCTTCCCTTCCCTTCCCTTCCCTTCCCTTCCCTTCCCTTCCCTTCCCTTCCCTTCCCTTCCCTTCCCTTCCCTTCCCTTCCCTTCCCTTCCCTTCCCTTCCCTTCCCTTCCCTTCCCTTCCCTTCCCTTCCCTTCCCTTCCCTTCCCTTCCCTTCCCTTCCCTTCCCTTCCCTTCCCTTCCCTTCCCTTCCCTTCCCTTCCCTTCCCTTCCCTTCCCTTCCCTTCCCTTCCCTTCCCTTCCCTTCCCTTCCCTTCCCTTCCCTTCCCTTCCCTTCCCTTCCCTTCCCTTCCCTTCCCTTCCCTTCCCTTCCCTTCCCTTCCCTTCCCTTCCCTTCCCTTCCCTTCCCTTCCCTTCCCACTCCAATCCCCCACCCTGGAGCGGGATCTCAGCTCCCCTGGCACTTTCCTGGGCGCTCCCTGAACTCCCTGCTTGTTCCCATCCCCATCCCAGTTATCCCAGGGGTCCTCCTGACCCCCCAGACTGGGATTGTGGGAGGAGCAAGCCCTGTCGGGATGTCCTACCTGGAGCTGGTCCTCACCCATTTCAGCTTTGAAAATTCCCCGGAAAAAGGGTGTAATTCCCAGATCTGCTCCCACAGGACTCAGCCAGGGGGGTCTTTGTGCAGGATCCAGGCCCCAAATCCCCCCAAATCCACCTGAAATTGGTGATTCCCCCACACACATCCTGGGATACTTTGCCTCTAGGAAAGATCCACATTGTCCGGGGGTGTGTGACCTCTATGGATGTGGGATGCCTGGGATCCAGCCCTTCCCTGGGAGCCTTGGCTGGCTCTGGAGGCCCTGGAATCCCACAGGCAGGATTTGGGATTGGATTGAGCATCCATCTTGCCGCTGGTGGCGGGAGTCAGCTCAGCATCCTGTGACAGCTCGGGATGCTCAGGATCCCTTCCCGGGGGGATTTTGGTGTGTGCTGACACGTTGCCGGCCGTGAGGAGCCTTTTAAAAAGCAGGAGCTGCCTCTGGAGTGAGCAGGGACGGGCTTGTCTGCCGGCAGCACCTGCTGGGATCAGAATGAAAAACGGGAAAGATGGGGATTTTCCCGGCGGGAACGGCTCGGATAAAGGGTCGGCACCGCTGTGGGGGCGGAGGGGGCACATTCCCTGTGGGGCCACGGGCTGGATTGTCCCGCTCCCAGGGAATCGGTGGCCCCCAGGGCTTTGGGACCCCCGGGCACCAAACCCCCCTGAGGTCATGGATACCACCCCACGATCCCGGCGATCCCGACGTCCTGGGTGCCGTCCTGCCCGTCCCCCCCCGCTGGCACAGGGATCGGGGGCACCACGCCCCTGTCCCCCCCCTCCCGTGCCCGCCCCGCTCTCAGCCCCCGCCTGCCCCGCTCCCTTTGTCGGGGTTTTGCTGCTATTTTGGGATTTCCTCCGTTGTCGCGGCTCCTTTGTCGGGGCCTCTCGCCCCGCGAACACCTGAGGGGTGCGGGGGGGCCGCTTTTTCCGCGGGGGGTGCGGATGAACCCCGACCTGCCCCTCGGGGCAGCGGAAAGCCGGGGCTGGAGACGCTCCGGGGGCTGGGCTGGGCCGTGGGAAGGGGGGTTTGGGGTGCGGGGGAGCCCCCGAGGTGGGGGTGGCAGCTCTGGGGTGATGGGGGGGTGCTGCGCCCCCCCCAAATCCACCGGGAGCTTCGTGTGCTCGGCTCCGGCATCCCGCTGGGATGTGGGTGGAGCTCGGGAGGCTGGAGGAGGTGATCCTTCTTTTGGGACCCCCCGATGCCCCCAGAGAGCATCGTTTGGTGGGTTTTGGGGGGTCTTCCCTCCCAGCATCCCCTGGACAGGATTTATGGGCCCCTCTGGGATGGGCACTGTGTCCCAGTGGGATACAGGGAACCTCTGGGAGTGAGGGGGACAGTGTGGGGCACCAAACCCTCCCACATCCCCAATTCCTGGGGTGTAATTTCCACTCCCAGAGCTGGGTGGGGCCCCTGCCACCCCCATCCCTGCTCCTGCAGGCTGGGAACAGGATATCTGGACATCCCAGTGGGCAACTGGGAGCGCTTGGTGGCCTACTGTGGGAATGGTGACGGGTCACTCCTATGGAAGGACAAGGAACACGGTGGGAAAAGCTTTTAATGGCAGCACAGGGGAATGGCCAGAGAATTCCAGAGGTGATGCCAGCAGCGGGACAGTGGCCTTGGCCAGGTGTCCCTCTGGAGCAGCGGGAAAGGCTCAGTAGGCAGCTCCCTGGATGTCGTCATAGTCACTGCCCTCGGAGAAGTCGGGATCCTGTCCCGAGGGATCCATCCGACCTGGAGGGACACAGCCCATCAGGATTTGGGAGCAGAGGATCCCGGAGTCCCCATATCCCCCCGCCAGCGCGAGATCCTCACCGGGATGTTGGGAAGGGTCTCCGGTGGGCTCCGTGCCCGGAACGTTCTCGTACCACTCCCCTGAGGAGGTGCTGGAGCTGCCGGTGGGATCGGGATCTGCTGGACACGGAGGTACCCAGGGCTGGGAGGGCACTGGGGCGGGAATGCTGGGAGCTGCTGGGGGAACTGGGAGAAACAGGTGCTTACTGGGACCCTCCATCCTTGTTCCCATTCCCGGGGGTCCCCCACTCTCGTTCCCTTCCCGGGGTCAGACCCATCCCCGTTCACATCCCTGCTCCCATCCCTGGAGTCTCTCCATCCCTGGTCCCATTCCTGGGGTACCCCCACCCTCATTCCCCTCCCCAGGGCTGTCCTCATCCCTTATTCCCGCCTTTGGGATCTCTCCTTTCCTTATTCCCACCCCCGGGGTTTCTCCATCGCTGTTCCCATTCCCAGGGCTCTCCCCATCCCTGCTCCCACACATCCCTCCGGCAGGGCCCACCGGTGCCCCAGCTGTGCTGGGAGGGGACGTTGCCATTCCAACAGGGATTTGTAGAGGAGGAGGAGGAGGAGGAGGAGCTGGAGGAGCTGTTCTTCCTTCCAGGGAATGGGGGGCCCGTCCTGGCCGGTGCTGCGGGAACGAGGACATCCAGTGTAGGAACAGGGAGGAGCCGCCCCCTTATCCATGGGATGGACCCCCCTTGTCCCATACCATCCTCAGGGAATGGCTCCATCCCGTCCTGGCTGGGCCTCGGTGGGAGCAGCTGCTCCCCGGGATGGCGGCGCAGCGAGTCTGGGAAAGGGAGAGCGGTGGGAGTGACAGGGATCCCAGGAAAAGGGAACGGGAATCCTGGAGTGTGGGGATGGGGATCCCGGGCAGGGTGACAGGGGTTCCTAGGGCGAGGTGAGGGGAATTCCAGAGGGAATGGGGCGCTCACTGTAGAAGGTGGAGAGGGCGACGGGCGGCTTGCTGCTGAACTCGTAGTATTCCGAGTCGGAATCGGAGGTGGAATCCTTGGAAAAGGCTGTGCCCAGGGGGTCTGGGGGGTGACAATGGGATGGGGGATGTGCCATCAGCTGGGATCCCCTTCCCCACATCCCCACATTCCTGCCAGACCCACCTGATCCTTTGGGAAGGCTGGTGGGAATCTCCCTGTAGTCATTGGGAATCCCGGAGGGCACGTCAGGGCTCTGGGAGCTGTGGGTCACCAGGACTGGGGCGGTTATTCCCAAGGAACACATGGCTGCGAGGACAGTGGGGATGACAAGCTGAGCTGAGCCCAAAAAGTGGTATGTGTGCCCCAATTCCATGCAGAGTCCAGAATTCCTCACCGCTCCTCTTCCTCAGCCTCAGCAGAGCGATGGAAAGGGCCAGCACGGAGAGCAGGAGCAGCATTCCCAGCACCAGGCACAGGATAAAGAGGAGACTATCCCACGGGAATTGTGTCCCTACAGCTGGAGACCGTTCTTCAGCTGGGACAGAGAATGGACACAAGTCATTCCCACCTAAATCCTTCCTCCAGGGAATGGGAAGGAAGGGATTGCAGGACACTCACCCCGCGGGACGGTGACATTCCCCGTTGTCCCTGCGGCCGTGGGGGTTGGATCCAGCAAACCCTGGGAGCCTGGAGAGGGGAGCGGGGACAGAAATCAGACCACGGGGATGCCGGTGGGGGGAGGCAGGAATTCCCTCCCAGATCCCAGCGGGAAGATCCCGTACCATTGCAGACCACCCCGACCGCCCGGGACTGGTGGCAGGGAGCGGATTTGTTGAAGATCCAGTGGCAGAACGCCAGGGAAGCCTGGAGGCTCCCGCACTCGTACAGCATCTTCCCGGGAAGCGTGTGTCCGAAGGAGAGGCGCTGGAGCGGCGTCCCGCATCCCAGGCTGCGGCACAGCACCGCCGATTCCGGATCGTACCAGGCGTTGTCGCACACCGTGCTCCAGGTGCCGCGGAAAAACACCTCCAGCCTGCCGGCGCAGCCGTCCCGGCCCCCGGAGAGCCGCCACTCCTGGTGCTCTGCGGGAAAGGACGGGGATGTGCCTCCCGCCTCCCTCCCCGCCGGAGCCGGGATGCTCCCAAACCCACCTGAGCAAACCACGCCGGCGTCCTCCTTGTGGCTGCAGTCGTGCTCCGGAGCGGCCGGGCATTCCCAGAGGTTCCTCTCGTGCCCGTGGCATCCCAGCTCATCCCGGAGGATGGGGCCGTGCCCGCGGCCGAAGGCGGAATTCCCGCGGACGCTCACGGCGCGGCCGCACCGGAGCTGCCGGCACACGACGTCGGCGTCGGGAATGTCCCACCCGTCGTCGCACACCGTCCCCCAGATTCCCTGGTTTTCCAGCTCCACGCGGCCCTCGCACCGGCTCCGGCCGCCGGCCAAGCGGAGCGCTCCGGGGTCTGGGAGGCACACCGGGAATGGTGACCCAGCGATGTTCCCAGTGCCCCCTTCCCACTAAAAACTGGGAGCAAGGGGGTGCTCCTAAGGATGTTCCTCGGCCTCCCGCACTCACCCGGCGTCACCGAGGCGTTCCCACTTGGAATACTGGGAGATCCTGTCGGCTCTGCGGGAGCTGTGGGAAGAAAGGGACAGAGGGGTGAGGAAATGAGCCCCCCAGGATTCCCAGTTTGGGGATGATGATCCCTCTGAGGTGACATGGTGGCACACGGGGATGACAGACGTGGAATCTGATCCCACAGATCCAGATCCCCACAGAGCGAGATCAGCAGGATTCAAGAGGTCAGTCCCTCCCTTTTTTGGCTCATTCCTGGTTTTCCTGGCAAGGAGCAGATGGAAAACAGGAAGACGTGGCCCTGTGGCCACCCTGGGGGGGGGCACACAGAGCAGTGCATCCCAATCCCCCCAAAACATGGGAATTCTCCCAGTTGTGGGTGGCTCTGTGGGACCCTCCCCCAGCCCACGTGGTCACGGCGCTCCTGCATCCCAAAAATCCGTCCCCACGAGGTTTCCTGGGGCTAAATCCTGGCGTGAGGTCCGCTCGGAGAATTTTTTCCTTAATTATTGGGAATATTGGGACACAACTCACCGGTGGAAGAGCTGAAATTTGGGACGTCCTCACGCATCCGGTCTGCTCCCGCTTCCCGGCTCATCCCTGTGGACACAGAGGGGCTGTACCTATCCCGGAGCCACAGGGGAGTGCACGCTCCGGATATTCCCGGGAAAATTACCCCTTTGGCTTTTGTGGGGTGAAGGATCCCCCAGGAGCGAGGGGTCTCTCCCTGTTCTGGGGGGGCTGGTTGGGTGGGGATCCCGGGGAGCTGGTGGGGCATGGATCAGAGTCCAAATGACCAAGGAAAAGCTCAGGGATGAGGGGGAAAAGCGGGAATGAGCTGCTCTATGGGGGTGGAGGTGAGAAGAGGAGCGGAAATGGGGGTGAGGGGCCCGTTCCCCGATCGATCCGAGGCCTTGAGGCAGCTCCTGGCAGCCATTTCAGAACCCAAAGCACCCCAAATCCTGCTGGGACTGGGGGGGGAGGGGGAAAGGCTGGATCACACCCCAAAACCATCCAGGGGTGACAGGAGGGACAGGATGGGATTTGGCCCCGGAGCATCCCACAGGGCTGGCGGGTGGGACGGCTCCGAGAGCACTTTTAGGGGCTTAGGATCCCGGTTTTGGGGTCCCCAGGGTGGTTTTAGGGGTCCCTCATCCTGAGGAGACCCCAGTCCTTAGGACTGCCTTTCAGGGAACCCCTTCCCTCCCTCCCAGTGGACAGCGAGGGTCGGAGGAGCTGCGGAGCCACCACCGGAGCGTCTGCCCTGGGACCTCCATCCCGGGGAGGTGGCAGGTCCCCAACCCCAAAATCCATGGATCCGGCACCCCGAGCTCCCGAATAAGAGGCTGGGAAGCGACGGGCTGGGGATGGCGACGTACCTGGTCCGGGTGCCGCGGCGCAGAGAGCCACCACGAGCAGGCACAGCCCCCCCATCCCTTCGGCTGGGCAAGCCCGTGGGATTTCGGGATCCGGGGGGGATTCTGGAGGTCCCTCTCTCGGGGCAGGGAGGTCTCGCTGCCCCGGTGGTTCCGGGATGGAGGCGGAGGGGAGGAAGCCGGGCTGGCATCACGAGGCACACCGGGGTGGCCCCATCCTGCTGCCGGCGGGGAGGAAACGGGGCAACGGAGCCCACGGAGCCCCCCCGGGGCTTGGGAACCTCCCGGGCCTGGGGGTCCCACCCCGGGGAGAGCGGATCTAGTGGACATTTGGGATGACACAGGGGGATTTGGGGTCTTCTAGGCTGCTGGAGCTCTGTCCTTTTTTTCAGGGATGAGGTGGGTGGGAGGAGGTACCCGCAGGGCACAGCGGGAGGGGACCCCACAAATGTGTCACCCATCCCTATGGATCAGCTACAAATCCTTCGGGATGCTTCCCAGGGAAGCTGGGAGTGGGGAGCTGGGATGGGGCCTGGATCCCAACCTTCCTGGATCCTGCCCGGGATCCTGCCCTTCATCCCAGCCTGGATGCTTTACTTCCAGGATGGGCTCCATGCCGGACAGGTGGTGGTAGATCCACCCAGGATCTGATCCATCCAGGAGTTGATCCCATGGAGCCACCATCCCGCTGCCTTCCGGATGGAGTCACTGCACCCCAAGCAACTTCCAGCACATCCAGGACCACCCCAGGACCCTCCAGGGATACGTGGTGAGGGATGGGATGGGCATGGTGGGGGAGGGATGGGGTGGGAGCTGGGGCATTCCAGGAGATGTTGATCCCACTGTGGGTGAGGGCTTGGATCCGGCTGTACACCTGGAGACCTGGGATGCCCTGAAGGAGGGACAGGACCAGGATTGCCCCACCTCAGTGGGGTTTTTGGGAAGCTTTGGGAAGCCGGGATCAGGGAGCTGGGGTGTGGGAGGGCGTTTCCTGCTACCACCCAGGGCGATTTGGGAGTGCCTTGGGATCGCTGGGAGGCTGGAAAAAGGGTGGGAATGTCTATGGTAACCCCAAATAAAGGGGGATCAATTCCTCTGGCCAGTTCCAAGGGGACATTTGGGCGGATCAAGGTGGGAGGAGACCCAGGACCAGGCTGGTGTTGGGGTTGGAAGGTGGAGGAGGAGGATGGCAGGAGAGGGAGGAAAGAGATCCCTTATCCCTTATCCCAAGGTCACCCCAGCTGGGCCAGGGCCAGGATCCATTCCCGTGACCAGCTCTCACGTGGATCCAAGGTCAAGGGCACGTTCCCGTTCCTGGAAGCCTGGCACTGCCACGGGAGCAGGATGGGACCCAGTATCGGGATCAGAAGAGACGCCGCACGGAGCGGGGGGGGGGGGGGAATTCCCACCTTTTTTTTTTTTTTTTTTAAATACTTTATTTTTGTAACAACGTCAGAATTAAAAACTTTTCCATAAATAGCAGCCCCTGGTAGCCCCTTCCCGGGCGTTCCCGGTAAAAAATGTGTACAAAACGGATGCGAGGCCGGGGTGAAGGGATTGGAGAGGGAGGGGGGGGCGGGATAACCAGGATCCCTCCCCGGGATCGGACCACAGGAATCACCACCACCACCATCATCATCAGCACTATGAACACCATGTCGCAATGAGACCCAAAGCAGTAAGGGCACCCCAAATTCCTCCCCGGAGCCGCCAGGATCCCAAAACCTCTGGAGACCCTTCCTTGGGCCTCTCGGTGGGGTCGCCGGGGATTCCCGGCGCGCGCGGGGCCGGGATCGGTGTCCCCCCCGGCGCGGCACGGGGGAGGAAGTCGGTCCCTTACTGGTTTGCCCGGGAATCGTGGGGTTCCCCAGGCTCAGGAGCTGCCGCGGATCCTCTCCATGTAGCTCCGGAGCTCCTCGGGATCCCGCAGCCCCATGTCCTCGCAGACCCAGCGGATGTCGTCCTCGCTGGCCACCAGGATGGACTGCACGTGGGGGGCGGCCGGGGGGGGCTCCTCGGGGGCGCGGGGGGGGCCGAAGGTCACGAATTCCACCCTCTTCCTCCGGCCGCCCCCGCCCGGGGCCGCCCCTTCCTTGCGGGGCGCGGGCGGCTCGGGGGGAGCCCCGTCCTCGGCCGAGCCCCCGCAGCCGCACCCCGCACCCGTGGGCTCCGGCTCCCGGCGCGGCGGCGGCTCCCGGCGATCCAGCTGCCGGCTCAGCTCCTCCTGGTCCGTGCCCAGCCAGACCCAGTTGTGGGGCTGCGGGGCCGCGGGGGCCCCGCCCGGCTCGGGCAGCTCCTTCTGCTGGTAGCGCAGCACGAAGAAGATGCAGTTGACGAGGAAGATGAAGATGGCGAGGCAGAACACTCCCAGCAGGACGTACATCCCGATTTCCAGGTCGGTCACCCGCTCCGGGGCCTTCACCATCTCCTCCTCCTCCTCCTCCTCCTGCCGCTCCCCCTCTGCGCGATCGCGTCCGTAACCTCCTTCCTCCTCTTCCTCCTCCGAGGAGGATCCCTGGAACTTGGTGGCCGCCGGCCCCACGCCCGCGGGGTCCCCGCGCCCCACGGTCACCGCTTCCCGGGACATGGCCCCCTCGGCCCGCGGGAAGGGCCGGGGGCTCCCGGGGGTCGGGGGGTGTCCCACCTCGAGCCAGGCGGTGCCGGTGGCCAGCGGGGCCGGGCGCTGCCGGGAGCGCCGGCACGGGTCCGGGGGGTGCAGGGCGAGCTGGAGCAGAGCCCCCCGGCCCGGCCCCTCCGCCACCACCCACGGGTGGGAAGCGGGAACGCCGGGAGACCCCCCGACGGTGGCGACGGAGCGATCCAGGGACGTCACGGCCAAGGCCACGTCGTGCCACCCGTAGAGCTCCAGCGGGGCCAGCGTGCGGTCGGAGAAGGACAGCCAGACGGACAGCGTGGCTTCCTGACGGGATAACGGGCGGGATGGCGGCGGATCGCGGGATGTAGGGGACGCCGGGAGCCCCCTCCCCTCCGGCCCATCTCACCTGCTTAAGGGCGTGCAGGGTGGGCGTGCCCAGGGCGGTGGCGGTGACCACGCCGGGGTGCTCCGGGTGTGCCCGGAGGGACAGGGAGAGCCCTGCCACCACCTGGGCACGGAGCTCCGTCACCGTCACCTTGTCCTCGGACACCACCAGCGTCTGCTCCCCCAGGATGGAGTCGGAGAGCGGGGAGCGCACCTGGGTGGGGGTGGAGCCGGGGGGGGTTGTGAGACCCGCCCCCGACACCCCTCATGGCCGTTGTGTCCCTTCCCACCCCTGCCCTGGACACCCCAGTTCCCTCCCAGCCCACCAGCTCCCCCCCTCCCTCCAGTCCCTGCACTCCCCCAGCTCCCCTCTGCCTTCAGGACCCCCTGTTTCCATCTCCCCGGTCCCAACACACCCAAAATCCCAACCAAGGACCCCCCTTCAGCTCCCTGAGACCCCCTCCAACCCCCCATTTCCATCTCTGCAGTCCCAACACCCCCAGTCTCATCCAGGACCTCCCAAACTCCCCCCAGGACCTTCTCCAGCCCCCCCATCTCCATCTCTCCAGCCCCCACACTCCCCAGGACCCCCCAGACTCTTCCCAGGACCTCCATTCGTCCCCTCATTTCCCTCCCCCCGTGCCCAGGACCCCCCCAGCCCCCCGTTTCCATTCCCTTCATCCCAACGCCCCCCAGCTCCCCCAGGATCCCCCAAGTTGACCCTTCATCCCCTCACTTCCCTCCCCTCTGCCCCCGGGACCCCTCCAACTCCTCCACCTGCATTTCCCCGGCACCAACACCCCCAAGATTCCCCCCGGGACCCCCCAAACTGACCTCATGACCCTCTCTAGCCCCTCATCTCCATTTTCCCAGAGCCTGCACCCCTCCAGCTCCTCCCAGGACCTCCCTCATACCTCCCCCTTAGTTCCTCTCCCCGCAAGACGCCCTCCAGCCTCACCCCTCCATCTCTGCAGCCCCGATACCCCCCAACCCACCCCAGGCCCCCCCCTCCACCCCCTCCTTTCCCTCTCCCCCCTGCTGTACCTCCACGGAGGTGACCCCGGGCTCCCGGCCCACCACCACGAGCCCCCCCTCCAGCGAGGCCACCCGGGGGTCCTGCACGCGGGTCCGGGGGGCCACCAGGTGGGTGACGTCCAGGAGCCACTCGGGGCCGGGCAGGTAGGACAGGGAGCGGCCCCCGTCCGGTGGGTGGGACACGAAGTGGGCCAGGACACGGAGCCCCGTGCGCTGGAACTGCGGGCGGCAGCTCCGCGCCCGCCGCTCCGGCTCCTCCGGCGCGTCCTCGGCCTCCAGAGGGGAGCTGGGAGACGGGAATCACGGGATAGGGGCCAGGGATCCCGGGACAGGGTGATGGGGATCCCAGGACGAGGTGACAGGGATACTGGGACAGGGTGACAGGGATCCTGGGGCGCGGGGAAAGGGATTGCAGGACAGGGGTACAGGGATCGCGGGACAGGGCGATGGGGATCCCAGGACAAGGTGACAGGGATCCCAGGGCAGGGGGACAGGAATGCCAGGACATGGGAGTGTGTGGGGCCTCAGAGGGACAGGGACACAGGTCACGAGTATCACAGAGCTCAGGGGACAGGAACACACGTCACGAGCGTCACCGGGTTCAGCCACATGCATCACGAGTGTCACAGGGCTCAGAGAGGACAGGGACACATGTCATGAGTGTCACGGGGCTCAGGGGGCAGGGGACACATGCCACAGGTGTCATGAGTATCCCAGGGCTCAGCCACACATGTCACAAGTGCCACAGGGCTCAGAGGGACAGGGACAAGTGTCACAAGCGCCTCAGGTCTCCCACCCCGCTCCCACCTCGGCCCTTTCCCACCATCCCGGTGACACAGGGACAGTCCCGGGCGCTCCCCCCGGGAACGGCGCTCACCCGTCGGGATTCCCGGGCCGCCTCCATCCGCGGAGCTGCTCCAGGGCAGGGTCTCCCAGCTGGACGCGCAGCGGGAGCAGCGGGGCCCACACGGAGAAGGCGAGCTCCGCGTGCAGCCGCCGCGCCCAGAAATCCACGCGGGCCCCCCGCGCCCCCCGGCTCTCCCGGCCCCCCACGAACACGGCGTCGCAGGAATCCGACACCTGGAAGAGCACGGGCGGTGCCGGGGGACGGACGGGGACCCGGCGGGCCAGGCGGGGCGGGATGGAACACCGGGAGGGAGCTCACCTGCAGCACCTGCTTGTCGGCCGACTCGCATCCCACGGGATCGGCCAGCTCGGACACGCCGCCTCCCGCCTCCACGGCCACCAGTTTCACCGGGATGACCCGCGGGATTCCCGTCAGCGGGGCCGTGTTCAGGATCTCCAGCTCCTGGCGGGACAGAGGGGATGAGCCGGCGCTCCCACGGGACGGGGGGGGATGGAGGGAACGGCTCCCACCTGGACCAGCGGGACGAGGGCGCGGATTTCCCGCTCCGCCACCTGGATCTCCCACACCAGTTTGTCCTTCTGGGATTCGGGATCCTGGCCGGGATACTCCACCTGCCAGGTGAGGGGCCGTGCCGGGCCCCCCGTCCCGTTCTCCACCACCAGCTCCAGGTGCAGGAACGTGGCCGAGTCGGACACCCTGTGGATCCACGCCGGGATCGGGATCACCGGGACCCAGGTGGGATGGACTGGGATGGGGCGGGGCAAGGGATGGGGGCTCTGGGACCCCACTGGGACACGCTGGGATGGGGCAGTGCCACACACGGTGCCAGCCCCTACCTCCCGCTGCCAGGGGTGTCCCCGATCCTCCGGCACGTCACCACGGCCAGGGAGTGCTTGGGACCCCGGGAATGCTCCAGGTGGGCGCTCCAGGCGCTGGGAAGGGCGGGATGGGCGGCCACCACCTGCAGCCCCTTCTTGGCCTTGATCCTGGGGAGGATCCCATGGCACAGCGTCACACAGTGTCACAGCATCACACAGTGTCACATGCTGTCATACACAGTGTCACACAATGTCACACAGTGTCACGTGCTGTCACACAGCGTTACACACAGTGTCACACACAGTGTCACACTGTCACACAGTGTCACAGCGTCACATCGTCACACAGTGTCACGTGCTGTCACACAGACACACACTGTCACACACTCACACACACTGTCACAGTGTCACACATTGTCACACACTGTCACACACACTGTCACAGTGTCACACACAGTGTCACACGTTGTCACACAGTGTCACAGCGTCGCTGTCACACAATCACACTGTCACAGTGTCACACACAGTATCAAACACAGTGCCACACACAGTGTCACATAGCATCACACTGTCCCGGTGTCAGTGTCACACAGTGTCCCACGCTGTCCCAGTGTCAGTGTCACACAGTGTCACACACTGTCACACGCTATCCCGGTGTCACACAGTGTCCCACACAGTGTCCCACACTGTCACAGTGTCCCACACAGTGTCCCACACAGTGTCACACACAGTGTCCCACACAGTGTCACACAGTGTCACACACAGTGTCCCACGCTGTCCCAGTGTCACACACAGTGTCACACACAGTGTCCCACAGTGTCCCAGCTGTCCCAGTGTCACACACCGTGTCACACACAGTGTCACACACAGTGTCACAAACCATCACACAGTGTCCCACACAGTGTCCCACACAGTGTCCCACACTGTCACAGTGTCCCACACAGTGTCCCACACAGTCACACACAGTGTCACAAACCATCACACAGTGTCCCACACAGTGTCCCACAGTGTCCCAGCTGTCCCAGTGTCACACACAGTGTCCCACACAGTGTCCCACACAGTGCCCCACAGT
The DNA here is from genome assembly GCF_009829145.1 of Chiroxiphia lanceolata. NCBI lineage: Eukaryota > Metazoa > Chordata > Aves > Passeriformes > Pipridae > Chiroxiphia > Chiroxiphia lanceolata. Next base: position 267,735 of record NC_045642.1, read on the forward strand.
ATCCCACACTGTCCCAGCGTCCCCCCCGTCCCAGTGTCCCCTCCCGGCCGTGCCCCCCGCAGTGTCCCCTCTCTCACCGCAGGGTCAGGGCGTGTGCAGTGAAGTTGTTCCTCAGGGCTATGGTGGCCCTGAACCTCTGCCCGGGGCGCAGGGTGGCATCGGGGACGCCCAGCAGGACCTTGTCGTCCAGCCGCACCTCCTGCCGCCGCTCCGGCTCTCCCGCCCGCAGCTCCAGCGTTCCCAGGAACCTCGGCGCGTCCCCCTTCCCACAGTGCCCCGGCCCCCCCACGCTGTAGCGCAGCTCGGCCGCCTCGGGGCTCCCGGGGCTCTCCGGGGGCTCAGGGGGGTGCGGGGTGTCCCCGTCCTTCCGGCGGCTCCGCTGGGGTCCCGGGAGGAACCAGCGCGGGGGGATCTCCAGCTCCACCACGCAGACACCCAGGGGGGCCTGGAGAAGGGGGGCGGGGGGTTAGTGGGGTCGGGGGGGGGGCAGCGGGCACCCCCCGGGGGTCCCCAGGGGTGGCACTGACCTGCAGGTGACAGGAGCCCCGGGCCACCCGCCCGCGGTGGTGGGCGTGCAGGGTGACGCAGGGCAGCTCCTGAGCCCCAGGGTGATCCCAGTCCTTCTGGGGATTCCGGTCCTTTAGGGGGTGGTCCTGCTGCGGGGGGTGGTTCCGGGTCCCGGGGTGGTCCCAGTCCCTGGGGTGGTCTCTGTCCCTGGGGTGATCCCGGTCTCTGGGATGATCCCGGACTCCAGGGTGGTCTTGTTTCCTGAGGGACTCCTGGTTCCCAGGGTGGTTCTGGTTCCTGGGGTGATCCTGGACCTTGGAGTGATCCCGGACCCCAGGATGCTCCCGGAGCCGCAGGTGATCCCGGTCTCCAGGGTGGTCCCTCTGCTCAGGGTGGTCCCGCTCCCTGGGATGATCCTGGACCCCAGGGTGGTCCCAATCCCTGGGATGATCCTGAACCCCAGGGTGGTCCCGAACCCCGAGGTGATCCCGCTTCCCAGGCATCCAGTCGGGCCCGTGCAGGTGGAAGAGGACGCGAGCCACGGGCTCAGCGGGGGACACGGAGCTCTCCAGGGACACGGCGCGGACAGCCCAGGATGCTGAGCCGGGTGGGCTCTCCATGAGAATCTCCTGCAGGGACACAGGGATGGTGTCGGGGGTCTGGGACACCCCAGGATGGTCCGGGGGGCTCCGGGGGTCCCGTTTACCTGGCGGGTGCTGAAGGGGGGGTAGGTGGCCTGGAGCAGGGCCTGGGAGCCGGCGCGGTGCCGGAGCAGCAGGAATGTCTCGGAGCGGGAGCGCAGGGAGGAGTTGGGGGGCACGTCCTGGTCCACCCGCTGCAGCCGGTAATACTCGGGAACCCCCAGAACCTCCAGCTCCGCCGGCAGGAACACGGGATCCGGGGGGTCCCCGTCACCCCTCGCTGTGAGGACGGGGCTGTGTCACCAGCACCGTGGGCACGGGGGGCAAGGGGGGCCTCCGGGCCCACCTGTGTGGCACCACACAGGGCCACCACATTCCAGAGTCACCCCATCCCGGGGTTATCCTATCCCAGGGTCACATCATCCCAGGGCCACCACATTCCAGTCACCCTGTCCCAGGGTTATCCTATCCCAGGGTCACCCCATCCAGGGTCACCCTATCTAAGGGTTATTCCATCCCAAGGTTACTCCATCCCAGGGTCACCCCATTTCAAAGTCACTCCGTTCCAGGGTCACCCCATGCCAGGGTTATCCCATCCCAGGGTCACCCCATGCCAGGTTTATCCAATCCCTGGGTCACCCCATACCAGGGTCACCCCATTCCAAAGCTACTCCATCCCTGTGTCAGTGTTGGGGGTCGGCACTGGGGGACAGGGATTTGGGGATTTGGGGAGGGGTCACTCTGGGGGGATCAGCACCAGGGGGGCCCCCCGGTTCCTCCAGCCCTGTGGGGATCCAACCCCGGTGGGGAGAGGGACGGAACCAGGACCCACAAGGTGTGATCCATTCGGGTTGCCCAGATCACAGGGAGCAGATCCCACCTGGATACCCGGGCACCTGGATACCCTGGATCCCGCGGCCGGGAACAGATCCCACGCGATCCCACCCGGGAGGAGAGGCGAGGCGGATCCCGGGGGAAGGGGATTGCCTCGGGCTGCGGGGATCCCGCGGGGACTGCGAGGAGATTCCCCCTCGAGATCACAGCGGATCCCACGTTCCCCGGGCGGTGGAGGGGGCGCGGATCCCCGTGGAATGGGGGGCGCGGATGGCGGGGAAGGCGCGGGGGGGGTGGTCAGGTCTTCCCGGTTCTCGTGATCCCGGCGGGAGCGGATCCCGGAGGGAGCGGATCCCGGCGGGAGCGGATCCCGGGGACCCCGAATGCGGGGAAGGGGCGGGGACGGGGGGGGGGGGGTGGTCAGGTCGTCCCGGATCGCGGGAGCGGATCCCTACGGAACGGGGCGGGGGGGATCCCGAACGCGGGGAAGGGGGGGATGATCGCCCCGGATCGCGGGACCACGCGGGAGCGGATCCCAGCGCGGCGGCGGGGGGGATCCCGGTGACGTTCCCGTTCCCGGTGCCATTCCCACTCACCCGGGGCGCAGAGCAGGGCGACCGCCAGCAGCGCCAGGCGGGGCCCCGGGGCCATGGCCGGGGGGCTCGGTGGGGCCGCCGGTGCCGCCGGTCCCTGCCGTGGCTCCGCCGCTGCCTCCCGTCCCTCCGCCCCCGCGCCCAGACAATGGGGCCGGGGCGGGACCGGCACCGGCGCCGCCTCGTCCCGCCGGGTCCTAAACACCGGCGTGCCCGGCGCCAGGCACAGCCCGCTCCCGTTCCCAGCCCTGCTCCCCATTCCCAGCCCTGCTCCCATTCCCAGCCTGCTCCCCATTCCCAGCCCTGCTCCCCATTCCCAGCCCACTCCCATTCCCAGCCCTGCTCCCATTCCCAGCCCTGCTCCCATTCCCAGCCCGCTCCCCATTCCCAGCCCGCTCCCCATTCCCAGTCCTGCTCCCATTCCCAGCCCGCTCCCCATTCCCAGCCCTGCTCCCATTCCCAGCCCCGCTCCCCATTCCCAGCCCCGCTCCCCATTCCCAGCCCTGCTCCCCATTCCCAGCCCTGCTCCCCATTCCCAGCCCTGCTCCCCATTCCCAGCCCTGCTCCCCATTCCCAGCCCCGCTCCCCATTCCCAGCCCTGCTCCCCATCCCACTCCAAGCCCAACCCTCAGTCCCCATTCCCAGCCCTGCTCCCCATCCCACTCTCCATTCCCAGCCCTGCTCCCCAGTCCCATCCTCATCCTCATCCTCATCTCCTCCCCATTTCCATCTTCATCCCATCCTTTCCCTATCCCCATTCCCCATCCTCATCCTCATCTCCTCCCATCCTCATCCCATCCTTTCCCTATCCCCACTCCCCATCCCATTCCCATCCCCACTTGGCGCTGGACACCCTGGAGCAGGGTGGAATGGTGCTGTTATCCATCCTTCCCTGTCCCACCCCAACCAGGGACACTCGGAAACACTGTGGGACACCGGGAACATGGGAAGGACCAGAACAGACATGGCCAGGAGCACGGAGTGAGTGGGAATTACAGCAGGAATAAGTGGAAGGGCAGTGGGATCCTGGCACGAATAACTCACCCTTCTTCTCCTCTTCCTCCCTTCCCACCCCAAGTGGGTCCCCCAGGGGAGCCCCCACACCCCCCAGCTCCAAGCTGGACCCCCTTCCCACGGGAAAGCAGCAGATCCAGGCCGGAAAAACCCGTCTTTATTCCAAACTATTTATCAAAACCGTTTAAAAAGCAGCTGAAACCCCGAGGATTGACAGTGGGGGGGTCCCCGGGGGGGTGTCTCAGCCCCCCCCAAACGAGCAGAGCTCCCCTTTTGGGCCAGATTGGCACAATATCCCCGTGGGGCAGGGAATGGGGGAGCTCCTCTCCCGGATTTGGGCTCCAGGGGGAGGCTTTGGGGGACCCCCCTCCCCGGGGTGAAGGCACTTGTGGCACTTGGCAAGGCACAGCCCCCCAGCTCTGGGAAGGGATACTCCCGGGAAAACTGGGGGGGCTCAGCAGGGGCGGGGAAGACATGCTTGGAATTCCGGAGCCAAGCTGGGAAGTGCTTTGGTGGTGTGTGTGTGTGGGGGGGTGTCAATCCTCCCGGTTCCGGGGCCCCCCGAACTTCTGGCGCCGCCGCAGCTCCTCCACCTTCCACTCCAGGCTCCTGACGGCCGCATCCAGCCGGGCAGTGGGATTCTGGGATCCCACCAGGCTCCCCAGGAGGGCGTAGAGCACCCACAGGGCCAGCAGCATTCCCGCCTGCACCGTGGGGCTCTCCTTGGAAGCGGCCACGTGGAGGAAGGCTCCGAGGAAGAGGAAAAGCTTCACCCCCCGGAGCAGCGGGAGCAGCAGCCCCCGGAGCCGGGATAACACCCAGGATCCCAGCAGGGCGGCCAGAGCCCACAGGAGAACCCGCTGCACTTCCCCGGGGCTCAGCGCCGCCGCCCGCACCAGCCGGTGGCCTGGGAATGGGAGACGGGAGTCACCGGCGGCACCGGGAATGGGGGCCGGAGTCGTCCCACGGGATGATCCCAACTCACCGCCGATGCTGGAAGCGGCCAGGAGATCCGCCAGGATCCCGCAGAGCGTGGTCAGGGCTGCTGAGATTCCAGAGGAGACGATCCAGAGGGTGGTGGAGAGGCTCTGTGGGGAAAAACGGGGATGGGGGAGCAGGAACAGGGGGCACAGACCACTGCGTTCCTCCTGGAGAGGCTCCAGGGAAACTTTAGGGATTGGGACCTTCCCGTTACCACCAGCCAGGGGAAAAGGGGACACAGACCCCTGTGTTCCTCCTGGAGGGGATCCAGGGCAAATTTAGGGACTGCGACCTTCCCGTTGTCACCAGCCAGGGGAAAAAGGGACACAGACCCCTGTGTTCCTTATGGAGGGGATCCAGGGCAAATTTAGGGATTGGGACCTTCCCATTGTCACCAGCCAGGGGAAAAAGGGACACAGACCCCTGTGTTCCTTATGGAGGGGATCCAGGGCAAATTTAGGGATTGGGACCTTCCCGTTGTCACCAGCCAGGGGAAAAAGGGACACAGACCCCTCTGTTCCTTATGGAGGGGATCCAGGGCAAATTTAGGGATTGGGACCTTCCCGTTGTCACCAGCCAGGGGAAAAAGGGACACAGACCCCTGTGTTCCTCCTGAAGGGGATCCAGGGCAAATTTAGGGACTGCAACCTTCCCATTGTCACCAGCCGTGGGAAAAGGGGAGACAGTCCCTCAGGTTCCTCCATGAGAGGCTCCAGGGAAGGTTTGGGGGGTCAGGATCCCACCATTATCCTGGGAAAAGGGGGAACACAGCCCGCTATGTCCCTCCTAGGGGGGATCCAGGGGAAAACTGAGGGATGGGCATCCCACCTCCGCCACCATCTGCAGGGGTTGGGGTCCCACCCAGCCCTCCAGGGTATCCCAGGAGGCTTTTCCCAGCCGGGACAGCAGGTCATCCATGCTGCCAGTGCTGGAGTGTCCCCGGAATCCCTCCGGGCCACCCTTGGCTTCATCTGCTGCTGATCCCACCAGGAATGGGGCCCACAGGAGCAGGACCAGCAGGGCCCGGAGCCCCCCGGCACTGGCCATCCTGGATCCCGGGATCTGTGGGGAGAGGGAGAGCCGAGAGGGGCTGGTTTGGGGGTCATCCTGCTGGGTTTGGGGTCCCCCTGAGCAGGAGGGGAGGGCGGAGGCCCCAGAGCTCCGTCCTCCCCCCTCGCCTTCCAGGCACAGGCCTGGGTGTCCCGGCTATTTTTGGGATGGCTGGGAGTCAGCAGGACACGGCCAAGGGCACCGGGCCTGGCTGGGGAAGGGGGGGGCACCCAGCACCCTCTTCCCAAAGGAAGGAATGGGGAACTTTGGGGTGGGCCATAGCCATCAGTGCCCCCTACAAAGACCCCCTGTGCTCCCCAGTCCTCCCTAATCCCCTCAGTTCCCCCTGGATACCCCAAATCCCCCCTGTGCCCACCCCCTCCTGTCCCATCCACTCCTTGGGGTCCCCTCAATCCCCCCTGGGTCCCCCCAGCGCCCTCTGGAACCCCAAATCCCCCCTGTACCCACCATTCCTCAGTTCCCCCCAGTCCCCCCTGGATCCCCTCAAATCCCCCCCTGTGACCACCCCATCCCAATTCCCCCCCCCCCCCCACGCCCAGCTCCCCCCAACCCCCCGATTCTCCCAGTGCCCCCAGTAGGATCCCCCCAAGTCCCCCCCCCTTGGATCCCCCCAGTCCCCCCTGGATCCCTCAATCCCCCCCGTGCCCGCCCCGCCCAGGTCTCCCCACCCTCCGCGATCCCTCTGATCCCTCCAGGATCCCCCCAAATCCCCCAACCCACAGCTCCCCCCCCTTCCCCTCAACTCCCCCCACTACCCGCACACCCCCCCCCGATCCCCCTGGATCCCCCCAGGATCCCCCACCGCTCTCCCTCCACCCCGCTCTCCTTCCACTGGGCCTACACCCCCCGTATCCTCCCGTATCCCCCCAAATTTCCTCCGATTTCCCTCTATTTCCCCCTATTTCCCCCCCTTCGCCGCGATCCCCCCCCGACCCCCCCTCACCGGGGGCTACTCCGCGCCGCCGCCGCGGAGCACGCTGGGAGTTGTAGTCCCCGAGTCGCCGCGGGGCACGCCGGGAGCTGTAGTCGTCGCGACACCGCAATGCACGGCGGGAGTTGTAGTCGGTCGCCATGGCAATAAAAGGGGGAGCGGAAGGCGCCGTTCCCGCCGGGGCCCGGGGGGGGCGCGCGGGGGATGCCGGGAGTACTTCCGGTTCCGGGGGCGGTGGCCGCGTGAGCGCTCGGGGGCCGCGCGCGCCAGCCGGGAACCGGGAGCGGGAAACCGGAAACCGGGAGCGGGGCCGCAGCTCCCGCGGGCCGCCATGGCGCTCATCTGCTCCAGTGAGTGCGGAGGGAGGGGGGCGGCGGGCAGGGGGGACACCTGTTTATGGGGTCACCGGGCAGGTGGGGCACCGGTTTGTGGGGTCACCGGTTTGTGGGGTCCCAGGGCAGGGGGCAGCGGTTTATGGGGTCCCTAGGTAGGGGGGGCACCGGTTTTTGGGGTTCGCAGGCTGAGGGTCACTCTGGTTCATGGAGTCACTGTTCGGGGCGTCTCCGGGTTGTGGGGCTCACGGACTGGGGTCGCTGGGCAGGAGGTCACCATTTTATGGGCTTCCCGGGCAGAGAGTCACTGGTTTATGGGGGTTGCAGGTTGGGGGTCACTGGGAGGGGGGGGGGTCAATGAGAGGGGAGTTACCAGTTTATGGGATCACTGGGCAGGGGGTCACCAGTTTATGGGGTCCCTGGTCTGGGAGTCACTGGTTTATGGGGTCGTCGGGCGGGGGTCACTGGCTTGTGGGGTTCTCGAGCAGGGGGTCTCCGGTCTATGGGGTCACTGGAGGGGGGCTCAGCGGGATATGGGGTTCCCGGGCAGGGGGGTCACTGGTTTGTGGGGTTCCCAGACTGGGGGTCACCAGGCAGGGGTTCACCGGGTTATAGGGTTCCCAGACTGGGGGTGGTCACGGGTTTATGGGGTTCCCATACTGGGAGTCACTGGGCAGGGGGTTCCTAGGCTCAAGTGTTATTGGGAGGAGGTTTACCAGGAGAGGGGTGAGCAGTTTATGGGGTCACTGGAGGGGGGTCACCAGTTTATGGGGTTCCCAGGCAGGGGGGTCACTGGTTTATGGGGTTCCCAGGCAGGGGGGTCACTGATTTATGGGGTTCCCGGGCAGGGGTGTCACTGATTTATGGGGTTCCTGGGCAGGGGATCACCGGTTTATGGGGTTCCCAGGCAGGGGGGTCACTGGTTTATGGGGTTCCCAGGCAGGGGGGTCACTGGTTTATGGGGTTCCCAGGCAGGGGGGTCACTGATTTATGGGGTTCCTAGACAGGGATGTCACTGGTTTACGGGGTTCCTAGACAGGGATGTCACTGGTTTATGGGGTTCCTAGACAGGGATGTCACTGGTTTATGGGGTTCCTAGACAGGGATGTCACTAGTTTACGGGGTTCCTAGGCAGGGATGTCACTGGTTTATGGGGTTCCTAGACAGGGATGTCACTAGTTTACGGGGTTCCTAGGCAGGGGATCACCGGTTTATGGGGTTCCCACACCAGGAGTCACTGGGCAGGGAGTTCCCAGGCTTGAGTGTTACTGGAAGGGGAGTTATTGGGACAAGGGTGAGCAGTTTATGGGGTCCCTCATTTGTGGGGTTCGCGGCCAGGGGGGTCACTGGGAGGGGGGGTCACGAACCTATGGGGTCAGCGGGTGGGATTTTCCCGGCCTAGCAGAGTCTCCGGGAAGGGGATTCCCGGGCTCTGGGGGTCGGCAGGTGGGGAGCAGCCAGGCTGTGAGCTTTGGGGTGGGCGGGCAGGGTCCCCCAGGGCCCTGACCCCCGTTCCCGTGGCCCCCAGTCTCCAACGAGGTGCCGGAGCACCCGTGCGTGTCGCCCGTGTCCAACCACGTGTACGAGCGGCGGCTGATCGAGAAGTACATCGCCGAGAACGGCACCGACCCCGTCAACAACCAGCCCCTGGCCGAGGAGCAGCTCATCGACATCAAAGGTGCCCGGGAATCGCCTGGGAATGGGGGGTGGGAGGGCATTTCCCGAGGGATGGGAGATGTGGCGAGGTGGGATCGGAGCACAGGGATCCTGAGGACGTGGATGACCCCTTTCCTTGCCGGTTGCCCAGCGTGGCTCGTGGGGCTGGGAAAGGTTTTCCTGAGGGAGGTGGGAATGGAGCTGAGGACAGGAATGACCCCTTTCCTTGCCCATTGCCCGGGGCGGCTTGGGAGATAGGAAAAAGTTTTCCTGAGGGATGGGAGATTGGGTGAAATGAGGTTTGAGCACAGGGATCCAGAGAGACCCTGAGGACATGGATGACCCCTTTCCTTGCCAGTTGCCCAGCGTGGCTTGGGAGATAGGAAAAGGTTTTCCTGAGGGAGGTGGGAATGGAGCTGAGGACAGGAATGACCCCTTTCCTTGCCCATTGCCCAGTGTGGCTTGGGAGATAGGAAAAGGTTTTCCTGAGGGATGGGAGATTGGGTGAAATGAGGTTTGAGCACAGGAATCCAAAGAGACTCTGAGGACAGCGATGATCCCTTTGCTTGCCAGTTGCCCAGCGTGGCTCATGGGGCTGGGAAAGGTTTTCCTGAGGGATGGGAGAGTCTGGGGAGGTGGGAACGGAGCACAGAGATCCAAAGGGCTCCTGAGGACATGGATGACCCCTTTCCTTGCCAGTTGCTCAGTGTGGCTCATGGGGCTGGGAAAGATTTTCCTGAGGGATTGGAGAGTCTGGAGGGGTGGGAATGGAGCACAGGGATCCAAAGAGACCCTGAGGACATGGATGACCCCTTTCCTTGCCAGTTGCCCAGCGTGGCTCATGGGGCTGGGAGAGATTTTCCTGAGGGATTGGAGAGTCTGGAGGGATGGGAATGAGCACAGGGATCCAAAGAGACCCTGAGGATGGAGATGATCCGTTTGCTTGCCAGATGCCCAGTGTGGCTTGTGGGGCTGGGAAAGGTTTTCCTGAGGAATGGGGGAGTCTGGGGAGGTGGGAATGGAGCTGAGAACAGGAATGACTCCTTTCCTTGCCCATTGCTCAGCGTGGCTTAGGAGATAGGAAAAGGTTTTCCTGAGGGATTGGAGTGTCTGGGGAGGTGGGAATAGAGCACAAAGATCCAAAGAGACCCTGAGGACATGGATGACCCCTTTCCTTGCCAGTTGCCCAGTGTGGCTTGTGGGGCTGGGAAAGGTTTTCCTGAGGGATGGGGGAGTCTGGGGAGGTGGGAAGAGAACACAGAGATCCAAAGGGCTCCTGAGGACACGGAGGCCCCCTTTCCTTGCCAGTTGCCCACCCGATCCGCCCCAAGCCTCCCTCGGCCACCAGCATCCCGGCCATCCTGAAGGCACTGCAGGACGAGTGGGTAAGCCGCGGCTCCGTTCCCGGTGGGATGTGGGGCGGGATGGCACGTTCCTCCCGGGCTGACCCCGTGCCGTCCCGCAGGACGCCGTGATGCTGCACAGCTTCACGCTGCGGCAGCAGCTGCAGACCACGCGCCAGGAGCTGTCCCACGCCCTGTACCAGCACGACGCCGCCTGCCGCGTCATCGCCCGCCTCACCAAGGAGGTCACGGCCGCCAGGGAAGGTGAGACCCCGGCCCATGGGGAGGGGCGCTGGGGGCGGCTCTGTGCCCGCTCCCCCCGCCCCAACTCGCGGTGTCCCCACAGCTCTGGCCACCCTGAAGCCCCAGGCCGGGCTCATCGTGCCCCAGGCGGTGCCGTCGGCGCAGCCCAACGTGGCGGTGAGTCCCTGCTCCCCAGCCCGGGCGTTCCCGGCCCTTTTCCCGCTTGTTCCCGCTGCCAAATCCCTTCTCTGGGTGTCCCCCTCCACCCCTGTTTCTGTGTCCCACACAGGGCGCCGGGGAGGCCATGGATTTGGGAGAGCTGGCGGGAATGACCCCGGAGATCATCCAGAAGGTAAGGACTGCTCCGTATGTCCTTTTCTCGGGTGGAATTCCCGACCCGTGCCAACCCTCCTCTTGTTTTCCAGCTCCAAGACAAGGCTACGGTGCTGACCACGGAGCGTAAGAAGGTGAGTGACCTCGTCCAAACATTCCGTGGGAGCCGGGATATGCTGTGCTCCAAGAGAGGCTGATGTTTATCCCTGTTTTCCAGAGGGGCAAGACCGTTCCCGAGGAGCTGGTGAAGCCGGAGGAGCTCAGCAAGTACCGGCAGGTCGCCTCCCACGTGGTGAGTGCCAGGATGGGAAAAGGCTGGAAAACTGGGAGCTGGGAGTCCCTTGAGGTTTCTGGATTCCTTCTGGGAGTGTTTTCCTGCTTATGGTATTAATCTGGGGGTCTCCTGCCTCGCACAGGGGCTGCACAGCGCCAGCATCCCGGGAATTCTGGCCTTGGATCTGTGTCCTTCCGACACCAACAAGATCCTCACCGGTAAGGTGGGAATGCGGCTGCCTGGGATGGGATCTCTGTGCTTTTGGGAATGCAGGATGGGACAACGGGGTGAAGGACTCCCTCCCCTCACGGCAAAGCTGCTGAGGGTGGGATTTCCCAGGAAGAGCGGGTGGATTTGGAGTTGTTGGCCCCACACTCCCATCTCGGCGCTTCCCGCTTGGTTTTCCAGGTGGGGCGGATAAAAACGTCATCGTGTTCGACAAGAGCTCGGAGCAGATCCTGGCCACGCTCAAGGGACACACCAAGAAGGTCACCAGCGTCGTCTTCCACCCATCCCAGGTGCCCGCAGCCTCTCCCCTCACGGCCAGGATTCCTCAAGTTTGCATTTCGGGACCCTTTTCCTCCGGAATCTCCAGCTGGGAGCTCTGGGGGAGGTGAATCCTGCCCTTGTTGACCTTCCCGCGCGTTCCCCGTTTAGGAGTTGGTGTTCTCGGCTTCTCCCGACGCCACGATCCGGATCTGGTCCGTTCCCAATGCCTCCTGTGTCCAGGTGGTCCGTGCCCACGAGGGCTCCGTGACCGGGCTCAGCCTCCACGCCACCGGAGATTACCTGCTCAGCTCCTCGGATGACCAGGTGGGACACATCCCATCCCATCCCACGGATCCCACCCGTGCTTCCCACTGCTCCGGAGCCAACGCTTCTCCTGTCTTTTTCCCAGTACTGGGCTTTCTCGGATATCCAGACAGGCCGTGTCCTCACCAAGGTGACAGATGAGAGCTCTGGCTGTGGTAAGGATTAGGGATGAGTATCCCCATCCCTGGGGTCTCTGGGCTCCTGGAGCTCTGGACAACTCGTCTCGGGGGGGGGTGTCTTGCTGTCCTTGAGTCTTCCCAACCCTCCTGATTGTTCCCAACCCTGAGTGTCCCTGTGTCTCTCCAGCTCTCACCTGTGCCCAGTTCCACCCGGACGGGCTCATTTTCGGGACGGGAACGATGGATTCACAGATCAAGATCTGGGATCTGAAGGTAGGGCTGGCCTTGATGGGAATGTGGGGGGGAGTCCAAGGAGTGGGACTTCGGGGAATGTTTTAGGAAGTTTCCTCCGAAAATCCCCAGTTTCAGCGGTGACACTGTAACCGTGGTTGGGGTTATCCCGAGGAGATCCGTTCATCCCCTTAACTCCGGAGCGGAACGATGGCACGTTCCCGCGCCGTGATTCCCTGTCTTACCCCCTCGTCCCTAGGAACGCACCAACGTGGCCAACTTCCCGGGGCACTCCGGGCCCATCACCAGCATCGCCTTCTCCGAGAACGGATATTACCTGGCCACGGCCGCCGACGACTCCTCCGTCAAACTCTGGGATCTGCGGAAGCTCAAGAACTTCAAGACGCTGCAGCTGGACAACAACTTCGAGGTTGGTGTGTGTGGGTGTGTGATAGCACCTTCCCCCCCCCAAAATGGGGCCAGCGTCCCAAAAATGCCTTGGGAGCTTTTCCAGCGCCTCGTTCCGCTTCTCCTCCGCAGGTGAAATCCCTGATTTTCGACCAGAGTGGGACCTACCTGGCGCTGGGCGGGACCGACGTCCAGATCTACATCTGCAAGCAGTGGACGGAGATCCTGCACTTCACAGGTGAGGAGTTGGGAATGCTGGAGGCGGGCTGGGATCCGTGGGAACCGGGGAGCCGTGAATGTTTTCCACCTGGGAATGTTTTCCACCCCCCCAGAGCACAGTGGCCTGACCACGGGAGTGGCCTTTGGCCACCACGCCAAGTTCATCGCGTCCACGGGGATGGACCGGAGCCTCAAGTTCTACAGCCTGTAATCCCGGGATCCTGCCGGGATCGGGGGTGGGAGGGGGGTGGGAATATCCGTATGGGATTATCCAGGTGGGAATACCCCGGTGGGATTATGGAGCTCCCCTGTCGTAGCTGTTAGTGCAAGGGGGAAGTCGGGCGTCGTCTTCCCCACGCTCCGTGAATTTGCTGTTTAGGGTTTTTTTTTTCCCCCTAATTCGTTGTGTTTTCCGCCTTTAGAATTGTTTTGTGCTTGTAACTGATGTGAACCCCCCCACCCCTCCCCAGTCCTTGCGCTCCTGGGATTTGGAGGCTGGGATGCGTGGAAGGAGGGAAGGAATGTGCAGATTTTTGTATGCAGTTACTTAGTTTCAGTATGGAAATAAAGGATTATTCCCTGTCATCCCGTTGGGAAAGGGCTCCTGTAAAGGGTTTGGTGGGTGGCAGCGTAAGATTTGGGGGGCTGGGGGTGTTTCCATCTTGGAAATAGGGATAAAGGATCCCCTTTCCTCCCACTCCCAGGATAAACCACCCCTAGAGCTGTGATTTGCACTGGTTTATTTTTCCAGCTTTCCCAGAGAAATCCAGTGGTGTTGGGTGGAGGCAGGAGCTGTGAAGAGGAGATGAGTTAGAGGGATGAAGGGTTGTTCTGGGATGAAGGGGTTTTCAGGGAGCAAGAGGGCACTCACCTCCTCACCCTCTCTTGGAAACCTTGGGAAAGACAATGCATCCCTGGGATGTGACAGTTCCCATTCCATCGCCCCTCCTGCTGTTCCCCGGAGACCGACGCGCTCCTGGCGGGAACAGAGCATTGGGGTGGGAAAAGGGGGGCACACGGAGGGACCCCTAAATCTCGGGAAGCTCCTGGACTTACGTGAGGTCGCTCCCAGCTGGCAGGAGGGGCGGCACGGCTCCGGCTGGGCCAGGTGGCACACGGAGGCACTGCAGGAAATGTACACCTGGGAAACACAGGTGGGCCGGGATCAACTGGAGACCCCCGGAAAGGGGCTCCAGGACTTGGACAGACCCCCCAAAAGGGGCTCCAGGACTTGAGGAGACCCCCAAAAAACAGATTCAAGCTTTGGGGAAGCCCCCTAAAGGGAGTCTCAGCCTTGAGGAAGCACCAACACGGGGAGTTCGGAGCTGGGATGGGTTTGGGATGAGGGTTTCCCAACACTGAGACGCCCCAAATGCACAACCCACCTCTCCCTCCATCACGGCCATCCCGGGAGGCTCCACAAAGGTGAAGGTGGAGATGACAAACCGCTGGTAGTGGCTTGGGAACGGCAGCTCCGGAGAGGCCGGACCCACCGGCACCATCCGTGTCCGGTAATTGTCCCCCTGGAAGGGACACCTGGACGGGCAACAAAGACCCTCCGTGGGCACCATCCGTCCACCCCCTCACCTCCATCCCCCCGTCCCACTCCACTCACCCGTCCACCAGGATGGGCCACTGGGGCTGGGAGGCGGCGCTGGAGCCAGGAGAGGCCCAGCACTGGTGGAGCACCAGCACCAGGTTGGGATCCGTCTTCTGGAGCAGCCGGACTTCCACGAAAATGGGGTCCCGGAGCACCCTCACCAGGGGGAAGTCGCCCACGGGGTGGTAGGAGCTGTAGGATTCATCTGGGGGAATGTTGGGAGGGGTTGAGCGGGACGGGGAGCGGGGTTGGGAGTGGGGTGGGAAGCCGGGAATCGCTCACCGGTGGCGATCCGGAGCTGGAGCCCCAGCGGTCCCGGCATTGCCAACGGAGCGGCCGTGGGGGGCACAGCCACCTCCATTCCCAAGGGAAGGAGGTCACTGGCGTTGTAGATGCATCGAGCCTGGAGACTGGGAAGGGGCAGAGGAAGTTGGAAGACTCCCAAATCCTCCATCCGCCCCTTCCGGCATCACCTCTCCCAGCCCAAACTGGGGGGGGGGGAAGCCCCGGGAATTTGGCAGGAGCGAGGATTGGGTTGATCCCGGGGTGGGAGGGCAGGACGGGCTTTCCAAAGGGGAATCCTGGCTCTGTGTCCGGCTTTTCCTGCCTTTCCCTTACATGTAGACGCTGTCCCGGGTGACGAAGCCGCGGGAGGACCCCTGGACATCGATGGTGGAGATCAGCTGGTTCTCGTAGATCAACCGGTCCTCGATCACCTGGAGGGGACACAGGAACAGGGAACATCCTGGGGGATCCACGGATCAGGATCTGAGACAGGAGGCAGCGTGTGGGTGAGTTCTTTATCCTGAAGTGGGCTGGGAGCTGGGAGCATCCCAGGGGATAAATGGATCAGGGTTTGAGATAGGAGGGAGTGCAGGTGAGCACTTTATCCTGAAGTGGGTTATGGATTTGGGAGCATCCCAGGGGATAAATGGATCAGAGTTTGAGATAGGAGGGAGTGCAGGTGAGCACTTTATCCTGAAGTGGGTTATGGAGTAGGGAGCATCCTGGGGGATAAATGGATCAGTGTTTGAGTTAGGAGGGAGCGTAGATGAGATCTTTATCCTGAAGTGGGTTATGGAACTGGGAGTATCCTGGAGGATACATGGATCAGGGTTTGAGGCACGAGGCTCTTTATCCTGAAGTGGGTTTGGCAGTTGGGAGCATCTTGGAGTTCAAACGGATTGGGGTTTGAGGCACGAGGCAGAGGATAGATGAATTCCTTATCCCGACATGGGGTTTAGAGAAAAACATGGAAACATGGAGCTGTGAGCATTCCAGGGGATTCATGGATGAGGATTTGAGGCACGAGGCAGAGTGTGGGTGAATTCTTTGCCCTGAGGTTGGGTTATGGAGCTGGGAGCATCCAGAGGGATAAACGGGTCAGGGGCTGAGGCACGAGGCAAAGGCTGGGTGAGCTCTTTGTCCCGAGCGTTTCCCGGCCCTCTCCCATCCCTGGGGGCGCTCCGGGGGTCTCCCTGTACCTGCACGGTGGTCCCGCAGCGCGTGACCGGGAAGCGGAACATGACGGAGCTCTCGGTGACGCGGAAGGGCTCACAGCCCGCCTGGCTGCCGGCCAGCCGGACGCTGTCCAGGTTGTAGGGCTGCACGGCCATTCCCCGCGGGACCACCACGATGAACTGCCCCTCCCGCAGGCACTGCACGGTGGCTGCGGCACCGCGGAGACATTCCATCGCCATTCCATTTCCATCACCATTCCATCCATCCCCCCCGGTGCCGCGGGGATTCCCGGGATGCCCCTCCCCGAGCGCCCTACCCGTGTTCCCGTAGTAGCAGGGCGTGGCACGGTCCGTGTCGTCGTAGCAGCATCCCGCCTGGATGCACCCGTCCCGTCCCTGCGGAGCCACGCACGGCATCCGGCCCACCGGCACCTGGCACTGCTCCCGCGTCAGCTGCATTCCTGAGGGTGGGAAGAGACGGGATGCTGCCCTCGGGAACTCCCCCCTCACAAAGTCCCCCTGGCGAATCGTGGAATTGTTGGGTTGGAAAAGCCCTCTAAGGTCTTTTCCGTTCCCGCAGGAATGCCGAGGCCACCACGTCCCCAAGTGCCACAGCCACGTGTTTTTGGGACGCTTCCAGGCGTACTGTCCAGGACTGCACACCCCTTACCATGGAAAATTTTCCCTGATATCCAACCCAAACCTCCCCCTGGCACAACTTGAGGCCAGTTCCTCTTATCCCAGCCCCCTGTCCAGCCCTCAGATCCAGGGCTGCATCCCTTCATCCCGCTTTTCCGCCATACCTGCCCCTCCCGAAGGGTAGAAGAGTGCCGTGGGCCGGAGCGGGTTGTGGATCCCGGGATGCAGCAATCCAGGCTGGAGTCCAGGGCTGATCAAACCCGGCCAGGATGAGAGTCCCGGGCGCACTAAAGCTGGACTGGGATGGCCGGGATGGATCAGCCCAGTGTGGCTTGGGAGCCCAGTCTGGGAGTTGGAGAGAAAACCGGGCTGAGCCATTCCTGGCTGGTTTGGGAGCTGAGATCCTGGGCGCAGGAATCCTGCTGGAGGGTGAGCACCAGCAGGGGTCAAGCCAGGTGAGTTTTGGGATGCAGACCCTGGGCGAGGCCCTGGCTGGGTCTGACTCCCGGGATGCACCGGACTGGGAGGATTTTGGAATACAAACCCTGGACGAAGGCCTGGTTGATTTTGATTCCCAGAATACGCTGAACTGGGAGAATTTTGGGATGCAAGCCCTGGGCGAAGCCCTGAAGGGGTCTGACTCCCAAAATGCACCGGACTGGGAGAATTTTGGGATGCAAACCCTGGGCGAAGTTCTGGTTGATTTTGACCCCAGGGATTCACCGAATTGGGATGGTTTGGGGATACAAACCCCGGGCGAAAGTGCCCTGGCTGGGTCTGACTCCCGGCATTCACTGAACTGGGATGGTTTGGGGATACAAACCCCGGGCGAAGCCCTGGTTGAGTCTGACTCCCGGGATTCACCCAGCTGGGAGAGTTTTGGGATACCAACCCTGGGCGAAGCCCTGGCTGGGCCTGACTCCCGGAATTCACTGAACTGGGAGAGTTTTGGGATACAAACTCCGGGCGAAGGCCTGGCCAAGTTTGACCCCCGGGATGCCTCCAACTGAGAGGATTTTGGGATACAAGCCCTGGCTGGGTCTGACCCCCAGGGTGGTGGGGCTGCACTCCCGGGTGATTGAAGCCTCCCTGGATATTGGAGACGGGACGGATCCCAGTAGACTCGGACGGAAGCCCTGGGCGAACTGGGTTGGACTGGGATGGAATCCCGGGAAGCACCGAGCTGGGCCCATTTTGTGCCACAGTGTGAAGCTGCTCTGAGTGGGTGTGGGTGTGGGATCCCGCCAGGGTGAGGGAGGACTGGGAGACATGGTGCTGGAGACCAGTGTGGGAGACCAGGATTCCGCTATCCCGGCCCCGCTCCGGGATGCCGTCCGGGAGCGTCTCGTAGCCACCCGGCTTCGGGCAGGTGATGTTGACCTCGGAGGAGGTGAGCAGGATCCCACTGGGAAGCAGCTCCTCCAGCTGCACCCTCAGGACGTAGCGGTTCCCCTGCAGTGGGATATAAGGGATGGTCACCTCCATCCCGCCGGGAAGGGGCAGGGGAAGGGGTGGGAATGTCACCTGGAGCAGGACGTGGCAGCCCTTGTATCCGGAGGAGAAGACGACGGATCCATCCTCCCCAGAGTTGAGCCGGTGGAGGCAGATGGAGCAGTTGGCCACGTCAAAGCGGGTCCCAAACTCGTCTGGTGGGACACCATGGACACAGGGAAGTGACACCTCCAGGTGCTGGGATGCTCCCAAGGGTGGCGGGCGCACAGAACCCCCCCCCCCCGCAGCACCTGCCCCTCATTCAATCCATTGGGTTTATCCCATGGAAAAACTCGGGTCTCAGGGATCCAGCACCCCGCGGGGGTCCAGGGGTTCTTCCCACACTCACCCAGGACCTTGAAGCGGACGGAGCGGCCGTGGGACGGGAATACCAGGAGCTGCATTCCCAGCTCTCCGCAGGTGTAGCGGTGCCGCAGGAACGACACGCTGGCCCTGGGCCACAGGGCCAGGAGGAAGAGGAGCAGGAGGAAGGAGCAGCTCCGTCCCATGGTGGTATGAGCCGGGCGGCACACGGGGCTTTCCCACACGGATTTATATCCGGAGGGGATCAGCTGACCGGGTGGGATGAGCTCTGCCCAGGGCTCCTCGCTCCCGTGCCGACGGCGACCTCGGTGCCCTGGCCCCGTGGTCACCTCCCGTGGCCGTGTCACGGTGACCCGGCACAAACCGAGCTTATCCCACGCTTGGAAAACTCTCCCGGTGGATACCCAGCTCGATCCAGGAGGGAAGGAAAGGTGGCGTGTGCCCCGATTCCTGCTTGCCACAGGTAACATCCGGACATGCCGTTCCCGTGGGACTGGGATCCTGCACAGGGGCTGGGGGACACGGTGGCACAGCCCCGGTGGGCTCCAGGGCACTAGGACTGGGAATTTGCCTCCAAATCACTGCCACTGGCAGTGCCACAAGGAATGCGAAGTCCTCCGTGGAGCACTTTGTGTGTTCCCTCTGCCTCCCTTTCCAGAAGTTTCCCTTCCGGGATTTCTCTTTACTGCGGATTAAACTAAGTCACCCTCCGGCCCTTCCCAGAGTGAGAGGCACAGCCATTCCCTGTTCCCTGCCCTGGGGTGGGAATGGGACCATGCCAGCTCCCAGAGGCACTGGGATCCTGGTGGGAAGGTGTGTGGGACTGGGGGGGCTGGATGTGATCCCCTAAAACCTCATCAGGAAGCGATGGCAGATATATATGGCCGATATATGTTCTAAATGTGTCTGATACGTGTCCTATATTTATCCAATATATATCTGATAGGTGTCCTATACACATCCAATACATGTCTGACCTATGTCTGATATATGTGTTATGTATATGTCCAATATGTCCTATATATATCCTATAGATATCCTATATATACGTCCAATATGTCTGACATATGTCCTATATATACTCTCTATACATCCTATATGTGTCCTATATCTGTCCTATATCTATGCGTGTGTACTATATCTGTGTCCCATATATGTCCTATATATATCCTATATATATGTCCATATATGTCCTCTTTATATCCTATATATATGTCCATACATATCCTATATATATCCTATATATATACATCCATGTCCTCTTTATATCTATGTCCATACATATCTTATATATATATGTCCCTATATATCCTATGTATATCCCATATATATCTGTCCATCTATGTCCTCTTTATACCTATATATATGTCCATATATATCCTATATATATCTGTCCATCTGTGTCCTCTTTATAGCCTATATATATATCTATATATCCCATATATATCCTATATATATACGTAGATCTGTGTGCTCTTTGTATCCTATATATATATCTATATATCCCATAAATATCCTATACATACATCCGTGTCCTCTTTATATCCTATATATATATATCCATATATATCCTACATGTATATGTCCATCTGTGTCCTCTACATATCCTGTATATATGTCCATATATATCCCATATATCTCCTATATATGTCTGTCCATCTGTGTCCTCTATACATCCTGTATATATGTCCTATGTATATCCCATATATCTCCTATATGTGTCTGTCCATCTGTGTCCTCTATATATCCTGTATATGTGTCCTATACACGCCCTATAGATGTCCTACAGATGTCCTATGTATATCCCATATATGTCCCACACGGCTCCCCCAGAAGCACAACCAGGATCCAGCAGGTGCCGCTTTATTCCCCTCGGCACCGATCCCGGTGTTCCCGACCCCCTTTCCCGCTCCCTCACAGCTTCGCGGTGGCGGCCGGGCCCAGCTGCTGCTCCAGGAACCGGACGATCTCGTGCCAGGAGTGTTCCTGGGCGCGGGCGTGGGGCTGGGGCTCCCCCCCCCACACCACGGGCCGGGGGGAGCTGCGGATGCTGGAGACGCTGCACAGGGGGGACCCGGGCGGCTCGATGAGGTGCCCGGCGCCGGGATACGACAGGATCCGCCCGCTCTCGGGGGGCAGCCGCGCCAGGGCCAGCTGGGCGAACAGCGTGCTGTTGAAGCTCCGGTCGGCCTCTCCCACCACGAAGAGCACCTTCCCGCGGACGTTCTCCACCGGGATGGCCGAGGCGCGGTAGGCGGGGTCGCGGGGGTCGGCGAAGACGGCCGAGTTGTCCAGGGCTCCCTCCTCGGTGAGGAGGACGCGCTCCACGCGGTAGGGGATGGGCGGGATGCGCAGGTCCTTGTAGACCAGCGGGTTGCCGTGCAGAAAGGCCGTGCCGTTGATCCACACCGTGGCCACCACCTGCGGCAGGAAGCTGGCCAGGGCCAGGGCCACCTCCGCGCCCTTGGAGACGCCCACCACGCCCAGGCCGGGGCCTCGCACCTGGAGAGGGGGACATGGAGGTGGGTGGGACAGCACCAGCCGTGGGGAGAACACCCTCACTGGGACGTTCCCGGTCGCCAGGATGTTCCTTGCTTGCCAGGACATCTCTGGGACATCACTGGAACACCCCTGGGCACCGGGACAAGGATGTCCTCATGGGATATCCCTGGTCCCCTGGACATCCCCCTCACTGGGATGCCCCCGGTCCCTGGGATATTCCCAGTGCTCAGGACAACCCCTGGGGCATTACTGGGACATCCCTGGTTGCTGGGACATCCCTGGGGCATTCCTGGTCACCTGGACATCCCTGGGACATTCCTGGGAAATCACTGGGATGGCCCTGGTCACCTGGGATGCCACCAGCCCCTGGGATATCCCTGGTGTTCAGCACAATCCTGGGACATCCCTGGGACATCCCTGGTCACCTGGACATCCCTGGGACATCCCTGGTCATCCCTGGGACATTCCTGGGAAATCGCTGGGATGGCCCTGGTCACCTGGGATACCTCCAGCCCCTGGGATATCCCTGGTGTTCAACACAATCCTGGGACATTCCTGGTCACCTGGACATCCCTGGGACATTCCTGGTCACCTGGACATCCCCGGGATATTCCTGGGAAATCACTGGGATGGCCCTGGTCACCTGGGATGCCACCAGCCCCTGGGATATCCCTGGTGTTCAGCACAATCCTGGGACATCCCTGGGATATCCCTGGTCACCTGGACATCCCTGGCTGTCCTGCTCACCAGCATGCCCCCAGTCCCCAGGATATTCCTGGGACATCCCTGGTCACATGGACATCCCACTCCCCAGGTTGCCCCAGGACATCCCAGCTCACAGATTCTCCTCTCCACACTCCAGGACTCACCTTGGGATGCTGGAGGAGGAAATCCACCGCCTCCTCGAAGTATTCCAGGTCGAACTGGGCCAGGACTTGGGGCAGGTCGTCGTAGGCGAAGAAGGCGAGGGCCAGCACAGCAAAGCCCCGGCTGGCCAGGAGTCCCGCCCGGAATTCGATCAGCCCCCCGGCGCCTCCAAACATGTCAATCACCCCCGGGAAGGGCCCTGGACCTGCGGGAAGACGGAGAATGTCAGGGATGAGGAGCCACCATCCTGCATCCTCGGGGTTACAAGGTTGGGCGTCCTGGGGTGCAAGGCTGGGTATCCCGGGAGTCCTGAGGTTTGGTGTCCTAGGGGTCACGAGTTTCAGCATCCCGGGTGTCACGAGGCTGGGCATTCCAGGGATCCCAAGACTGGGCATCCCGTGGGTCCTGATGTTTGTTATCCCAGGGATCCCAAGGCTGGGTATCCCAGGGGTTCTGAGGTTGGGCATCCTGGGGTTCCCAATGTTTGTTATCCCAGGGGTGCCAACGCTGGACATCCTGGGGGTCCTGAGGTTTGGCAAGCTGGGGATCCCAAGGTTTTGGCATCCCACAGGTCCTGAGAGTGGGCATCCTGCAGGTCCTGAGGTTTGACATCCCAGGGGGTCCCAAGGTTGGTATCCCAGAGGTCCTGAGGTTTGGCATCCCAGAGGTCCTGAGGTTTGGCATCCTGTGGGTCCTGATCTTTGTTATCCCAGGGGTCCCAAGGTTCAGTATCCCGGGGTTCCCAAGGCTGGGCATCCTGGGATCCCAAGGTTCAGTATCCCAGGGTCCCAAGGCTGGGCATCCTGGGATCCCAAGGTTCAGTATCCCAGGGTCCCAAGGCTGGGCATCCTGGGATCCCAAGGTTCAGTATCCCGGGGTCCCAAGGCTGGGCATCCTGGGATCCCAAGGTTCAGTATCCTGGGGTTCCCAAGGCTGGGCATCCTGGGATCCCAAGGTTCAGTATCCCAGGGTCCCAAGGCTGGGTAACTGGGGGTCCTGATGTCTGATATCCCAGGGATCCCAAGGCTGGGCATCCCAAGGGTCCAGAGGCTGAGCATCTGGGGGTCCTGCTGTTCGTTATCCCCGGGGTTCCAGGGCTGGGCATCCCGGGGGTCCCGAGGCCGTGCATCCCGGGCTCCCCGCAGCGCGGTGCTCACCAGGAGGCAGGAACAGGGCCCCTCGGACCCTTCCCTGGCGGACGGGCACCCGCTGCACTCCGGGCCCCACGTACCACCGCTCGGCCTCGCACCATCCCAGCGGCCGCTCCTGCGGCTCCGCGCCCAGCTGGACCCCGTCGAACACTTCCAGCCGCACCAGGAAGGGGCTCCCGGCCACGTCCCGCTTCACCAGCCGGCGGAAAAGCGTGTCGGGCTGCAGGAACCAGAAGAGCCCCATGGGCCACACGCCGGAGTAGCTGCCCCCCAGCGCGGCCTGGCTCCCGGGATCCACCTCTCCCGATCCGTCGGCGCGGAAGAAGGCGCGGGACTGGAAGCGCTCGCCCTGCTCGTCCTTGAGCCACGCGCGCAGGGTGACCAGCTGGGACGGGGACAGGCCCCGCACCCGCAGCTGCACCGGCCGGTCGGCCAGCGAGGACCGCGGCGTCACCGTCACCTCCACCATGCTGCACCTGGGAACGGGATCGGCCTCAGCGCCCCGCGGGGACTGCCGGGCCCAGGCAGGGGGCTGGCGGCTGGCAGTGTCCCCAGGGATCCTCCCGGGGCGGGGAGTGTCCCCAGGGATCCTCCCCGGGCATAACGGGCTGACACGGCGAGGTAGGTTTGCAGTCCAGATAGTCCTGCTGGCATCCCTGCTTCCCTGATCACTTCCCTGCTTCCCTGTCCTCATCTCTCACTCCTTTCTGACCCTCATCCCCTCCTTCCCTGTCCTCATCCCTCCCTCCTTTCTGATCCTTGTCCCTCCTTCCCTGTCCTAATCCCTCCTTCCCTGTCCTCATCCCTCCCTCCCTGGATCTCATCCCTCCTTCCCTGTCCTCATCCTCCTTCCTGTCCTCATCCCTCCTTCCCTGTCCTCATCCCTCCTTCCCTGTCCTCATCCCTCCTTCCCTGTCCTCATCCCTCCTTCCCTGTCCTCATCCCTCCTTCCCTGTCCTCGTCCCCTTCTTCCCTGTCCTCATCCCTCCCTCCCTGGATCTCATCCCTCCTTCCCTGTCCTTATCCCCTGCTTCCCTGTCCTCGTCCCCTCCTTCCCTGTCCTCGTCCCCTCCCTCCCTGGATCTCATCCCTCCCTCCCTGGATCTCATCCCTCCCTCCCTGGATCTCATCCCTCCCTCCCTGGTTCTCATCCCCTCCTTCCCCGTCCTCATCCCCTCCTTCCCTGGATCTCATCCCCTCCTTCCCTGGATCTCATCCCCTCCTTCCCTGGATCTCATCCCCTCCTTCCCTGGATCTCATCCCCTCCTTCCCTGGATCTCATCCCCTCCTTCCCTGGATCTCATCCCCTCCTTCCCTGGATCTCATCCCTCCTTCCCTCCCTGGATCTCATCCCCTCCTTCCCTGGATCTCATCCCCTCCTTCCCTGGATCTCATCCCCCATTTCCCTCCCTGGATCTCATCCCTCCTCCCTGGATCCCATCCCCTCCTTCCCTGGTCCTTGTCCACTCCTCCTGGATCACATCCCTCCTTCCCTAGTCCCAATCCCCTCCCTCCCTGCTTCCTGTCCCCTCCCTCATCTCATCCCTTCTTCCCTGGTCCCTGTCCCCTCCTTCCATGCCCCCATTCCCTACTTTCCCTCCCTCCTTCCCTTATCCCCACCTGCGGGCCCCAAGCCCCCCCCCACCATCCACCGCTCCCAAAACTCGCCCGGCAGCAGCACCACCCCTTTTCCCCGTGTCCCGGCCCCGGCATTCCCAACACCCACCGTCCCCTCTCCTTCTCCTCCTCCTGTGCCCCCCGGGGGCCGGGGCGGGGCTCCAGCGGCTCCGAGCACCCAATCCCGAATTTTCCCTGGAACGCTCCCTGTTGCCTCTCCGGGAACGCGGAACAAGGGGGTTTGGCCCCCGTCCCCGCCCTGGGAGGAGGCACCGCGTTCTCCCACGTCCGTCCCACCAGGAAATCATCCTCTCCAAGCCCCGAGGCCACGGAATGGGCTCCCAGTTCCCCCCCTCTCTTACCCGCCGGGCAAAGGCTCTGTGGGCTCTGGAGAGGGAGAAGCCGGGATTTGAGTATTCCTTGGAAATCATTAACCCGGGAAGCAGGAGGGCAGAGGGCTGCCCACGACCTCACGCCATGCTGGCACCTTCCACGCCCCACAACTCCCGCCAGATTCCCTCCTTTTCCCTGTGGCACCCCTTGATCCATCCTGGACGTGGGTGGGACCCCCTCATTCCCATTCCAAGGGGTTCTGCCCGGGGGGGCTCCGGGCCAGCTCCCCCCAGGGCCACAAGGTTTTGTGTGGCCCCAAAATCGTCACCCCAGGACGAAGCTCCGGGGACCCCCATTCCCACCCATCCCAGGGCTTCCCACTGCTTCCCATTTTCCACCCCCAGTGCCCCTCTTGTCCCCCCCCATTGTCTCTTTATGCATCCCTCCCCAGGAATGCAGAAAAGGGGTTCATGGAGCAAGAAAAAACCAGGAATGTGAAGAAATCCACGTGATTTTCCTACCCTGAGCCTCTTCCTTCCACCCACCCCCCCTCACCCCCAAATTCCCAGCCCTTCCAATCCCCCCCAAATTCCCAGTGTTGCCCTCCCAAGAAAGGGTGTCAAGAAGGTGTGTCCCCTTCCCATCTCTTCAGGGATGTGTCCCCTTCCTTGGGGATGGCTCTGGGGCTCATTCCCAGCGGGAATTTGCTCTTTGGGAAGTGGGAGCCTCAGGGAATGGGGGGCCACGAACACTCCGATCCCAGGAATGCCTCAGGGAAGGTCCCAGGTGGAGCCACTGGAGGCAAATCTGTCTCAGTTCCTGTTCATTTTTTATAAGGAAAAGGCAAATTTGGGAAAGCAAAGTTCCGTTCCAGCAACATCCAATTCCACGGGGATGGGGATCCAGCTGTGGTTCCTGTGGATCATCTGCCCTGTTGTCTGTCCAACACCGAGGGTTCCAGCAGCAATTCCTGCCCTGCAAGCCAGGGAAAACATCCCTGGGAAGGAGCAGGATGATCCACAGGAATCCCAGCCGCACGTCCCGGGCACGGCAGGATCCCGGTTTCCCGCCTCATTCCGTGGCTGTGCCGCGCCGCACGGGGGTTTTCTGGAGCAGGGCCAGCGTGTCCCGCTTTTCCACCCGCCGGAGCTGCTTCTTCTTGGCCCTCTTGAGCTTCAGGGGGTTCCGGATCTGGAAAACGGGGAAAAGAAGGGGGGAGGCGATTTCGTGGAATCCTTGGAGTGGGTTCGGGGTCGGCAGGGACCTTAAGGGATGATCCTTACGGATCCCCTAGCCCAGGCTGCCCCTTAAAGACAGAGCCAGGGAGGGGAACTGGAGCGCGGTCATGGAGTCCGGGACGTTGTGGGATGTTCCCGGTGTGCTGTTCCCGCCCGGGGAGAGGGGACACATTGGGACTCACCACTTGGACAATCTCTGCTTTCCGCTCGTTTTCCAGGCGCCGCTTCAGGTTCTCCTCCCGCCGCCGCTTCTTCTCCTGCACCAAACATTCCCTGTGGGATCCCTCCCTCCGGCAATTAACCCCAACCAGCTCCGACGCCTGCCCAAGCGTGAAATCCGTCACTCCAGCAGCTTTTCCAGCCCGGATGAGGCTTAGACTGACCCGGGGGAGTTTATTCCGAGCCGGTGAGTAGCAGCATGTGACTGGATTTGGCAGCAGCACAGGGAATTCACCGTCCCCAGCCACCCTTTTCCCGGGCTGACAAGGCAACTGGGATCAGCCACAGCTCCAAAGGCCGGGATGAGGGCAGGAGAGACTGTGGATTGTGCATGGGAAAGGTGGGAATTCCAGCTCCCGTTACCTCTCGCTCCCTCCGCTTCCCTTCCTCCAGCTGTCGGGCCAGATCCCGGACCAGCTTCTTTTCCTGCCTCTCCTTCATCTTCCGGGCCCAGGAGGTGCGGAGAGCCTTGTCCTGGATCATGTGGGAGAACCTGGGCGGGCACACGGGATGTGTTGGCTCCCCAGAAACCCCGGGATGCGGCCGTGGGTCCATCTCCAGAAACTCCTCAGGCCAGAAATCCATGAACCCCCCTCAGCATCCCTTCCAAAACCCACCCCTCCGCTCAGGACCACCCCAAGTGGTCCCTGTCCCCTCTGGATCCTTCCTAAGCCTATGGATACCCCAGGGGAATAACTCTGGAGTCCCCGCACGGCCCCATGAGTGACCCTCCCCAAACCCTGCCCCCTCTGAGACTCCCCCCGAGTTCGATCCCTCCCCAACAGCCCTGGGGGACACTAGAGCCCCTCAAACGCCTCTCCCCCGAATTTCCTGCTCCCCCTCCCCACTCCCACCTTTCTTCCCGGGGTCTTTCCACACCCTCCCGACTTGGGCCTGCCCCGCGGAATGGCTGCCACCGCCTCCTGCCGCTTCTTGGCGCCTTTCCGCCGCCGCCGCGCCGGGCCCGCGGCCGGGGCGGCCCCGCTGGGCCCCTCGGGAGTGGCTCCGATCCCGATCCCGGGGTCCCGCCGTTCTCCCCCTCCATGGCCCACGTGCCCGCGGCGTCGCGGGAGATGACGTCAGAGAGCGCGCTCTGGGCAGGAGAGCGAAGCCACCGGGCTCCCCTGCCGCCATGTTTGTGTCGGGCAGTTACCCGCGGCGCTGAGGCGCGGCCGCCATGTTTGTGTGGGGCGGCCGCCATGTTTGTGTGGGGCGGCCGCCATGTTTGTGTGGTGGCAGCGCTGCCATCACGGGGGAACCCGGACCCCCCCCCCAAACCCACCCGGGCGCGACCCACCCCCTACCCCGAGCGACCCCCGGAGACACGCGTGGATGAGATGGGGGGAGAGGTCCTTTATTTTGTGCACTGGGGGCGGGCAAGGGAGGCTCCGAGGCTCCGGTATCGGTGACCCCCTCGGGGATGCAGCACCTCCGTGGGAGGGTCCGGTGGTCCTTGGAGGGCGGGGGAAGAGGGTTGTCCATCGCTACAGCGCCTGGGAAAGGAAAAACATGGAAAACGGCTTTTGGGCCCAAGGAAGAGGTGGGACCAGCATTCCAGGGATTCCCAGGAATCTGGGGTGCATCCCGGTCCTCCCCTCACCATGTGGGTGTAGCTGTGCTGCTGGGCGGCCTCGTATCCGAAGGCCAGGGCCGCCACGGCCACGCAGAATTCCAGGAGGCTGAGGAGCACGAAGGTGGAATCCAGCCCATGGCTCAGGATCTGCCGGGATGGGGAGGAGAGCAGGATAAGGTCCTGGAGCAGCACCGGGATCCTCCGCCTGAACGTGGGAGCAGGATGTTCTAGCCCTGAGCTGGACCAGGAGCCTCGGACACCCCACCTGGAGACTCCATCCCAACCGAACCGGGACCAGGAGCCCTGGACTACCCCACCTGGAGACTCCATCCCAACCGAGCCAGGACCAGGAGCCTTGGACACCCCACTCGAGTGGGATCAGGAGGTTCCAACCCACCACCTGAGCGGGACCAGGATCCCTGCACACCCCACCTGGAGACATCCATCCCAACCGAGCCAGACCAGGAGCCTTGGACACCCCACCTGGAACCTTGGACACCCCAACCAAGTGGGATAGGAGGTTCCAACCCACCACCTGAGTGGGACCCGGGATCCCTGGACTACCCCACCTGAACGGGACTGGGATCCCTGGACACCCCACCTGAGCGGGACTGGGATCTCCCTGGACATCCCACCTGAGTGGGACCGGGATCCCTGCACACCCCACCTGAGCAGTGACCGGGAGGCTCCTCCATCCCCCCGGAGCCCCGTTGCCCGCGGGCCGGTGGGGTACCTTGCTGTGGGGGCTGAGGCACCATTCCGGGCGGGATGTGGAGGGCAGGAGGCGCTCGCAGGCCGGGCGGAGCCGCTGTGATGGCCGTGCCGTGCACCGCGGTGGCCACCAGCGCCCCGAGGGCGACGCCCGCGTTGAGCAACGCAGCAGGTCCGCACCTGTGGGGTCACCCGGGTTGCGGTGACGCGGAGCCCCGGGAAGAGGGACGAGGGATCTCCCGGAACTTTTCGTCCCTGCGATCCCGGAGCGGTTCCCAAAGACCCTGAGGGTCGCCCGGACCTTCTGTCCCCCTCACGCCAAAGTGATTCCTGGAGGCTCCAAGGATGGCCTGCACCTGGGTTTTTTCCCCCTCATCCCACAGTGACTCCAAAAGGCCCAGAAGGTCTCCTGGACCTTTTGTCCCTCTAATCCCAGAGTGGCTCCGAAAGGCCCCGAGGATTTCCTGGACTTGTCCCGTCATCCCACACAGTGACTCCAAAAGGCCTCGAGGGTCTCCTGGGCCTGTATTCCCCCTCATCCCACAGTGACTCCACAAGGCCCCCAGCGTCTCCTGGAGGCCCTGAACCCCATCCTGTGCTCCAGGTAGGAAGCACTGGGCACTTCCCTATGGGGAGACGTGCCTGTGGATCCCATGGGATGAATCCAGGCTGTGGAGGGATCCCAGCAGCCCCTGGAAGGGACATAAGGAATGGGGGGGGACACGTTATCCCAGTTATCCCTCCCAGCCTGGGTCTTACCAGCACGAGGTTGTCTCTCTTTTCACTTTCCACTAGCAAAGATCCCGAGACCAGGAGCTGCTCGGAAAACAGCGGGAATGGGGGAGTCAGGAAACAGGCACCACTCCCTGTCACCCTTCCTGGTGGGAATTGGGGTTCAGGGATGCACAAACACAGGCGGGAGGGGTCAGAGGAGACCTGGAGGCCAGGGAATATTGCCCCGAGATTCCCAGGTGTTCATCCCACCTTACCAGGACCGAGCCAGAAGAGGATCCCGCTGGCCACGGGCAGGGAAGGGTTTCCATGCTCCGACGCTGTCAGGATGATCCCGAATAAGATGTGGATGATCCCGGTGAAGATGTGGATGGTCTGGGGAAGGATGTGGGGAGAGGGATCCCAATCCCGTTGTTTTGAGCTGTATCCCACCCCGGGAAGGGACTGGGGACAGGCGGAGCACCTCCAGCAGGACAGTCCCTGTGGATCCCCGATCCCTGGGAAGGCCATGTCTCACCCCCAACACCTTGGGATGAGCCCTCCGGAAGCCTTGGACTGGGAGCGACGTCCTGGCGGGCGCAGCTTCCTGGATCCCGACGCCAGCTGTGCCGCCCGCGGATCCGTGGCCGGGATCACCTCCGTGATGATCCTCACGCCGGGATTCCGTCACCGTGGTGGCCGCCATGGCCTGGGAAGGAGCCCGGGAAGCTCCAGGAACACCCAGGTATCCTACTGTCCCTCCTCCTCCTCCCTCCTCTGTCCCAAAATCCCCGGGAGGGGCTGGGCAGGCAGGGCCGCGCTCCCGCTGCCCTTTGCTCCCTGCGGGAAGCTCCGGCCTGGAATTCTCGTCAGGCCCCTCTTGCTCAACGGGGCGGCTTTGCCAACGGAGGCTCCCGAAGTCCTGCAGGGGGAGAGGGAATTTGGGAAGCCGAGGGGGTTGATTTTTTTGGCAGCTTAGGGAAGGGTTGGGTGTTTATCCATGGGATGCTCCTAGAGGAGACCCCCTTTCCTGGCATTGAGTGAGTCCTTTCCATCCCAAATTGTGGATGCTTTTCTCGGGAATCTTCTCTGCGGTTAGCCTGGCTCCTAATGAGATGCTAATTAGGACCATTAATGAGCCAGCCAGTCCTGCCCATTTCCCAGGAAAAACATGGATTGAGCCAGAGAACTTTATAAACCCGTTAGGTGCCCAGGAAGCTCCTTTGTTGCCATTTTGGGGGTTCTCCTTTCTCCATCCCTGTGGATTGTTCCCAACAGGGGCGCAGGGAGGGATCCGGGAGGTTCCCAGCCGGCTCCGGAAAGGAGATCCCATTGTTTACGGTGGGAAATGGGAGCTCAGGCTGGGAACGGAGCCACCGCACATGGAGATGGATCCGAGGGATTCGGAGGCCCTTCTTCCCAGAAAACAGCCATGTCTTATTTTCCAGGAGGATTGGGATCCTCCCCAGGTTTCCTGGGTGTTCGGTGGGTGCAGGGCAGGAATTTCTTGATGGAACTTTTAGGAATTTTTAGGTCCGGGATTCCGGCATCTCCGAACTCGGTTTGCCACCACCCGGGAAGGGGCAGGACCCTCCAGCTGAGGATTTTAGGAGCAGGTGGAGCAACTTCTGGAAGTGTTTTTTCCTTCCTTTTGGCCCTAGAGGGAGCTGAGAGGCCGGGTTTGGAAGCACGGCATTCCAGAGCTCGGGAGAGGCTTCCAGCCCTGGAGCCAGGTTGGACGGGGCTTGGAGCAAACCCGATCCAACGGAAGGTGTCCCTTCCCGTGGCAGGGCGTTGGAACTGGATGATCCTTAAGGTCCCTCCCAACCCAAACCATTCCAGGATTCAGTGAATGGGATAACACCCCCAAGCCCAGCCTGAATCAGATCCCAGAAAAGACCTGGAACGACAGACCTGGAACGACAGACCTGGAAAGCAAAAGCAACGAGTGACCCGCGTTTCCATCCCGTCCGTGACCTTCCTCCATCCCACATCCCTGATGGAAGCACTTGGCCTCGTAAAGGGCCGCATCTGGAGGCACAGCTTTCCAGGAAAAACACGGACATGGATGAGATTCAACCCCTTCAGCGCAATCCTGGTGCCTCAGAGCCTTTAATTCCTGCTGCTCCCTCTCCCTCTCAAACCCCAGTCCTAACGAAATCCCAGGGATTTCGTTCCAGGAACACTTGAGCCCCCGTGGAAATTCTGGGATCCCCTCTTTATCCTCCAGCGTATCCAGGGCTCAAATTCCCAGCCAAAACCACCCTACACGGTGGATTTCCTTCCAAATCCTGCAGCATTCCTGCAATTCCAGCCTTTCAGCCGGAGACTGCCCTCGGCCCCAGAACAACCCCTTTCCGAGCAAGTTATCCATGGAAAAAGGGCTTTTCCCCTTCCAAAATAAACCCAGGTCCAGACTGGAGCCCAAGGAAGGACGTCAGGATTTGTCCTGGGAGCGGATTCCGGAGGAGGTGAAGCTCTGAAGCAGATGCAGGGAAGCAGTGGAGTTTTCCAGCCCGTTATTTGCAGGAATTCCGAGCTTTGTTGATATGTACAGTACATTCCTTGGATTTTAATGTTCATTTTCCTGTTCTTCAGGGGAAATTACGGATGGGGGAAGCCTGGCTGGATGCTCAGACTCAGGAGGGATCAGCGAGACCCCCCCCTTGAGTCCCTTCCCACCAGGATAAATTACAAGCCCGGTGGAACCAAAATCCCTTTTCCAACCCAAAAACCCGTGCGGTTTTTTCCCAAAGAAAATAGATTGCGACGGGGAAATTCCTTCCAGAGAAGGTTGCTGCTTCCCGGGACAAACTTTGTATCCCCATAAAAATACCAAAAGTCAGCATTGGCTTGCTTCCAGGTGTTTCTGCTTCCCACGGGCTGTTTCCATGGCGATTCCGGAAGGAAAGTCCTGTTTTTCTGGGAGGAATCGCGGGATTTTTTTTGGCTTTTATCCATGTGGCATTCCCGGGCATGACAGCACAGGTGCCACTGCGAACACAACCAGGTATGTCATCCAAGGAATGTCACCTGTGTTGTCCCCACATTCCCTGGAGGAGCCTCCTCCAAGGGTGTTAAACCCCGCTGTGTCCATCCCGGATTAGGGAATCTGGAGCTGGGAGCCGGGGGGGGAGGTTGGGGTTATCCCTACCCTGGCATTTGGGACACCGGACATCGCTCCCAAACCCTGTCCCAGATGTGTCTGTCACCCCCCTCACGTGGCATTCCAGCCTTTGATCCACTTGCTCCCAGTAAAACTCCAGATCCTGCGGGGAAAAGCTCTGGCGCGTCTCCAAGGTTTCGCTGGCACCGACTCCCACTGACAATCCTGGAATGGTTTGGGTGGAAGGGACCTTAAATCCACCTCATTCCCACCCCGACACACTTCCACTGTCCCAGGTCGCTCCAACCTGGCCTTGGACACTCCCAGGGATGGGGCAGCCACAGCTCCCCTGGAAAATCCATTCCAGGGCCTCACCGCCCTCACAGGGAAGAATTTTCTTCCCAATATTCCCACCCTCTGGCAGTGGGAAGCCATTCCCAATGCCCTGTTGATCCATCCCTTTCCAAAGTCCTTCTCTGGCTCTCTTGGAGCTGCTTTAGGCACTGGAAAGTGCTCCAAGGTCTCCCTGGATCCTTCTCTTTTCCAGGGAAGACAGAGCCATTGGGACCCCCCCCCCAGCCCATCTCACGGCTGCTCCCTGGCTCCTCCGTGGAGTTTGCCTTTCTTGGGGATCTCCCGGGTGGAAAGCCCCTGGATGCAGCCGGGAGCAGCTCTCAGCCTTTATTATCCCTTTATTATCCCACTTATCCATGTCCATGAGGATGCGGAGCAGGGGGTGGCAGCATCACCATGAGGGACACTTACGGAGCTCGGATCAAATCCATAAGGAAAACTGCCCACTCCCCCCCTCGGGGCTGCAAATTCCCGCCTAAAAATAGAGATATATTAACCCCCCCCACATTTCCCTGGAACTTTAAGCACTTACTCCAGCATTTTCAGGGAAAGCTGCACCTAAACACCGGGATCCTCTGGGAAAACTGACTCTGTATCCCGAGGGAGGGAGAGGATGATTCCCAGCCTCTTTCCTGGGAAGCTGCCGCCCTGGGAAAACACAGATGGATCCACCAGCTTGGCGGGGGGTTGGAATGGCTTCCTGGTGGTTCCCTATGGAGCTGGGAGAGGCTGGGATGCTCCGGAGCAGTAATGGATTGTGGACACGGGGTGAGTAGACACAACCTGTTCATCCCATTCCCCAAAATCCCTGGGGCTTTTCCTACTGATCAGGCTCATTATTTTTTCAGAGCTGGGCCCAGAAATAACCGACAGGGAGTGAATATCCATGAGGCTTTGGCTGAGCAGCCGGAGCGTCGGGGAGGCTGGGAAAAAACAAGGAAAACACCCGAAAACCAAAGGGAATGTGGGAGGAGGACATCACTGATCCCGCTCTGGGGAGATCTGTGATGGATCCTGTCCCAAAACTGAGGAGGTCCCCCCACAGGGCACTGAGAAGTCCCCAGGATGCTCCCACCCCTCGGAAAATTGGCACTGGGTTCTCCCTCCTGGCTTTCCAGGAGTTTGGGATGCTCCTTAAGTAACTTGATGCCACTGGGATGCTCGTTAGGTCCCCCGGCATCCCTGCGGGTGCGGGATATTAGGGCGGAATTCCGTAACGAGCTCGTCAGGAGCCGACAAAATGATCCCGGAGCCCTTTGGCTCCGGTTCCTGACCCCAAACCGAGGGATCTTGGAGGGGTCGCAGCCCCTCGGATCCCTCCGCTCCATTCCCGCCGCACGGAATTGTGGGGAACGGGGGAGCACGTGGCGCCGGTGTCCCCGTGTCACCCCGGGGAGCAGCTCCAGCCCCGGGGGCAGCTTCTCCAGCGGCGGAAAAAAGCGGGATGTGGCTGGGATGTGCTGGGATGTGCTGGCGTCACCGTCGCCGCCGGCGCTCCGGCTGCTCCGGCCCGGCTAAAAATAGCATGGGAGGGGGGGTCTGGGGGTAGAATTCCCTCAGGAGAGCAGGTACCCTGGTTTAGGGGGCGGAATTCCATGGAGAGAGGGGTTTATGGGGGCAGAATTCCCTCAGGATGAGGTGCCAGGGGGTTAGGGGCGGTGGGATTCCCTCGGGAGAAAGAGCAGGTCCTGGGAGTTAAGGGGGGGGAAGAATCCCTTGGGAGCTACGACCAGGGGTTTAGGGGGGACAGAATTCCACTGGGAGAGGGAACAGGTAGCAGGAGTTTAGGAGGCAGAATTCCCCCAGGAGGGCAGGTACCCAGGTTTAGGGGGCGGAATTCCATGAAGAGAGGGCATTGGGGGGGGGGCAGAATTCCCTCAGGATCAGGTACCAGGGGCTTGAGGGGAGAAGGTGGAATTCCCTCAGGAGAGGGGCTTAGTGGGCAGAATTCCCTCGGGCAGGCACTGGGGATTTAGGGGGACAAAAATCCCTCAGGATCAGGTGCCAGGGGTTTGGGGGATGAGATTACCTCAAGAGAAGGCACTGGAGGTTCACGGGGACAAAAATCCCTTGGGAGCGGGTGCCAGGAGTTTAGGGGGTAGAACAAATCTCAGGAGAGAACAAATCCCGGGGGTTTGGAGAGGGACAGGATTCCCTTGGGAAACAGAACAGGTAGCAGGGGCTTAGGGGGGCAGAATTCCCGTGGGAGAGAGCAGGTACCCTAAACCAGGCGGGATGAGCCCTTCTCCTGACGGGGGAGCAGGTCTGGGGGGGGTGTGAAATTGTAACTCCCACGCTGAAAATTCCCAAATTCAGGAGCCACAAGCCCGGACCGAGCGTTTATTCCCAAGATAAAACCAAGCCAACGCGGGACGAGCCGAGGTAGATGGTCCGGTGGATCCACACGTCGGGATCGCTCCAAGCCACCGGAACCCCGGGAAGTCCTGAATCCCGACACGAGCGAATCCCAGAATCCCACTGGGGATTTACGGGCGGCAGGAATTCCGCAAGAGTCACGCACGGAGAAGCCCCTTCCCAAAGCAGCCAGCAAGGAATGCCCCTCAGACCAGGCACGGGGGCAGATGGATGGGCAGGAGAGTGGGAATTTGGGGGGGGGCTCGCTGGCTTTTGGAGGGGTGGGACCAGCGTATCCCAGCGGGAAGACGATGCCGTAGCCCTGGATTTGGGAGCGATGGAGGCAGGATCCCACTCCGGTGTCAGACTTCAGGAGCAGCCAGCTGGAAGAGAGCGAGCTTTGGGAAGGGGGAAAGGAGTTGGGGTGACCCCGCAGCGGGATTTTGGGATGCCTCCCCCATTCCCGAGCAGAGAGGTGGATGCGTCCGGGATGCTCTCCGGGAAGGGAATGTTTTTCCCCAGGCAGCGGGATGGGGAAGTCTGTCACGCAGGAAGTGATCGGATGCTGCTCCGTGGCGGGGGGGGCCATCCCAATCCCGACTGCGCTCCTATCCCAGGTATTCCTAGGGATCGGGAATCACCTCGTGTAGCTGTTGGCTGCGGCAGCTCCGCCGGCGGCACGGCCAGGTCCCACGGGTGGCACTGGGGACGATCAGCATGGACTGGGAGAAACCGGGATCATGGGATACACCAGGATAACAGGGAAGAGCTTCGGGGGGTGGGGGGGATCCATCCCAGCTCCCCCCCCTCATCCCAGTCCTTACCTCGTTGGAGCTGAGCCGGGTGGCCCGGCACCAGAAGTTGGCGTGGCCACGGCGATGCAGAATTCAGGACGGTGAAGATGAGGAGCACGATGGAAATCCCGTTCCCTGCGAGCTCCAGGGTGGGGGGGTGGGAAAACCCCTCAGCACCTCCCCGGGAAGCGCCCGGGAGGAGGAATCCCACCCCACGCCGCGCTTTGGGGCTCCCCCCCCTCCTCTCCCGCCGCAGTCCCGGCTCCGTGAGCGCTCCGAGCCCGCCACTCCCGCCGTCCCTCCGCTCGCGGATGCTTCCAAAGGGTGAGTCATCTCCCGAGGGACCGACCTGAAATAGTTCAACGCCGGCAGTACGCGCCGAACCCACACCCCAAAAGTGCCGGCGACACCCCTCTGAGGGGCGGGGACATGCCCCGGGGGGGGTGGGTTCTCCCGAGGGCGGGGATTCCGAAAGCGGGATTACCAGGACGAGGTATCCGTGGTAGTCGAGGCTGGAGTGGTAGAGCACGTTGAAGTTGAGGTCGACGATGAAGGCCACGATGCCCAGCAGGGCGAAGATGGCGCTGATGACGTTCATGGTGCTGGCTGCCCTTCACCTGCGGGCACTCAGGGGCTCTCAGGGGGCCCGGGGAGGGGGATCAGGGGGCGGGAGACTCCCCCCAAAGATCCAGGAGGGACATCCCGGCCTGCTCCCGGCGGCACTCACCGCGCATTCCGTGGTGGCCTCTTCTCGGCGCCGATGGAGAGGCAGCCGGAGATGATGAACTGGGGGGGGGGGGGACAGGGGGGTCAGGGGCACCCCCAGAGCTGCCCGGGGACACCCCCCTGGGTTGGCATTTGTGGGAGCAGAATTCCCTGTGCCCAGGGATGGAGTGGCTGGGAGCCACGGAGCCCAGGGGGGATCGTTCCTGGGGGCATCCCTTCCCTGGTGGGATTCCCTCCTAGGTGGGCATTGTTCCCTGGTGGGTGTCCTTCCTTCCCAGGGAGTGTCCTTCTCTGGTGGGACTCCCTTCCTGGTGGGCATCGTTCCCTGGCAGGATTCTCTTCCTCGTGGACATCATTCCCTGGTACCCATCCTTCCCTGGTGGGATTCCCTTCCTAGCGGGCATCATTCCCGGTGGGCATCTTTCCTGGTGGGTATCCCTCTCTGGCGGGATTCCCTTCCTCTGGGCATCGCTCCCTGGTGGGATTCTTTCCCTGGGGGGCATCAGTTCCTCGGTGGGCAAACTTTTCCAGAGATACCCCTCCTGGAGGATGGGTACTCCTTCCCCTCTGGGCATCCTTTCCCTGCGGGATCCCTTCCCGGCAGGACCGTTCCCGCTGCCCTGCGCTCACCGACACGCCGCCCAGGAACGGATCTCTCGATGACGAACACCGAGGTGTAGAGGTTGGTGAGCGTGGTCAGGACGATCCCGAAGCCGATGTGCAGGAATCCCGTCATGATCTGGATGGTCTGCGGGACCGGGATGGACGGGAATGAGGTCAACTCACCACCGCCCCCCCTTCCTCCGGTGCCGCGCCGGCCGCGGGGGCGCCTTGATCCCACAGCGTCCCCCGAGGGATCGGCGGGAGGATGGGAATCCCCCGGGAACGGGGTGAGGGGGGTTTTTCCAGGGTTTCCCCGTCCCGAGCCCTCCCCCCCGTTGCCCCCCAAATCTCACCCCCATGACGCGGTTCTTGCCCTTGGAGAGGGTCTCCGCCGTGTACATGACGGCGCGGTTGCCCCGCCGGAGGCTCCCCATGCCCTGCATGGAGAGATCGGGGGGCGCCGGACCCCCCCGGAGCAGCCCCGCTCCCACCGGGGCCGGCCCCCGCCACACCCCGCCCGCCACACCCCGCCCCGCCCGCCGCCCATTGGCCGGGGCGCCGTGACGTCAGCGGCTGCATCACACACACCCCCGGGCACCGCCCAACCCCAAAACCCCCCCAAAAATCACCCCGTAAAGGAGGGAGGGGGCCTGGAAAGTGGAGCATCCCGGCTGCGGGGAGTGGGGGGAGAGCTCCATGGGCAGGGAAGATGGGACACCCCGCCCGTGTGGGGCGGGGGGAGAGGCTTTGTGGGGTCCCCCGGCTGCGTGGGGGCGGGGGGAGATGCCCCGGGGGACTGTGTGGGGCGGGGGGAGATGTTCGCTGGGGCTGGGAAGATGCCCCGTGGAGCGTTTTCCCCCCACGTCCCCACGGTGGGCAGGAGGCGGGGGAAATGCTCCGGGGGGCACCCCGGCCGTGTGGGGCACGGGGAGTTGCTCCGTGGGGCAGGGGGGGAGATGCTCCGTGGGGCGATGTCCAACGCTGCAGCCCCCCCCGGGGAAAGCTGCTCATCCCCATCCCAAGGGAGAGGAGGGAAAGAGGGTTCTGGGGACACAGAACCCCTCCAAACCCCTCCCCAGCTCTGTGTCCCCCCCACCTCTCCCACCCCCTTCCAGCTCCAGGCCGTGTTTACAGGCGCTCAGAAAGAAAGGGGGGAAAAAAATAAAAAGAGAGAAAGGAGAAAAAAAAAAAAAAAAGCCGCGCCGGAATTCCTGGAAGAATAAATCCATCAAGGGCCATTAGGGCTCCTGCGGCTCCTCCCGGCGGAGCGGGTGAGTTGGGGAAGGAGGGGGGGACCAGGGGGGGCTGCGGGGGACACGGGGCACTACCCGGGCACCATTCCCCCTGGATGTCCTTGGCACCCCTTCCCCAGACAGGGATGCCTGGGGATGCCCCTTCCCCAGACAGGATCTGCTCCCTGGAGCAGGAGGGAAGGGGAGATGGGACCCCCCACACTCATCCCAGCCACTGCCCCCCGCACTGGCTTGCCCCCAGGGGGCTTCCCCTGTTTTTAGGGTTCTCCAGCCCTGAGAAGGAGCCAGGAGCTCTGGGCAGGGCATTAAACTCCAAATCCAAGATTAATGCCCTGGGAACGAGGGGGGTACAAGATACTCTCCTGTCTCCCAAAATCCCTGTACCCAGGACTCCATAGTGACAGGCACAGCTCGTGTCCCCCAGGTGAGACAGTGGCACAAGGAGCACTCTGATCCACGTCCCCCTCAGCCCCGGGACCTGCCCCGCCGTGTCTAAGCAGCTTTGGGAACTGGGGAGCAGTGCCCCTATTCCAGCCCATATCCCCCCACATCCCGGAGCTGAGGTGCCACGAGGAACCCCAGCCCTGCCCTTCTCCCCAAATTATCCCACAGCTCCCAGCACCCTCCAGAGCACCCCAGGGAGCCCAGTGGGACTTTTGGGGTCCGCAGCGGCAGCGGGGACGTGTCACACCCCCCCACCCCCGAGCACCGAGCACCCCCGGGGCGGTCCACAGGATCCACGGCCGCCGCGGGCAGTTCCGCACGTTTATTCCGGAAACAGGGATACTCACGCAGCGATGGGCTCGGCGGGAGCAGGGGGGCTCCCGGGGGTCACCGTGGGTACCTGAGGACCCTCAGCCCCCCTTCCCCCGAATCCATGGGGGGCTCACACCCGCCTGAGTCCCTCTGTCCCCCTGCAGCACAGGCACCGAGGGGCGGGCAGGGGGGGCCGAGTGGGCTCCCGAGGGGCTGGGGACGGGCTGGGACGAGCCGAGAGCAGCCCCAGGTGGACACCGGCTTCTCCCAGGAGCCCTGCAGGGAGGATGGATCCATGGAGCGCGGGAATCGCCCCCACGGGGCTCAGGGAGCCCACCAAGGGGGGGGGGCTCATCCACCTCCACCAGCCAGACGCCGACGCCTCCCACAGCCTTTTGGGGACCCGCAGCACGAACAGTCGAATCCAGTGAATCCAGCATCCAGGAATGCCAGGCAGATGCCTCCCGGTCGTAGGAACAGGCTTTTCCAGGGAGGCTTCCGGCCCCTGGAGCCACAGCCCGCAGGTGGCAGCGGAGGGGGACCTGCCGGGACGAACATCCTCGTGGATTCTCCACCAGGCTCTGGAGGGGTCATCCCACGCCCCCCAGCCCCCCCGCTGGCACGGACCTGGCTGCCGGAGAGGTTTGGGAAGAGGAGAGTGTCCAGCTGGAAGCGGAGGGAGTGGTTTCCAACGCCGCGGGAGGAAGCGGGAGCGGCCGAGCTGCCCATCCAGGAGGCACCTGCCAGTGGGACACGGGGCGAGCCGGGCACTGCCACCTCCCCTAGAGGGTTCCCCCCCCTCCCCCATTCCAGCCGCGGAGCTCCCCCGTTGTCAGCGACGACACGGAATTCCAGCTGTTTGGAAACGCCTGGACGTGCTGGTCCACGAATACCCTCAGGGGCTCCCGGGGGTCCCCACGGACGCCTGGACGTGGATCAGCTCCCCCAGGGAATAGGAGGGGTGGGACAGGCGGGAGGACCAGGACCTGTAAGGGGTGCCCTGGGGTCACAGGGGGTCCCACACTGCAGGGTGAGGGGGTCCAGGGCTCCTCCACTCACGGTCAAACACGGCCAGGGCGAAGCGCGGTGGGCGACGGTGGAGCCAAAGGGAATCCGGGTGGGATGGATGGGCATGGACGAAATGATGCCTGTCCTGTGCCACAGAGGATCCTTGAGTGAGGGCACCCCATCCTGATACAGACAACCCCACACCCTCCCTCCCAAATCCCTCCCGGATGGATCCCACGGGGGGGCTCACGTGGGACTCAGAGCCCTGGCTCCCAAGGGGCTCCGCTGGGGAATCCTGGGCTCCTGGGGGGGTTCTCCCCACTCACCTGGGGTAGTTACACTCCACAGGGAGGGAGAAGGGTCTGGCACAAGCCACAGGCCCCCTGGACGAGGGGTGGTAGTGGAGGATGTTCCTGTAGTAGATTCTGTCTGGGAGGAGCTGTGGGAAGGAGTGGGTTTGGGGCTGGATTGGGGCTGGGGGTTTCTCCCTCGCCCTGGCCCCCCAGAAATACCCAGGCCAGGGTTCAGGTGACCCCCTCACTCAGCAGTGCTCTTAGAATGGCCGGGATGGGGGTTTGGGGGACCCTCCATGCCAGTCCCACCTGGTTCCTTCCCTGCCCCAAGCCCTGGCGGGGTCCCCTCATTCCCACCCCACGCCTGTTCCCATCGGGAACGTGTGTCCCTGTTTCTTACCTCCAGGGTGGTCCCACAGCCCAGGAGTGGGTGCTCCAGCTGGAATCCATCCCTGTCAGCACTGCTGACTCCACATCCAGAGCCCAGGATCAGCTCCCCAGCGGCCACACGGCTCCCCAGGACACGGAGCGGGACCGTCACCGAGAGCCACGAGGGGCCACACGTGACAGAGACTGGCAGGTGAGCAGGAGGAGGAGTGAGACAGGGATTTGGGAACCCCAGGATGCACCAGGATGAGCTCGAGGCTCTGCTGGACCTCAATCCTACAGTGATCCTTTAGGGATTGGCCCCAGGCACTGAGGCCGTGGGCCCCCTCACCGTGCCCAGGGGGACCCACCCTGTCCCTGTCCCCAGACCCCCCAGACACCCCCATTCCCAGGCCATGCTGAGCCCAGGCCGTGGCTGCAAGGAAGAGCACAAACCACCCTCCCCTGGGAGCATCCATTGGGATAATGGAGATGGAGGGATGACCCCCACTGGTGCCTTTTTTTAACCCCCGTGGAAAGGGCGGTGGCCACAGGTCTCCAGGGGGAAGCTGGGTAT
Organism: Chiroxiphia lanceolata; assembly: GCF_009829145.1. Lineage (NCBI taxonomy): Eukaryota > Metazoa > Chordata > Aves > Passeriformes > Pipridae > Chiroxiphia > Chiroxiphia lanceolata. Next base: position 308,905 of record NC_045642.1, read on the forward strand.
TCCCACAACCCCTGCACACACATGGGGCTCCTTTCCAGACCTTCCTCCTTCCAGGGAAAACCAAGGGGCTTGGGCACTTGTCCTCAATCCAGCCCTGCTCCTGGTCCCCACCCCTGTCCCTGTTCCAGCCCTGTCCCAGTGGAAAGCATGGATTGTCCCATGGGACACTGCAAAATCCTTGAGGAGGGAAACCAAACCACAGCATTCCCATCCCGAATCCAAACCCAGCTGCTGGGAAGGAAGGAGCCCTATCCCAGTAACACCAGCGCAGTGGGAACACTCAGGCAGCTCTTTTGGGAAAATCCTTATTTATTTCAAACACAGGATCTGCAGGAGTATCTGAACTGCCAAGAGAAACTTCCTCCTGAAATTTGACAGCCAGTTTGGGAAAGCTCCCTGGAGATGGGGGAATTCCAGATCTCTTTGCTGCTGGAGGATCTTCTCCGACACCGAGCCCGGGCTGTTCCCAGTTGGCACCACCGCAGCGTCCCGGGATCCTTGGACTGGGCACTGGTGCTCCAGGACTCTTCCTGCTGTGCCACTTCCTCCTGGGAACTCTTCACTGGAGTGGGCTGGGCTCCCAGTTTGACTTCCAGGTTCTTCCTGGCCACGTGCATCCTCAGGGACGAGCGTGTTCTGCTGATTCCCGCTGCTCCGAGGGAGCAGGGAGAGCTGTCCACGGCGTCTTCTCCGTCTGGAGCCCGCCAGGAATCGCTCAGGCTCTTGGAGAGGGGGAGGCTTTCGGAAGGAGTGAGGCTGCTGGAGGAATGGAGGCTCTCTGAGGGCAGGGGTGACCCTTCCTGCTGTTCCACCCGCTCCTGGGAACACGGGAGGCTTCCAGAGGGAACGGAGGCTCTTGGGGGGCTGGGATGACCCTTCCTGCCGCTCCACCCGCTCCTGGGAGCGCACCACTGGGATGGGCCAGGCTCCCATTTTGACTTCCAGGCTTTTCCTGGCCACGTGCACTCTCAGGGATGAGCTGGCCTTGCTCATTCCCGCGATCTCCCAGGGAGTAGGGAGAGCTGTCCACGGGCTCTTTCCCGCCTGGGATCCAGCAGGAATCACCGAGGCAGCAGTACAGGTGGCCTCGCTCCACCAGCTTCTCCAGGTCCTCCCACAGCACCTGCCACGCCAGGGAAACCCTCGGGAAGGACCTCCCGTTCCCAGCACACACGGACACCAGCAGGTCCTGCAGCTCCTGGGCCGCTGTGGCACAGGGGAGCAGCCGGGGCCGCATCCGCAGGGCACGGAGCCCGCGGGAGCCTCCGGAAAAGCGGGAGCCATGGGGGAACTGGGAGCAGCTGGAGCCACTCGGCTGCTCCGGGAGCCCGGCAGGATGCCGCTCAGGACTCCCCCCATCCTGTTGGGATGGCACTTATCCCATATCCCTGGGAGCTGGGTGGGGGTGGCTCCCGGTGTTGCCCGGCGACGGCGCGCTGATGTCACAGCCCTGCTTGTGATGTCACAGCCCCAGGTCACCCCAGGGCTCGGGGGTGGGGGAGAGAAAGGGGCTTCTGGTGGGCAATGAGGCCCCTCTGGAGCAGAAGAGGTCGAAGATTCCCAGCCAAGCAGGACACAGAGATGGTGATGAGGAGGAGGATGGTGTCACCTCCTGGAAAACATGGATTATCGTGGAAAACATGGATTGTCCCATAGGACACTGTGGAGTCCTTGAGGAGGGCAAGCCCTGCTCGGCAGCCACCAAACCATCCCTGTGTGATCCACAGCATTTCCATCCCGAGTTCCTGAATCCGAACCCAGCTACCGGGAATAAAATGGAACCTTATCCCAGTCGAACCATTCCGGGCTTTTATTATCCCAACAAAACCAGTTTGTCGCCCAGCACAAAGACTGGAACCCACTTCTAGCACCTCCCGAGGCCGCTGAGGGACTCCGGGACCCCCCGGAGGAGAACCCCAAGGTCGGTCCCCCCTTCCGGGTGCGCGCGGGGGGAACTGGGATGCGGCGGAACTACTATTGCGGGCGCGTTTCCCAGCCGGGCCGTGGCACGGGGGGCGGGTTTGGCGGACGGACCAATGGCGGCTCCCGTGTGGCACTTCCGGCGATGTGGCGATGGCGGCTCCCGGGGCTGCTCCGGGGCCGGGCCAGGTCGGGGGAGGCTCGGGCCGCGCTCCCAGGGGCTCTCGGCTGTCCGGGGTTGGCTCGGGCGGCCGGGGCGGCCCGGCGGGGACTCGGGCGGGGCGTGGAGGGGGTGACCCCGGGCCCCCCCTCCGTTAAGCGGCGGACACCGTGAAGGGCGCCGGGCCCCGCCGTGACCCCCCGCTCTGCCCCACAGGTCCCGGCGCAGTGGCGATGCCCCGCGCGGGCCTCAAGAAGTGGGGTGCTGCCGCCGGATTACAGCGGTGAGTACAGCGGGAGGCGCGGGGCTCCTCCCGCGGCCTCGCCGGGGATCCTCATCCCGGCGTTATCCCGGCAGGAATCACCTTCCCGGAGAAGCCGAAGCTGAAGTTCATGGACAAAGTGCCGGCCGTGCCCAAGGTGCGGCGGGAGCCGCGGATGCTCCGTGACATCCGCGGGCCGTCCCGGGAGGCCACCGACTTCATCCAGGGGCAGTACGGGATCCTGGTGAGCGCCGAATGGAGCCGGGGGGGGGGATTCCAGAGGCTGGGATTGGAGCGGGAGTGGGAACCCCCGGGTGGAGAACCCCCCGTGCTGCTGAGCCCTCCCAAAACGGGCCATGAACTGGAGGGAATTGGTGCCAGAGTGCCGCTGGAAAACTGATTTGCCTCCGTTGGGAATGCCCCAGCGTTCCCGGGAAGGGGCTCAGGAGTGTGACTCGCAGGTTAAGTGTTCCCAGGCAGGACATGGACCCTTCTCCTTGTCCCTGGGTAGAACACAGGACCCTTTGTCCCTGTGCCGTGTCCCTGTTCCCAGGCAAGACACGGTTCCCTCTGTCCCACCCCTTATCCCTGAGTTATCCCACCCCTTATCCTTGAGTTATTTCACCCCTTATCCTTGAGTTATCCCACCCCATATCCCAAGTTATCGCCCCCATATCCCAAGTTATCCTACCCCATATACTGAGTTATCCCACCCCATATTCCTAATTATCCCACCCCTTATCCTTGAGTTACCCACCCCATATCCCTGATTTATCCCACCCCTTATCCCTGAGTTATCCCACCCCTTATCCTTGAGTTATCCCACCCCATATTCTGAGTTATCCCACCCCATATCCCGATTTATCCCCCCCATATCCTGAGTTATCTACCCCCCTCTCCTGGATTATCCCCCCCATCCTGGGTTATCCCCCTCATATCCTTGAGTTATCCCCCTCATATCCCGAGTTATCCCCCTCATATCCCAAGTTATCCCCCCCCATCCTGGGTTATCCTCTCAATTCCTGGGTTATCCCCTCCCCGTACCCTGGATTATCCCCCCAATATCCCGAGTTATCCCCCCCATATCCTGAGTTATCCCACCCCATATCCCGGGTTGTCCCCCCCCATCCTGTGTTTATCCCCTCTGTATCCCAAGTTATTCCCCCATACCCTAGATTATCCCCCCCCCATCCTGGGTTATCCCCCCCGTATCCTGGGTTATCTCCCCCATATACTGATTTATCCCACCCCGTATCCCAGGTTATCCCACCCCTTATTCTTGAACTATTCCACCCTATATCCCAGGTTGTCTCCCCCATATCCCGAGTTATCCTCCCCATATCCCAAGTTATCCCCCCCCCCATCCTGGGTTACCCTCCTCATCCTGGGTTATCCGCCCCATATCCCGGATTATCCCCCCCCATCCCGGGTTATCTCCCCATATCCTGAGTTATCCGCCCCATATCCCGGTTTATCCTCCCCCATATCCCAAGTTATTCCACCCCATATCCCGAGTTATTCCCCCCCCATATCCCAGTTTATCCTCCCCCATATCCCGGGTTATCCCCCCATATCCCAGGTTATCCCCCCCATATCCCGGTTTATCCCACCCCATATCCCGGTTTATCCTCCCCCATATCCCGGGTTATCCCCCCCATATCCCGGTTTATCCTCCCCCATCCCGGTTATCCTCCCCCATCCCGGGTTATCCCCCCCCATATCCCGGTTTAAGCCTCCCCATATCCCGAGTTATCCCCCCATCCCACGTTATCCCCCCCCATCCCGGGTTATCCTCCCCCATCCCGGGTTATCCCCCCCCATATCCTGGTTTATCCTCCCCCATATCCCAAGTTATCCCCCCCATATCCCAGGTTATCCCTCCCATATCCCAGGTTTATCCCCCCCATATCCCAGGTTATCTCCCCCATATCCAGGTTATCCCACCCCATATCCCAAGTTATCCCCCCATATCCCGGGTTATCCCCCCCATATCCCTGTTTATCCCCCCCATCCCAAGTTATCCCCCCCATATCCCTGTTTATCCCCCCCATCCCTTGCTCTCCCTGTTCCCCCGCAGGCTCTGGGCGGGGGGTACCTGCACTGGGGGCACTTTGAGATGATCCGCCTGACCATCGGGCGCCACCTGGACCCCAAGTCCATGTTCGCCGTGTGGCGCGTGCCCGCCCCGTACAAGCCGGTGACCCGGAAGAGCCTGGGCCACCGGATGGGCGGCGGCAAGGGCCCCATCGACCACTACGTGACGGCCGTGCGCAGCGGCAGGCTCGTCGTCGAGGTGGGCGGCCACTGCCACTTCGGGCAGGTCCGGCCTTTCCTCGCCCAGGTGGCCCAAAAGCTGCCCTTCCCGGCCGTGCCCGTGAGCCGGGAGAGCCTCCGGGAGATGCGCCGGGAGGAGGAGGAGAAGAGGCTCAACAACCAGAACCCCTGGACTTTCGAGCGCGTCGTCACCTCCAACATGCTGGGCATGAGGAAGTACCTGAGCCCCTACGACCTGCGGCTCCAGGGCCGCTACTGGGGCAAGTTCTTCCTCAGGCACAGGGTGTGAGGGGCGCGGGCGGCGTTCCCACGGGATTAAAGCGGCACGCCGGAGCCTGCGGTGGCCTTTGGAAGTGGGAATGCGGGGCCGGGAGCGTCCCGGGGGGGGACACGTGGGGTGGAGGAGCGAGGCAGAGCCTGGCCGAGCTCATGGAGCTGTGGAGCTGGGAGCATCCTGGGGGATTTGAGGAGTGAGGCTCTTTGTCCTGGAATCGTGGAGCTGAGGGATACGTGGATCCAGGCTGAGGATGGATGGGTTCTTTATCTTGAGGTGGGTTTTGGAGCTGGGAGCATCCCGGGGGATCCACGGATCGGGGTTTGAGGAGTGAGGCTCTTTTTCCTGGGCTGGAATCGTGGAGCTGAGGGATACATGGATCCAGGCTGAGGATGGATGAGCTCTTTATCCTGACATGGGTTTTGGAGTTGGGAGCATCCCAGGGGATAAATGGATAAATTTATCCCAGGGGATAAATGGATCAGGGTTTGAGGCACGAGGCAGAGCGTGGGTGAGCTCTGTCCTAAAGTGGGTTATGGAGCTGGAAACCTGGGACTGGGAGCATCCTGGGGCATAAATGAATCAGGGATTGAGCCACAAGGCAGAATGTGGGTGAATTCTTTATCCTGAAGTGGGTTTTGGAGCTGGAAATGTGGGACTGGGAGCATCCTGGGGCACAAATGAATCAGGGATTGAGCCACAAGGCAGAGTGTGGGTGAATTCTTTATCCTGAAGCGGGTTTTGGAGCTGGAAACATGGGATTGGGAGCATCCTGGGGAATCCATGGGTCAGGGTTTGAGGCACAAGGCAAAGGATGGATGGGCTCTGACCTGAAGAGTGTTACGGAGCTGGAAACCAGGAGCTGGGAGCATCCCAGGGAATAAATGGATCAGGGTTTGAGGCATGAGGTTCATTATCCTGAAGAGGGTTTTGGAGGTGGAAACATGGAGCTGGGAGCATCCTGGGGGATCCATGGGTCAGGGTTGGAGGCACGAGGCAGAGTGTGGGTGAATTCTTTATCCTGAAGGGGGTTATGGAGTTGGGAGCATCCTGGAGGATAAATGGATGCCCGGGGGATAAATGGATGCCTCATGGACTGAGGGGCGAGGCAAAGGATGGCTGGGCTCTGTCCTGAAGTGGGTTTTGGAGGTGGAATCATGGAACTTGGAGCGTCCTGGAGGACTCAGTGGTTTGAGACACAAGGCTCCTTATCCTGACATGGGTTTTGGAGCTAGAAACACGGAACCGGGACCACCCTGGGGGATAAATGTGGCGGGATTTGAGGCAGGAGGCAGAGTGTGGGTGAGCTCTTTTATTGAGGAGGAAGGCTCTGGCGTGGGTGGCTGCACATCCAAGGAGCTCGGAGCGCAGGGAAGAGGCTCCTCCGGCCATCCCAGCAAGGCAGAGCCCCCGTGTCCCCCCCAGAGAGGGACACGGCCCCTCCGGCCGCTCCGTGCCACCGGCCATCACCCGAGGAGAGCAGGATGAGGAGCTGGGAACTGGGGGAGCACGGCAGGGGGGCTCCACTCCTCCGGGGACGTGTCGGGATGTCCTCGGGGCTCCGGGGACCAGGGGCTTGGCAGGCCGGGGTCTCTCCCGTGGATCATCCGGGCGGGGGGCAGGAGGGGGAAGAGCCACCTGTGACAGGGACAAGAGGTGACGCCCAGGAAAGGGACGTGGCTCCCAATCCCTCCCCGACACCCGAGGGGGTGAGTCCCACCTGGATCAAACCCCAAAGCCGCTCCCCCGGGATTGGGGAAGGCGGGGACCCCCCCGTGCCACCCGCTGTCCCTGTCCCGGTCACCTGGAGGGCAGCGGGAGGGGGGCTCAGGCGAAGATGCTCCCGATGCTGGAGGCCAGGATGATGGCCAGGATGATGCAGCACAACATGATCATGATCTTCTTCTGCTCGGGGAGACAGGGAACGTGAGCCAGGGACACACCGGAGGGGACGGGGACAGGGATGGGCAGGGGGATAAGGGACAAGGAATGGGGAAGGGGACGGGACAAGGACAGGCCGGGCGGGGGGCTCAAGGGACAAGGATGGGGCTGGGGAGGGGGACAGGGGACAAGGATGGGGATGGGGATAAGGGATAAGGAATGGGGCTGGGGAGGGGGACAAGGGGCAAGGACAGGGATGGGAGGGGGACAGATTGGGAGAGGGACAAGGATGGGACTGGGAAGGGGAACAAGGGAAAAGGAATGGGGCTGGGGACAAGGGACGGGGTTGGGGAAGGGGGGCAGGGGACAGGTACTAGGAATGGGACTGGGAAGGGGGATAAAGGACAAGGACAGGGGCTGGGAAGGGACAGGGGAGGTGGCAGGGCGGGTGTGAGCTGCTTGCCTGTAGTGCAGAGAGGTGACAGTGCCGGTGTGTCCCCCTGGCACAGGTGACCAAACTGTGACTTACCCAAACACTTGGGTGGGGGGGACGCTCCGGGCAGAGCCCGGGGGGTTTGGGGTGTCCCCAGCCCCACAGCCCCTCTCATCTCCTACAAAAACGGGGCAGTCACAGCCCCCAGACCCCCGGGCACCCCCGGAGCCGGGCTGGTGGCTTTGGGTGTCCGGGGTGACAGCAGGGAGAGGAGGCACAGGGCAGGGATCAGCCGGGATTTTATTGGAATTGGGAACTAAAATGTCCACGGTCGCCGCGGCGCCGGCCACTGTCCCCATTCCCATCCCGCGTGTCACCGGGACGAGCGTCCAGCCCTCGGATCCATCTCCTTGTCACCTCGCGCTGGCACCAGCGGCCGCGTCCCCGCGGTGTCGCGGTGTCCCCTCCCCTTCCCATGGGGAGCATCCCAGGGATCGGCGGGGAACTGAGACGGGGCGCTCCGTGGAGGGAAAGGCGGCGGTGCCGAGCCGGAGCCGGCGGTGGGAAGCGGGACACGGAGGGTGAGGGAGCAGGTCCGGGAAAAGGCAGGGAGGGAAGCGGGCGGGATCGGTGCCGGGGAGGATCCAGCCGGGAGGTGACAGCGCTGGGATGGTCGGGAGCGTCTGGAGGAGGGAGAGGCGGGATGTCAGCTCCCGGCTGGAGAGGCTGGAAGGGAATGGGACCAGGGGGTGCAGCGGGGAGCTATGGGGAGGGAGGGAGGGATGTGGGGAGCACGGAGCCGACCTCCAGAGCCCCCAGCACCGCAGGGCCGAGCAGCAGGGACCCCCGAGCGCTGCAGCCCCCCGAGAAGCAGCAGCCCCCGAGCAGAGCCCTGGGGCTGCAGCCCCTCAAACACCGGCAGAGCCCCGAGCGCCACAGACCCCTGAGCAATGTGTCCTGAGCATCGCAGCCCCCCGAGGCTCCCCAAACGGCACAGACCCCCTCAGCAACACGGACCCCCGAGTTCCAAAGACCCCTGAGCGCTGCAGGCCCCCGGGAAACAAAGACACCCCCCCCGAGCACCACAGACGCCAAGCACAGCAGAGCCCTGAGCGCTGCAGACCCCAAGGAATGCAGAGCCCCCGAGCACCACAGACCCCAAGCCACCCCCAGCCCCGTGACAGCCCCAAAGCATCGGGGCCCCCCTGAGCAGGAGCTGACGGTGGGACCACCCCAGCAGTCCCTGCTGCCCCCCGGGACTCAGTGTCCCCACGGGGGGGGGGGGGGTCCCCTGCCCCCCAACACTTACAGACCCCCCTCTCTGGGGCTATTTCGTGGGCAGCCCCACTGAGAGTCCGATGATGAGGGCAACTGTCCCCAACAAGAGCACGGCCACCACCACCAAAAACAGCAGCTTCTGGGGGGACAGGGGGGACACGGGGGTGGTGACACCTGTGCCACATGGGGGACACCAGAGGGGGGCACCGGGGGGTCCTGAAGAGCCAGAGATGCTGCAGAGCCCCGGGACAGGGCAGGAGGGGCTGAGCCCTCCCCAGCTCATCACACTGAGGGGGGCACAGAGAGGGACAGAGCTGCCCACCCCCCATGGAGGTGACAAAGAGGGGAGTGGGGACCAGCTGGGGTCACTGGGGGGAGGTGGGAGTCATTGGGGGCAGCTGGGGGACCACTGGGGGCGTCTGGGGGGGACAAGAGGTGGCTGAGGAAATGAGGGTGGCTGGGGGGAACAAAGGGTGGCTGTGGGGGACACAGGGTGGCTGGGGGGGACAAAGAGTGGTTGGGGGGACACAGGGTGGCTGAGGGGGACAAAGAGTGGCTGTGGGGGACACAGGGTGGCTGGGGGGGACAAAGAGTGGTTGGGGGGACACAGGGTGGCTGGGGGACACAGGGTGGCTGGGGGAAACACAGGGTGGCTGGGGGGGACAAAGAGTGGCTGTGGGGAGCACAGGGTGGCTGGGGGGGACACAGGGTGGCTGGGGGATGCAGGGGGGCTCAGGGCTGCTGGAGGATATGGGGAGATACTGGGAACACTGGGAGATGGGCAGCCACACTGAGGGCCAGAGAGGGACACTGGGGGTGCCGTGGGGACACTGCGGGCTATGGAGGGGACACGGGGGGACACCGGGGCCGTTGGTCCATCTCACCCTCCTGGCCTCACTTTGGTACTTCACAGCCTTTTTGGTGTCAGCCACGGCCCTCTCCACAAATCCCACGGACTGGTCCATGTTGTTCTCGATGCGGTCGATCATGGATCCCTACGGAGCACCGGGGGCAAGGGGACACTGAGAGCACCCAGGGGTGCTGGCACCCACCCACCCTGCGTGCCCCAGTGTTTGCCCCTGCTCAATCCCATGGCCCCATACACAGCTCCCTGCTTGTCCCTGCTCATCCCCATGCACAGGTCCCTGTTCGTCCCTGTGACCCACTGGACAGGTCCCTGTGACCCACTGGACAGGTCTCTGCTTGTCCCCATGCCCAGGTCCCTGCTCGTCTCTGAACAGGTCCCTGCTCGTCCCCATGACCCCGTACACAGGTGGCTGCTTGTCCTTGTGACCCCATGCCCAGGTCCCTGCTCATCCCCATGACACTGTGTGTGTGTCCCTGTTCTTCCCCGTGATCCCACGCACAGGCTCCCTGTTTGTCCCTGCTCATCCCATACACAGGTCCTGCTCATCCCCATGACCCCATGCCCAGGTCCCTGCCTTGTTCCTGTGACCCCATGCCCAGGTCCCTGCTCAACCCTGTTAACCCCACACCCAGGCCCCTCCCTGCTTGTCCCTGTGACCCCGTGAGTCCCCCCATGTGTCCCTGTTCATCCCTGGGCACAACTCTCTGCTCGTCCCCACACGGGGGTCCCTGCTGGGCCCCACTGATCCCATGCCCAGTTCCCTGCTTGTCCCTGTGACCCCATACACATGTCCCTGCTCATCCCCATGACCCCATGCCCAGGTCCCTGATCATCCCTGTGCCCCCATACACAGGTCCCTGCTTGTCCCTGTGTCCCCGTACCCAGGTCCCCGTTTGTCCCCGTGCCCCCAGGTCCCTGCTGGTGGCCATGCCCCCCCCCGTGCCTGGTTCTCCACGAGCATGGCGATGTCCACGAACATGTCGTGGAGCTCCTTGATGCTGCTCTCCAGGCGCACGATGTCCTTGTGCCGCCCCTCGATCTCGCTCAGCGCCTGCTTCGAGATCTGCGAGTCCATGATCTGCAAACAGGGGCCGAGGGGGGGAAACGTCAGCGCTGGGGGGGGAACCAGGCCCTGTCACCCCCCCCGTGTCCCCCCGTGTCCCCCGGCTCACCCCCGAGGTGAAGATGGAGGGGTTCCCGCTCTCCAGCATCTCCTCCAGCTCCTCGTCCGTCGTGTTCTTGCCGGCTGCGGGAAGGTGGGAAGGGGTGGGGCTGGGCCATGCCCATTTTTGGGGTGATGGGCGGGGTCTGTGTGGGGCTGGCTCCACCCACATTGCCAAAATGATGGGTGACTTTGGGCCTGGCTCCACCCACTATCCTGAAGGGGTGGGGCTTGTATGAAGTGCCCCACCCTATTCCCCGGAGGGGCGGGGTCTGTTTGCTCTGGTCCCACCCACTTTACCAAAGGAGGGGGGTCTTCAGGGGCCTGACAGCCCCCACTGTGCCCAAGACGAGGGGTTTGTAGGGCCTGGCTCCACCCCCTTTGCCAAAAGGGTGGGTCTTTTGGGGCGGACCCCACCCACTTTTACCATAGGGGCGTGGTCTGTAAGGACTGGCTCCTCCTACTTTACAAAAGGGGTGTGGTCCCGAGTGTCCGGCTCCTCCCACTTTCCCAAAAGGTCGGGGTCTGTATGGCCTGACTCCCACAGCCACTTCCCAGAAGGGACAGGCTCTGTAGGGAACAGCCCCACCCCCCTTCCCAAATGCCCCCTCACCCTCCCAGGGTTGTGGTCACTCACTGATCTCCAGCTGCCGCTGGATCCGGCCCTTGCTGCGCTCCCGGAAATCCACCTGCGCCTCGTTGTACTTGGTCATGACATCCACGAACTTGCGGGACAGGACCGAGTGCTGGGGACGGGGACAGGGACACGGGGATGGGGACACGCCGGGCACGGTGCCTCCCCAACCCCTGGGGACGGGGACACGGGGATGGGGACACACCGGGCACGGTGCCTCCCCAACCCCTGGGGACAGGGACACAGGGATGGGGTCACGCCGGGCACGGTGCCTCCCCACCCCCTGGGGACAGGGACACAGGGATGGGGACACGCCGGGCACGGTGCCTCCCCAACCCCTGGGGACAGGGACACGGGGATGGGGACACACCGGGCACGGTGCCTCTCCAGTCCCTGGGGACAGGGACACAGGGATGGGGTCACCCCAGACGTGGCGTGTCCCAACCCCAGGGGACAGGACTGGCTGCTGGGGATGGGGACAGGGAGTCAGACCGGTGACAATCTGGGCATGGCATGTCCCCAGCCTTGGACATAGGGCAGGAGGAAGCTCTGGGGGTGGGGACAGTGACATGAGACACAGGACACCGAGGATGTGGCATGTCCCAGCCCAAGGGGGACAGGACAGAGTGCTGGGGACAGGGCAGAGGAACAGGAAGCCTGGGAGAACCAGGTGCTGCTGGGGACAGAGACAGGAGACTCGGGGACACCAGGACGTGCCACATCCCCAGCCTGTGGGAGCACTCAGGACCTGGGGACACTGGATGGGGACAGGGAATGGAGGCTTGGGGACACCTGGCCATGCCACATGCCCAGCCCACAGGGGACAGGGTGGCACAGGGGACACTGATGGGGACAGCCCCAGCAGCGGCTCCCAGGGCCCGGAGCTCACCTGGGATTTGCGTATCCGGAGGTCGGCGGAGGATCGCGCCTCGTCCTGCTCGATGTTCCTCTCCATACCTGGAAAGAGCAGGATTCCAACCCTTCAGGGACCTTCCCCGCTGCCAGACCCCGCGGTCCCAGTGTCCCCAGCGCGGCCGTGGGGACGGGGACACCCAGGGCCACTCACTCTTCAGCTTGTTGCGGACGCTGTTGGCCATCTTCTTGATCTCCGCCGTCAGCTGCTCCAGGTCATCTTTGGTCTCTGCGGGATCATGGAGGTGAGGAATGTCCCCAGGAAGGCTCCCTGTGACCCAGGGGACACTCGGGACGCTTGGGGACACCGTCAGCACACTCACTCTGCTCCGGGATGGGCGCTGAGAGGATGAGGCTGTAGAGCTTCTTCGCTTCCTCCACGTTCTCCGAGATCTTGTCGATGTTCTGCCGGGTCTCCTCGATCTGGGCACGCCAGGAAGGATTTGGGGGGGGGTTAGGAGGCAGCCCTGTGCCCCCCCAGCCCCTCTCCCAGCCCTCCCTCACCTCCGAGAAGAACTCATCCATGAAGGCCGTGTTGTCCACGGCGATCTCCAGCTCCTCCGCGTCGTCATCCGCGTCCTGCTTCTGTGGGACACAGCGCCCGGAGGTGACCCCCGCCCCGCCAGCGCCCCCAGGGACCCCCCCGGGGGGCCGGGGGACACGGGGGGAGCAGCCATGGGGATGTGGTGGCACGGGGGGGGGAGGGACATCTGCAGCGGGGAGCGGGGGGGGGGCCGAGCTCCGCTCACATCTGGCCGGGAATTAAGGGATTGCTGGGCTTGGCTGGAGGGAGGGGACGGGAACGGCGGCGGGATGGGGCTGGGACGAGGTTTGTGGCCCCAAACGCGGCCCCACGCGAGCAGCCCTGGGGGGCACAGGGGTGACCGGTGCCCCTCGCTCCGGTGTCACGCCCGGCCCCCCACCCGAGCGCCCCCAACTCCGCCCCATCCCAAAATCCCAATCCCAGCCCCTCCGCCTCCCCTCGCCCCCCTCGGCTCCGCCAGCACCCCGGGGGTGCTGTCGGGGTGTCCTGGGGAGGGGACCAGACCCCCGGGAATGGACCACCCCCCCGTCCCCCCCACTCCCGCTGGAGTAAAAATAAAATTAATCCCTTCACTCCCCCCCGAGGGCTTTATCTGATGGCTCCGTAATCCCGGTAAATCCCTGCCAAGCCTCCCTGCCACGGCGGGGGGCCGGGGGCGCGGCTCGGGGGGCTCCTGGGACCCCCACAACCCGTGGGGAGCCGGCGCTGGGGAGCGAGGGGAGCCCCCCGGGGAAGGGGGGAAGTGGAGCCCCACGGCCGGGCGGGAAAAGGGATGAGGAAGCGGCGATGGTGGCGGGAATGCGAGGGGCAGGACGGGGTGCTGGCACCCCCGGGCACCCCAAATTCAGTCCCGCCCCCCATGGCCTGGGTGGGTGTTGGTGTCCCCTCTTTGCACCCCACGGGGGGGGAGGGACAGGGTTTGTCGAGGGGGCTGATGTCACCCCGAAATACCCGATGTACCCCCAAACCGCACAGAGCTGGCCCCCCCAGTCCCTCTCACATGACACCCCATTGCTGGGGGGGGCTCAGGACCTCCCACCGACCGTGGAATGGGGTCTTGGGGACCCTCCCGACGCCCCTCCACACAGAGGGGTGGCACCTCGGTGACACCCGTCCCATGGTGTCTCCACCCACCGCGGACTCGGGTTTTGGGGTCCCCCATGTCCGTGACGGCCTCATCCACGATGGGGTGGGGTCTTGGGGACCCCCATCCCCGTGACGCCCCCAGGCACCGTGGGACGGCATCTCACTGTCACCTTCCCCCCCCCCGTGATGTCCCCACCCACCGCGGACTCGGGTTTTGGGGTCCCCCCTCCCCGTGACGCCCCCACCCGTTATGGGGTGGGGTCCTGGGGAGCCAGTCTCCCGTTCCAGCGAGCCCTGGGGACCCCACGAGGTGTCCCCTGTCCGCGGGGGTGCCTCTCTCACCGCCTTGAGCTGCTCCAGCCGGTCCTTCATGGTGCCCCCGAGGGCTGGGGGGGCGCGGGGGGGTCCCCGTCGTCGCCCACCGCCGGGATGGGGGTGTCACCCTCGGTGTCACCGCTCGGCCAGGCCTCCTACATCCAGGCGAGGTGGCGGGTGGCCCCGTCCCCTGTCCCCGAGCCCGGGGCTGTCCCTGCGTTAATCCCCAGTGACGGGCGCGGGGAAGGCGCCGAGGGGAGGGACGGGGAGGAGCCGCCCCTCACCTGGGACACCCGGGGACACCGGACACGCCACAGACGACAGCTGGGGGTGGCCCCCGGGAGGTGACGGAGAGGTGGGGTAGGGATGTGGGGTGGCCCCGGTTTGGAGGCGCTGAGGAAGTCGGTCCCCACGGGGGTCACGCGGCGGCGACGACGTGTCATCCATCCCCCGCCACGGGTGGCGGCGGCGGGAGGATAGCTGGGGACAGGGGACACGGCTGGGGACAGGGGACACGGCTGGGGACAGGGGACATGGCTTGGGGACACAGATGAGCAGACATGGGGAGGAATTGGGACACAGCTGGGGGACAGAGCTGGGGAGGAGGGACGTGGCTGGGAAGAGGGGACACGGCTGGGGGGACGCAGACAGGAGTAGAGACACAGCTGGGGACGGGGACACATCTGGAGACAGGGAACAGGGCTGGGGACACAGTTGGGGGGACACGCGTAGGGATAGGGACACACCTGGGGACATAGGTGGGGACACAGCTACGGACACAGGTGACAGCTGGGGGGACACAGCTGGAGACAGGTCATGGCCGGGAATAGGGGACATTGCTGGGGACGCAGTGGGGGGCACGGCTGTGGATACCGGGCACAGCTGGGGAACGTGACTGGGGACAGGGGACAGCACTGGGTAAAGGGGACACGGGTGGGGGATAGGGGTCACATCTGGGGGGACAGCCGGGGACATGGGACGTCGTGGGGGATAGGGGACAGCTTGGGGACATGGCTGCAGACAGGGGACACAACTGAGGGGCGTGGCAGGGGACAGAGGCCACAGCTGGGGACAGGGGACCAGGGTGAGGGGACATGGCTATGGACAGGGGGTCACAGCTAGGGGGGACACATCCCGGGGGACACTGGCTGTGTGTGAGGTGACACGGGACAGGGCCGGGGGGGGACACGGCTGGGGGGACACTGGTTGTGTGTGGGGTGACCCGTGGGGGCACTGGGTGCGCACCGAGGTGACCCGTGTGTGACACAGCTGGGGGGTCACTGGCTGTGTCTGGGGTGACCCGTGGGGGCACTGGGTGTGCACCGAGGTGACCCGTGTGTGACACAGCTGGGGGGTCACTGGCTGTGTCTGAGGTGACCCGTGGGGGCACTGGGTGCGCACCGAGGTGACCCGTGTGTGACACGGCCGCCGGCCCCTTTAAGAGACACGGACACCCTGCGAGCCACAGTGTGGGCGTGGCTAACTCAGACCACGCCCCCTCGCGCGCCGGCGGGCGGGGCGCGAGGGGGCGGTGCCGGCGGGTGACGTCATGCGGCTGCGCCCGCGGCGGCGCATGCGCGGCGGGGCGCGGGGCCTGGTGGGGCGGCGCGGGGCCTGCGGGCGGGGGGCGCCGGCGCCGCCATGTTCCGGTACCCGGTGAGCGGGGGGGGGCAACGGGGGGCACCGCGGGGATGGGGGGGGGCGGGGGGAGGCGAGGCGTGCGGGAGAACCGCGGCGGGGGGGGGGGACACCGCCGGAATGTAACGGGCCGGGGGGGGCAGCGGCGGTGTGTAATGGGGAGGGGGGTTGAGGGGATGGGGAGGTTGCGAGGGGGTGGAGGGGGGCGCTGGGGGTGTATAACGGGCTGAGAGGGATCACCGGAGTGATCTAACGGGCTGGGGGGGTCACCGTGTTGGTACGACGGGCTGGGAGGGGTCACTGGGGCGATGTGATATGGGGGGGCAGTGGGGGGGCACAGTGGGCTCGGCGGTGGGGCATGAGGGGCTGGGAGGGGTCGCCGGGGTGATATAACGGGTTGGGGGGGGGACACCGGGGACGTATAACGGGCCGGGGCGGGTCACTGGGGAGATGGAGTGGGCTGTGGGGGTCATTGGGGAGTTATATAGGGCTGTGGGGGCTGTAATGGGCTGGGGGGTCACTGGGGCGGTGTAATGGGCTGGGGGGCTCACCAGGGGTGTGTAATGGGGCTGGGGGGCTGTGACGGGCTGGGGGGGTCACTGGGGCAGTGTAATGAGCTGGGGGGCTCACCAGGGATGTGTAATGGGACTGTAACGGGCTGGGGGGCTCACCAGGGAGGTGTAATGGGGCTGGGGACTGTAACTGGCTGAGAGGGGTCTGTGGGGAGGTGTAATGGGCTGGGGGGCTCATCAGGGATGTGTAATGGGACTGTAACAGGCTGTGGGGGTTACTGGGGATGTGTAATGGGCTGGAGGACTCACCAGGGATGTGTAATGGGATTGTAACGGGCTGGGGGGCTCACCAGGGATGTGTAATGGGACTGGGGGGGGCTCTAACGGGCTGGGGGGTCACTGGGGCGGTGTAAGAGGCCGGGCAGGGGGGTTTCCCCTTGGCGTGGCCATCCCTTGGGATGAGAAGCCGCTGCTGAGCCCGTTGCTGGTTCCTGGCCGTGCCAGTCCCTGGAGGACTGCCCGCTGGACGAGGACGAGGACGCCTTCCAGGCCCTGGGGGAGGAGGATGAGGACATCGATCAGTTCAACGACGACACCTTTGGGGCCGGGGCTGTCGGTGAGACCCCCAGGGGACCCCCCCCCCCACCAGGCCCTCAAATCCCCCTGGTGTGACCCCCATATCCTCCCTGTATGTGACCCCCCACCCCACCCCGCCCAGTGTGACCCCAAAATCCCCTCATGTGACCCCCGCTGCACCCCCCGTGAGGCCTCCTGCGTGTGACCCCCCCCAAATCCCTGTGGTGTGTCCCCTCAGATGACGACTGGCAGGAGGCCCACGAGCGGCTGGCGGAGCTGGAGGACAAGGGTGTGCCGAGCCGGGACGCGGACGGTCCGGCCGGGAATGACGGGGACGTGCTGGGCGACCCCGAGGACGCGCTGGCCGAGCGGCTCACGCGCCTCGTCATCGAGGGCGACCTGGAGGACCCGGCCATCATGCAGGCCGTGCACACCAGGGGGCCCACCCAGGTGGGATCGGGGGGAGGGGGGGTCCTGGGGTGGTGGTGGGGTCCTGGGCTGGATCCCACCGCCCCGTCCTGACTCTCCGTGCGCTCCCCAGCAGCCCGGAGCGCTGAATTCCAGCATCTGGGACAGCTCGGCCGTGCTGCGGCGCATCCGGGGGCCGCTCCTCACTCAGGTACGGGGGGGGCTTCACCCAGTGTGTCCCCCCACCCAAAACCCTGTGGCGGCGAGGTGGGTGGGATAAGATGAGCTTGGGAAGCGCTTCCAGCTCTGCTTGGGGTAGTGGAGTGTCCAGCTTTCCTCGTGCTGCATCCGGGTGGATGGGGTGTGGCTCGTTGAGGACCCTCATAGTCATCACCTCTTGGAGGGATGGAGTGGGACAGGATGGGGTGTTCTGGCTGCTCCGGGATCCCTGGTGACATCTGAGGGATGTCAGGGCTCGTAGCGGGATTTGGGAACGTTGGTGCCTCGAGGCAAAGGATTTTTGTTTTGTGGTTTAATTAACAGTCAGGCTTTGAAGTGCTGCCTGACCAACCTTCTCCCAGCCCTGTCTCAGCCTGGGAAGTGACACAGGATTCCCACCACGCACCCTGTCATCCCAAGCGGGGCTCGTGGGATCCCTGGGAGATCCCGGGAAAGCGCGGCGGGACACGGAGAGCTGGCAGGAGGAGGGACGTGGTGGGACACAGTGTCCGTGCCCCCCGTGCCAGTGTGTGATCCCGGGGGGTGTTCCCCTGGCAGGAGATGCCGTCGGTGTCCGTGCTGGATTACGCTCTGCCCCAGCGGCCTCCGCAGGCTCGGGAGGAGGAGCGGGACCCCTCGGAGCGGGCGCTGCCCCGGCGCTCCTCGTCCCCCATCATCGGGAGCCCCCCGGTGCGGGCCGTCCCCATCGGCACCCCCCCGAAACAGGCCGCCATCCCCAACTTCAACCAGCAGGTACCTCCCCTGCCTCCGTGCGCTCCAGGGGGTGCAGGATGCTTTCCGCAGGGAGTGACCGTGCCGCTTCCCTCTTCCCAGATTCTGTGTCCCAAGCCTGTCCACATCCGAGCTACCATGCAGCAGCGCTATCCCGCTCCCTACGGAGAGAGGATGTCCCCCAACCAGCTCTGCAACGTTCCGGTATCCAGCCCCTCCTCATCCCTCCTTTTTTGGGGATTGACTTCCAGCCCCCCCCCTCCCCAAAATCCCCAATGCCCCATTCCCGTGGCTCATCCCTGCTCCCTGGAGCCTGGCCTGCCTGGCACACCTTCCTTGTCCCGTCTGTGACCGGGGTCCCTCTTCCCACGTCTTTCCCCAGAACTCCTCCCTCCTGGGTCACCCGTTCCCCCACAGCGTCTCTCCCGTCCTCACCCACCTGCAGAGGGCCCAGCTGCTCGGAGGAGCCCAGGTAAAGCCCCTTCCTGCGTTTCTCCAGCCCCTCCACGGGCGGAATCTCCAGGATTTGGCTCTCCATGGCTCTCTTCCCTCCGAATTCCCCCCCGGCTGACTCCAGGCTCTCTCTCTCCCCGCCAGGCCGGCCGAATGTCCCCCAGCCAGTTTGCCCGGGTGTCCGGCCTGGTCGGGAGCCCCCTTCCCTCCGTGAATCCCAAGCTTCTCCAGGGCAGAGTCGGGCAGATGATGCCTCCGGCCGGAGGGTTCCGTGCCTTTTTCGGGGCTCCCCCCGCTCCGCCCCCCTCGCAGCTCCCGCACCCTCCGGGCCCCGGATCCCACCTGAGGTCGGTGCCGTCCCTTTCCCGGCCGCTTCCCGGCTCCCGGTGCCCATCCCTGACTCTTCCTGCTCTTCCCAGGCCGCAGATGTTCCGGCCGGACACGACCCACCTGCACCCGCAGCACCGGCGGCTCCTGCACCAGCGGCAGCAGCAGAGCCGGAAGTGAGTGCCGGGGGCTTGGATCGGGAATGCCGGGCGCGGGGACGTGTCCTGCTTCTGGGGTCACCTGTCCCCCCCTCTCTGTCCCTTCCTTAGCTCCGGTGTGCTCACGGGTGCCCTTCTTCTCCTGCCAGCCAGCACCGGAGCCTCAACGGCTCCGGAGGGGACCGAGGGGGCCACCGGAGCAGCCATCAGGAGCAGATCCGTAAGGATCCCTATGCCAACCTCATGCTGCAGCGGGAAAAGGACTGGGTGTCCAAGATCCAGATGATGCAGCTGCAGAGCACTGATCCCTACCTGGATGACTATTACTACCAGGTACCCGGGAGCGGGAAGAATCCAGCTCGTTCGCAGCCTTAGGACAATTGGGATCTTGCAGTGTGGTGTCTGTGGGTGGGGGGTGTCAGGAAGGCGGAGGAACAGTGTGGGATCAGCATCCGCCTTCTCTTCTTGGGTGAGATTTCCAAGGATTTGGAGATGCTGGAGGACACTGGCAGCGTGGATTCGGAGTTTTGGGATAGCAGGAAAGCAGCTCTTTTTTGTCAGAGGAAGAAGAGACAGGACAAAACCCCTGGAATGGCAGACAGGGAAGGTGCTAAATGGAAATTCAGCAGAGATCCGTAGGCAGGGATTGGATGACTCTGGTCCGACTGGGAGTGCTGGTGAGGAATCCTGCGGGGAGGTGAAGGTGGATAGGGTTAGATTGCTCCTGCTTTTTCCTAGTTCAGGAATAAGGAATGCCAGACAGGGCTGGGGAGAGGCAGATTTGGAGCAGGTGGAGCAAAGTGGTAGATGGGGGACAGTTTGAGGGTCCACAGGGGGAGAGAGAAATCCACCTAGGATGGGCACCTGGAGTGGGAGACTGAGTGGGGTGGGAGAGCTATACCCGATGGATCCGTCCCCTCCGGAGCTGGCAGAGGTTTTTTGGGATCTGTGGGTGAGCTGGTTCCCCGTAGAGGAGAGGAACTGGGGCAGGATGTGAGTCAGCAGAGCTCCGCTGTTGCAAAAGGGTCGGACGTTGGACGGGCTGGATGCGGTGGGGAGGCCCCGGCATGGTGCCAACGGAGCAAGGCAGGCAAACTGGGATGTGCTGGGAAGGACTGGGAGCCGGGAAACTCACAGGGAGAGCGGATCTGTCCTTGTACTGAGGAAGGGCTGAGGAGGAGCCTCGGCCTCCGTCATCCCAAGGGATGAGAGAGGAAAACGCGCTCGGCTGTGCTTTAAGTTGCGGTGTTGGGAACACCGGGAAACGCGTAGCACAGGCTGGGAGGAGGCAGATGGATGGCTCCTGGCCTGGTTTCTGGGAGAGGATTCTCAACCTCTCCTCTCCCTGCCTCAGAATTACTTTCAGAAGCTGGAGAAGTTGGCAGCGGCCGAGGAGGTGCACGGGGATGGTCCCAAGAAGGAACGCACCAAACTCATCACCCCTCAGGTGGCCAAGCTGGAACACACCTACAAACCAGGTAAAGCCCTCCGGCAGCCACGGGGGGCTCCTGTTATCCAGGGATGTCGAGGTGGCTGATCCCAGGGCTTCCCTGCTCCTCCCTCCTTCCTGCAGTGCAGTTCGAGGGCTCGCTGGGAAAACTCACCGTGTCCAGCGTCAACAACCCCCGGAAGATGATCGACGCCGTGGTGACGTCCCGCAGCGAGGATGACGTGAGCTCGGGGCCTTCCTCTCCCCTCTGGCACGTCCCTGGGGATGCTTCCCACATCCCTGACTCCCTCTTCCCTCCCTGGCAGGAGACGAAGGAAAAGCAGGTGCGGGATAAGCGCCGACAGACCCTCGTCACGATCGAGAAGGTGATTTTGGGGCGGGGGGATCGTCACGGCCAAGGGTGGGATGAAGGGTGGGATGGTCTCCATGATGGATCAGCTCCAGGCATCCAGCTGGGAAAAGGCAGTGGCTGAGGTCCTGCTTGGATCTCTGTGGAGCAGAGATCCCATAGGTTCCCTGTTCACAGGACAAGGGAGAGCGATGGACGACGGGGAATGGCTTTAAATTGACTGAGTGTGGGTTAAGTGGGATATTGGGAAGAAATTTTTCCCTGTGAGGGGGGGTTAAATGGGACATTGGGAAGAAATTCTTCCCTGTGATGGCAGTGAGGCCCTGGAATGGATTTCCCAGGGAAATTGTGGCTTCCCCATCCCTGGAAGCGCCCAAGGCCAGCTTGGAGCAACCCGGTCTAGTGTAAGGTGTCCCAGCTGGAGCCAGATAACCATTACAGGTCCCTTCCAAGCCGAACCATTCCATGATTCCATGGGTGATCCCTGCTCCCTGCAGACGTACAGCCTCCTCCTGGACGTGGAGGACTACGAACGCCGGTACCTCCTGAGCCTGGAAGGGGAAAGGCCGGCCCTGATGGGAGAGAGGAAGCAGAAGATCTGCGACATGTACGACAATCTGAGGGGGAAAGCGCCTGGCCAGGACAGGTGAGTGGGGATTTCGGGAGCTCCCACGCTCCCTCACCACTCACAGCCACTCAAACCAGCTTTTATGGACCTCTTTGACTATTCCAGTGGCCGAAATAACCTTTTTTTTGGGGTGTTTTTCCTTTTCTTTCACCGTTTTTCCCTCTCTGTGGTTGCAAAGCCTCAACTTCCATCCCCTCAGATGAGGGTTAGGAATGTCGTTCCTGCGTTGTTTTTCCCTCCTCAGGGATGTTTTTTTGAGGCAGAGGGGGGTTTCCCACCTGATCCAGCCGTGGGATAACCCTGGGATGCTCCCAGGGGAGGGTTTGGCACCTTTCTCCTCCCCTTCCTCAGGCCGAGTGACGACCACTTCATGCAGATCATGTGCATCCGGAAAGGAAAGCGCCTCGTGGCCCGGATTCTCCCGTTCCTGGCCCCGGAGCAAGCGGCCGACGTGCTCATGGCCACGGCCAGGAACCTGCCCTTCCTCATCAAGAAGGATGCTCAGGATGAGGTGAGATTCCAGAGGCTGGGAGATGCTCTGTGAGGGGCCGGTTTGGAGCTGGAAGGTGGGATGCGACATCGTTGGTGGCTCCTGCCTCTCCTGTGAGAGTGGCAGAGGGGCGGGGGGAGCCCGGGAATCTGGGAAATAAATCATAGGATCATGGAATGGTTTGGGTTGGAAGGGACCTTAAGGCTCATCCGGTTCCAGCACGACACCTTCCACTAGACCAGGTTGCTCCAGCCTGGCCTTGGACACTTCCAGGGATGGGGCAGCTTCTCTGGGAAATCCGTTCCAGGGCCTCACCACCCTCACAGGGAAGAATTTCTTCCCAATATCCACCTAAGCCAGCACATGGAATCCTGGAATGGTTTGGGATGGGACTTAAGGATCACTCAGTGGGCAGGGACACCTTCCACTAGCCCATGTTGCTCCAAACCCTGTCCAGCCTGGCCTTGGACAGCCTGGAAATCCAAGGAGCAGGATGATTTAAGAAGGAAAAAGCGTTGCCTGAGGATGAAGCTGTGAGGGGAATTGCCCACAGCAGTTCCAACTGGAAGCACGTGGAGCTCCCAACTCTCCTCCTTTCTCCACAGGTGCTTCCCTGCCTGTTGAGGCCCTTTTCCCACGTCCTCTACCACCTTCCCTTGGGAACAGTCACCAGCCTTGTGCAGCAGCTCACGAACCTACCTCAGAGCGCCGCCGCTCCCACCAACCTGCACCTCACTGCTGTGCTCCAAAACAAGGTACTCCTCATCCCCTGGGATCACTTCCTGCCCTTGGGAATTCCCCAGCAGCCTCCCAGGGCCGGGTGCACTTCCTGATGTTCTCTCCTTGCTAATTAACGAGAGTGTCTGGCAGATTAATTAACGGTCTGAGGTGGCCCCGGGCGGCTTCCGAGCCTGTCCTTCTGGGCTGCAGAGTCCTGGCCTGGATTTTGGGGTGGGAATGCTGCTCCAACAGTGTGGGAGCCCAGTTGCTCCTGGGCTGGGAGTGGTTCATGGTCTTGCCTCATGGATTCGGGCCCCAAACAGCCTCTTCATCCTCCTCCTCCTCCTGGCCAGGGATCCTCCTGCTTGTCCCGGCGTTCCCAGCATTGGGAATCGGAGGGGATGCTCAGAGGGGGCTCCCTGACCCCTGTCTGTGTCCCCACAGTTCGGTCTGTCCCTGCTGTACTTGGTCCTGAGCCGGGGGGAGGAATTGCAGAGCTCGGACACGAACACGGAGCTGATCCAGGACAACCAGTGGTGAGTCCCTGTTCTCCACTGTCCCCGCATTCCCAATCCCTCGGGGAGGACAAGGTGGCCTCTAAGCTCCCAGAATCCTTCCTGAGGGGAGCTGGGGGGTTCCTGGCTTCCCCCAGCACGTCCCACAGCTCTCACTCCTCTCTTCTCCCGCGGTTTATTCCGGCAGGACGGAGCTGATGCTGATGGCCACCCGGGAGCTCCTGCGGATCCCTCAGGGAGCCTTGGCCAAGCCCGTGTCCATCCCCTCCAACCTGATCTCCCTCTTCTCTCGTTACGTCGACCAGCAGAAGCTGAACTTGCTGGAGACCAAATTGCAGTGAGTGTCCAGCCCCCTTTTCCCTGTGGGAATGCGGCCAGAAGAGGGAGAGCCAGAGGCTGGGGGTGGGAAAAGCCCTGAGGGAGCAGCGTGGGGGATCTCTGATCCCACCCTGTTGTTCCCCCATTCCAGCTTAGTGCACGGGATCCGGTAGATCTCCGTGGCTCCTCGCCACCACCGGGATGTTCCAGAGGAAGGCTGGAAGGAAGGATGGATAAATGGATGGATGGAGGGCACACGGTTCACCCCACACCCCCCAACGCCCGGCCTGGCACGAGGGGCACATGCTGCCCCCCCCCAAATTCCTGGATGAGTGGGAAAAGGGGGATGTTTGGCTGCTCCCCTCTTTTCCCACAAAGCGCTGCCTTTCCCTGCTGCTCCTAAATTCCCACTGAGTCCCTCTGCACCCCCAAGCTGCTGCTTCTCCCCCGAACTCTCACACTACTGAGGATCCCGGAAAGGGGGAGCCCCTGGCTCCACATCCTTGGGATGCCAGGGGTTCCCCCTTCCTTCCCTGCTCCTTCTCCAGCCCTTCCCAGTCCCGCTCCCAGCCTTTCCCAAGGTGATCACACGTCACACACCTGTTTTGCACACTTGCTGCGTCTTCCCAAAATTCAGCTCCTTCCCTCACCCCCGGGATCAGCCCCAGCAGCTCCAGGGGTGGTTCAGCCAGGCCTTTGTCCCCTTCCCAATCCGGGTGGATCCAGCTGCTCCTCGGGAAGGTGGTGGTGGTGGTTGGGGGATAATTTTACCTTTTTTTTTTTTTTTTTTTTTGCTTTTAAAAAGAAAAAAAAACAAACCAAGAGATTTGCACATGTAGGGATTTTACACCAGGAATTCCTCCCGGCATTAACCAGCCCCACCCCCCCTGCTGCTCCCAGCCCTTTCCCCCTTATTTTCCTCTGACAGATCAAGTGGAAAGTTCATTTATTATTATTATTATTATTATTATTATTATTTTATTTTTTGCCTTTTTTTTTTTCTTTTTTTCCCTACTCTTTTTCTGCTTTTTCTTCTGCTGTTTCCTGGGTTTTTTCTGCCTTTTTTTTTTTTTGTGCTTTTCGGTTTGATTTTTTATTTCTCTCTTCCCTCTTTTTGTTTTGCTTTTTTTCTTCTTCTTTTTTTTTCCCTTTTTCTTCTTCTATTTCCTCTTTTGCTTTTTTTTTTTTGTTTGTTTGTTTGTGTTTTTTCTCTTCCCCCTCCCCTCCCCACCCGCCTTCCCACTTTTTTTCGTTCTGGTTAATGAGAATAAAAGTTTCTAAATTTACATTTTTATAGGGTATTGTAAATAAAGATGACTTGTATACTGCTGCCGACCTGACCGCTCCTTCTCCGGCCCCCGCCACCCCCGGGGGTGTCCCCAGGGGGGTGTCCTCCCTCCCTCTCCTCGTTTGTCCCCCCCGCAGGTCTCGAACCCGCGGCCCCCGGGTGTCCCCCAAGGCGCTCGGGGAGGGGGCGTGGCGACGCCTCAGCCAATCGCCGCGCGCGCCGCGCCAGGCCCCGCCCCTCCGCCAATGGCTGGCGGGATGACTCACCGCTCGCCGTCACGCCGCGCGGCGCGCCGCTCCCGCTCTGATTGGCCGGCCGCTTGAGTGACGGGCGCGGCACCCCTCTCTGGCCAATGGCAGCGCGCGCGGCGCCCCACCGCCGCCGCTCCCGCCAATAGGACGGCGGCGTGGGCGGGACGAGTGACGGCAGCGCGGCGGGGCGGCGGCGGCGGCGGCGATGGCGGAGCTGCGAGCGGCGGGCGCGGGGCCCGGCCCGGCCGCGCCCCCCGGGCCCACAGCGCTGCCCGCGGGCCCCGGCGCGGCCCCGGCCCTGCCCTCACCGGCGGCGAGCGCCGGGGCCCCACCGGCACCCACGGCGCCGGCGGCCCCCACAGCGGCGGGAGGCGGCGGCGGCGGGGCCGGTGCGGGCGGCGGCGGGGCCGGTCCCGGCTCGGCCCGCGAGGGGTGGCTCTTCAAGTGGACCAACTACATCAAGGGGTACCAGCGCCGCTGGTTCGTGCTCAGCAACGGGCTGCTCAGCTACTACCGGTACGTACCGGGCACCGGGGACCCCCCGTGACCTTGGGGACCGTCTGAGCCCCCACGGGGTGAGGGGAGGGGGGCGAGGGCGGCGTCCCCCGCGCCCCGCTGGGAGGGGTCGGTGTCCCCCGGGAACGGCTGGCGAGGGGGGCGGGTGTCACCTGCCTGTCCCCGGGGTTGTCACCTCTCGGTTCCCCGGGGCTCAGTTTGGGGAGGGGGCCGTCAGGCTGTTCCCCGGTGCCAGCAGGGCGAGTCACGCCTCCCTGGCCCCGGGGTTGTCACCTCCGTGTCACCGGGGCTGTCACCTCCCTGTCCCCGCGGGTATTTTGAGGGGGGTCGGGAGGGTCTCCACCCTCGCCCCTTCCAGCCCCTGGATCCCGCTGTCTCTCCCAGCGCCTCTTCTCGATGGCCCCGTGGCTCGTCCCCAGGCCCCGGCAGTGTCACTGCCACTCCCTCGGGGACATCTGAGCCCGGCCCGGGGGGGGCCGTGTCCCTCCGTTACTAATGGGAGAAACGGAGTCTTGGGCAGCTGCCGGCTCCGGTTACACGGCCGGGAATGGGGGGGGACCCACCGGGACGGGGGTGTCCCGCCTGGATGTCACCCCTGCCACCCGCTGACGTGGACAGGGAGTGCCAGGCTGGGACTTCACCCTCGTCCCGGCCCGTGCCTGGATCCGGGAAGCACCAGGATTCCCGAGGCTCCCTGAGGCCACTCCTGGGAGCCAGAGACTGTGGATTCACCCCCCCTAAAGCAACATCCTTCCACCCTCGGCCCCACCAAAGCCTCCCTATTAATAGCCCCGCGTGCCGGGTCGGGAATGCCGCCGGGTTGGGAATGCCGAGCCCCCTGCACGGCCCCCTGTGGGTTCCTCCCGGGGATCCCGGCCCCTTCCCTCCCTCACCGCGTGCTTCCCGCGCAGATCCAAGGCGGAGATGGGCCACACGTGCCGGGGCACCATCAACCTGGCCACGGCCAACATCACCGTGGAGGATTCCTGCAACTTCATCATCTCCAACGGCGGCGCCCAGACCTACCACCTGAAGGCCAGCTCCGAGGTGGAGCGGCAGCGCTGGGTCACCGCCCTTGAGCTCGCCAAGGCCAAGGCTGTCAAGATGCTGGAGGAGTCAGGTACGGCATTCCCGGGATCCCACAGGAGCCAGGGCAGGGGCACAGTGCCCTCAGGGTGAAATCCGGTGTCCAACAGGACCCAGGGCAGGATTCCAGAGTCCCTAGGGCGGGGTGATGGTGCCCCTCAGGGCAGGATCCCAGTGTCCTGACAGTGAAATCCCAGTGCCCAGCAGGACCTAGGATAGGATCCTGGTGCCCTAGGCAGGATCTCAGTGCTCTCAAGGTGAAATCCCAGCGCCCCATAGGAGCCAGGGTAGGATTCCAGTGTCCCCAGTGCAGGATCCCAGTTCCCCACAGAGCAAGACCCCAGTGCTGCACAGAACCCAGGCCAGGATCCCAGTTCTCCATGGAACCCTGGGCAGGATCCCAGTGCCCTGGGCAGAATCCCAGTGTCCCACAGGCCCCAGGGCAAATTCCCAGTGCCCAACAGGACCCAGGACAGGATCTCAGTGCCTCAGCACAGGATCCCCTGTGCCCCACAGAACCCAGGGGAGGATCCCGGTGCAGGATCCTGGTGCAGGATCCCAGTTCCCTACAAGACCCAGGACAAAATTCCAGTGCCCCACAGCACCCAGAGCAGGATCCCAGTGCCGTGCAGGACCTGGATCAGGATCCCAGTTCCCCATGGGACCCAGGGCAGGATCCCAAGGCAATATCCCAGTTCCCCACGGGACCCAGGGCAGGATCCCAAGGCAATATCCCAGTTCCCCATGGGACCCAGGGCAGGATCCCAAGGCAATATCCCAGTTCCCCATGGGACCCAGGGCAGGATCCCAAGGCAATATCCCAGTGCCCCATGGGACCCAGGGCAGGATCCCAAGGCAATATCCCAGTTCCCCACAAGACCCAGGGTAGGATCCCAGCACCCTGGGCAGGATCCCAGTGCCCCACAGGCCCCAGATCAGGCTCCCAGTGCCCCGCAGGCCCCAAGGCAGGATCCCAGCACCCTCAGGGATTTGGGGATCCCCCGTGCTCCCCTTGGCAGCCCCCCCATCATCCCCCGGTGCGGCGGGCGTTCAGAGCCGGGCGTACGGGACAGCCCCCCTGCCGCATCCCAACCCGCGCTTCCCATCCCTTCCCCGTTCCCTCAGACGACTCCGGCGACGAGTCGGTGTCGCAGACGGACAAGACGGAGCTGCAGAACACGCTGCGGATTCTGTCCAGCAAGGTGGAGGACCTGAGCACCTGCAACGACCTGATCGCCAAGCACGGCACGGCCCTGCAGCGCTCGCTCAGCGAGCTCGAGGCCCTGCGCCTGCCCCCCGAGAGCACCGACAAGATCAAGCAGGTCAACGAGCGGGCCACGCTCTTCCGCATCACCTCCAACGCCATGATCAACGTGAGGCCGCTTCCCCGGGGGAAACAGGCGGGAAAACCGGCGGGAAAACCGGCGGGAAGCACTTTCCCCCCCCGCCACTCGTGTTTGGGTTCGGTTTTGTCCCCGCAGGCCTGCAGGGATTTCATGCTGCTGGCGCAGACGCACGGGAAGAAGTGGCAGAAGTCGCTGCAGCAGGAGAGGGATCAGCGGATCCGGCTGGAGGAGACGCTGGAGCAGCTGGCAAAGCAGCACAACCACCTGGAAAGGGCCTTCCGGGGGGCCACGGTGCTCCCCGCCGGCACGCCCGGCACCGGCGGCTCCGGGAAAGGTGGGATGGGACGAGGCTGCTTTCCCTGAGCTTCCCTCGCTCCGCTGATCCCAGGGGGTGGGTCTGTCCCGCGTCACCTGTGCAGCCAAGGGATTTTGGCACCGATGGCACACTCCAAACCGGCTCCCTCTGACGCCCCGCGGAGTTGCCAGGGCGATGTGTGTGACCCCTCTGGCAAAGACAGGATGGGACAAGCCAGGTGTTCCCCAGCTGCTTTCCCCAGCCAGGCTCAGCTGCCCTCAGTCCCCTGATCCCAAGGGCTGGGTCTGTCCCCTGTCACCTTGTGTGCCCAAGGGATTTTGGCACTAAAACCGGCTCCAGAGTGGCTCATCTGAGCCTTGCCTGTGTGACCCCTGCCTGCTGGTGACAGGGGCCTCCCAGTGTCCCACTGGTGGGGAAACTGGGAGCGATGTCCCTTCCTTAACAGCACTGTCCCCTTCCCAGATCTGTGCTGCCCCTCCAAAGGTGACATGAGCGATGAGGACGATGACAACAACGAGTTCTTTGACGCCCCCGAGATCTTCCCCATGCCCGACATCATGGGCCACAAGTGAGTTCTGGGGGGCTCTGGGGGGGCCCCACTGCCTGGACCTCCTTGGAAATGATCACCCTGTTTTCCACCCTTTCCAGGAGAACTGGGAGCAACATCAGCGGCACCAGCAGCGACATCAGCCTGGATGAGCAGGTGGGACGGGGGTTTATGGCTTTGGGGCAGGAACAGGGCTGGGCTGGGGGTCCCCGAATTCCCACAGAGGGGTTTTGGGGAGTCACAGTGATGGAACAGCCCTCGGGGGAAACAGGGCTGGGCTGGGGGTCCCTGAATTCCCACAGAGGGGTTTTGGGGGGTCACAGTGATGAAACAGCCCTCGGGGGAAACAGGGCTGGGCTGGGAGTACCCTAATTCCCACAGAGAGGTTTTGGATGGTCACAGTGATAGAACAGCCTTTGTCTCCCCTCTCCCCAGTACAAGCACCAGGTTGAGGACACCAAGAAGGAGAAGAGAACCCGCATTCCCTACAAACCCAACTACAGCCTCAACCTCTGGAGCATCATGAAGAACTGCATCGGGAAGGAGTTATCCAAAATTCCCATGCCGGTGAGCGTGGGTACATCCGGCGGGTGTGCTCGGGGCTCCCCAAAAAGCCCCTTTTTTTGACCCGTTTCTGCCTTGCAGGTGAACTTCAACGAGCCACTGTCGATGCTCCAGCGGCTGACAGAGGACCTGGAGTACCACGAGCTCCTGGACCGGGCGGCCAAGTGCGAAAGTTCCCTGGAGCAGCTGTGCTACGTGGCCGCCTTCACCGTCTCCTCCTACTCCACCACCGTCTTCCGCACCAGCAAACCCTTCAACCCGCTCCTGGGGGAGACCTTCGAGCTGGATCGGCTGGAGGAGAGCGGATACCGCTCCCTCTGCGAGCAGGTGTGGCCAGCCCCGCCCTCCCGGCCTCTCTTATTCCCTTGGGATGGGCAGCACTGAGCCGTTCCCAATCCCTACCCAGGTGAGCCACCACCCCCCGGCCGCTGCCCACCACGCCGACTCCAAGCACGGCTGGACGCTCCGCCAGGAAATCAAGATCACCAGCAAATTCCGAGGGAAATACCTCTCCATCATGCCTCTAGGTGAGCATCCTGGGATTTTGGGAGCCGCCCGAGGCTCCGGGCGTGGTTCCCGACACAGCTTGTGCCCCACCCTCAGGTACCATCCACTGCGTCTTCCACTCGTCCGGCAACCACTACACGTGGAAGAAGGTGACCACCACCGTGCACAACATCATCGTGGGGAAGCTGTGGATAGACCAGGTGGGAAATCACGGATATGGGAGCGCCCCTGGCCCTGTGTGGATCCCTTGGGAGCGGGGTGTGGGTGGGTCTGACTGTCACCTTGCCTCTGCAGTCGGGTGAGATCGAGATCGTCAACCACAAGACGGGTGACAAGTGCAACCTCAAGTTTGTCCCTTACAGCTACTTCTCCCGGGATGTGGCGAGGAAGGTAGGGAAAACAGGGAAGCGCGGGACGTCCCGGGTGCCTGTGTCCTGATTGGTGCCATCCCCTCTCCCTCCAGGTGACCGGGGAGGTGACGGACCCCTCGGGGAAGGTGCACTTTGTCCTGCTGGGCACGTGGGACGAGAAGATGGATTGCTACAAAGTCCAGCTGGGAACGGGGGACAACGGAGCCGAGGCCCGGCCGCGAGCCCACGAGTCCGAGGACAGCCGGGTGCTGCTGTGGAAGCGGAACCCGCTCCCGTGAGTCGGGAACGCGGGACGAGGCCTCTCCCGGGAGCGGAGACGCGGGGCCGGCGCTGAATTCCCCCCCCTTCCCGTGCCGCAGGAAGTACGCGGAGAACATGTACTACTTCTCGGAGCTGGCGCTGACCCTGAACGCCCCGGAGAGCGGGACGGCTCCCACGGACAGCCGGCGGCGCCCCGACCAGCGGCTCATGGAGAACGGGCGCTGGGACGAGGCCAACGCCGAGAAGCAGCGGCTGGAGGAGAAGCAGCGGCTCTCCCGCAAGCGCCGCGAGGCCGAGGCCGCCCGCGCCTCCGAGGACGGTAAGGAAGGGATGGCCCCCCCCCCCCCCTTTTCTCTGGAGCCCCCCCGGGTGGCCCCCCCGGGCCCTCACCCCCTCTGTGCCCCCCAGGGACCCCCTGCGATCCCTACAACCGCTGTGGTTCGAGCGGAGGAAGGACCCGGTGACGCAGGAGCTGGCGCACGTCTACAAGGGGGGGTACTGGGAGAGCAAGGAAAAGCAGGACTGGAGCCTGTGCCCGGATATTTTCTGAGCCCAGCGAGGAGGAGGAGGAGGAGGAGGAGCGGCGGGATGGGGGGGATGAAGGCCAGGACCCCCCCCCCTTCCGTGTCTGTCTTAAGCGCCCGCTGTCCCCGCGCCGGCCGGGCTTTGCCTTAGCCCACCCACACTGACCTTGGGGAGCGGGAGCCAACACAGCCCCCCCAGAGCCGGGCTGGAACGGGGGGGGTTCCCTCATCCCACCCGGCACCCTGGGGTGGGGGGCATGGCCACCCCCAGGGTGGGGGGTCCCCGGGGTGAGCCCGAGGCTGGCCTTGGTCTCCCCCCCCCCTCCCCACTTTTCTTCCCGTCCGCCCCCAGGAGTTCGGGTGCTTTTGGGGTACGGGAGGGGACAGACTCCCCCCCCCAGCCTGTTCTATAGGTGTATATTATATATATGTAGAGAGCAATCGGGGTCCCCTTCTCCCCCTGCCCAGGGGGAGCCTTCCCCAGCCCCCGCTTTGGGGGTCCCCCCCCTCCCCGGGGTGTCCCCCACCCACGGGGACCCCCCATGAGGTGCCTTCCCTGTAGGTTTAGGGCGGGGGGGAGAGCTGTCCTGGGTTTTGGGGGGGTTTGCACCCTCAAACACTACAGGGGTGGGGGGAGGCAGCATGGGGGTCTCTGTACCCCCAAACCTGAAATCGGGGGGCTTTTGATGCCTTTTTATTTTTTTTTCTTTTTTTGGGTTTCTTTTTTTTTTTTTTTTTTTTTTTTTTTTTTTGTCCCAAGGAAAAGAACTAAATTAAAAATCTGTGAATGCCCCAACCCGGCTGTGCCTGCTCTGGGAGTGGGGGGGGGTCCACTTCCCCACTTCCCCCCTGCAGCTGGTTTTGGGGGCACCCCCTCCTCCTGTGGGGCCCTGATCCTTGGACCCCAACAAAAGGGGGGGGTGGCAGCAACCAAACAGGGACTTGAACCCTATTCCTGGGGGTCTCCAGGTGCTCTCCCTCCACCCAGGTCCTGCTGCCCCACAGTGGCTATGGGGAAGTGGGGGGTGTCCCCTGTTTCCCCCCACATTCCCTGCTGGATTTGGGGTGCTGGGGACCCCCCTGGGGCATCTCCTGCCCCACGAAGAAGGTCCTGGGTTCCACCCCCAGTGACTTTCTGGGGGGACCCTCGATCTCTTCCCAGGGACCCCTTTGGGCCGGGGGGGGTCACCTGTCGGGGGGAACCCCAGGGGTCACTTCCATGGGGTGGGGGGTCCCGGGGGGGTGACACAGCCTCCCCCCCCACGTGTGCTGATTGGCCAGCTGGCTTTGGAGGTGTGTTCTGATTGGCCAGCACAGTGCTGTCTGCCGATTGGTTGAGCCCCTGCCCTGCCTGATGCTGATTGGTTGGGAGTGACCTTCTCCCGAAGACCAATGTTTTCCCGCCCTACCCTGATTGGCGAGTGCTGATTGGCCAGTTGGTTCAGGAGGTGCTGATTGGCTGGCTGGCTGCAGCTGGGTCAGGCCCAGCCAATGGGAGAGCACAGGTTGGCCCTGATGCCCCGCCCCTGCCACACCCCCGGGCAGCCACTGGGACCATGTGGGACCCTTATGGGACCCCTCCGTGTCCCCTGTGGGACACCCTGTCCTGTAGCCACTGCCCCTTGCCCCCGGGGGTGGCTTGGGGTGGCCAAGGGGACATTGACCCCACATCCCACCCCTCGCCCCACCCCACATCCCACCCCGTGACCACCAGACACGTTCCTCCAGCTCTGATATGGGGGGTTTATTGGGCCCCCCCCGGCCCTGCCACCACCCCTGGGGGGCTCCTGTGGCCGGGGGTCTCATATCCGCCCCGTTCCCGGCTGCTCCGCTCCAGCTGTTGGCTCTGAGCCCTAAGGGTGGCAGAGGGGTCGGGCAGGGAGCGGCTGCTGAGGCTCTGGGGGATCTCCTCCTGCCCGGAGGCCCCGTTACCGGGACGACAACATCATGACGAACTCTGCGGGGCAAGGAGGGGGGCGTGAGGGGAGGGGACCCCACCTCAGGCCCCGTGGGAAGGGTGGGGGGGGGGGTCCCTCACCGTCAAAGTCCACGTGCCCGTCCCCGTTGAGGTCCACGTCCTGCAGGATCTCGTCCACCTCCTGCGCCTTGAGCTGCTCCCCGAGCAGGGCCGCGATGGCCTCGCGCATCTCGGCCGTGCTGATCTCCCCGTCACCCGTTCATGTCGAACTGTGGGCTCGGGGTCACCTCTGGCCACGGCCACCCCCTGGCCTCCCGGGGCCACCGTCCCCTCTTGGGGGTGCTTGGGGTCACCCCAGTGGCAGTCGTTCCCTCCCGTGCCTTTGGTCACCCCGTGGTCACTGTCCCCTCCCGTGCTTGTGGTCACCCCTATGGTCACTGTTCCCTCATGGTCACTGTCCCCTCCCTGCCTGTGGTCGCTGTCACCCCGTGGTCACTTGTCCCCTCCATGTCTTTGGTCACCCCTAATGGTCACCACTCTGTGGTTGTGGTCTCCATGTGGTCTTCCTGTGGTCCCTGTCCCTTCCATGCCTGTGGTCATCCCTATGGTCACCACCCCCTCGCTGTCACCATCACCTCATGGTCTCCCTGTGGTCACTGTCCCCTCCATGCCTGTGACCCCTTGGTCACTATCCCCCCATGGTCATGCTCTCCCCATGATCTCTGTCCCCTCCCTGCCTATGGTCACTCCCATGGTCACCATCCCTCCATGGCCACCATCCCTCTGTGATCTTCTCATGGTAAGTGTCCCCTCCGTGTCGCTGGTCACCCCCATTGTCACCATCCCCCCAAGGTCACCATCCCCCAGGATCTTCCCATGGACACTGTCCCCTCCATCCTGTGGTCTTTCCCATGGTCACTGTCTGCCCACAGTCAGGGTCTCCCCATGGTCTTCCCAAGGTCACTGTCCCCCCTTTACCCTCATGGTCACCATCTCCCCATGGTCACTGTCCCCTCCATGCCTGTGGTCACCCCACGGTCACTGACCCCACCATGTTCCCCATGGTCACTGTCCCCTCATGCCTGTGGTCACCCATGGTCACTGCCCCCCCACATGGTCTCCCAGGGTCGCGTCCCCTCTGTGGTCACCCACGGTCACTGCCCCACCATGGTCTCCCAGGGTCACTGTCCCTCTGTGGTCTCCCACGGTCACTGCCCCCACCATGGTCTCCCCAGGGTCACTGCCCCTCTGTGGTCTCCACCATAGTCACTGCCCCCCACCATGGTCTCCCCAGGGTCACTGCCCCTCCATGGTCTCCCAGGGTCACTGCCCCCACTATGGTCTCCCCACAGTCACTGTCCCTCCCATGCCTGTGGTCACCCCAGGTCACTGCCCCACCATGGTCTCCCCATGGTCACTTGTCCCTCTCCTATGCCTGTGGTCCTTCCCGTGTTCAGTGTCACCCTGTGGTCAAGGTCTCCCACGATCTTCCCACGATCCCTTGCCCCCTCCATGTCCCCATCATCACTTGTCTCCCAGCATGGTCTTTCCGGGATCACTGTCCCCACCACGCCTGTGGTCTCCCTGTGACCATGGTCCCTGTGGCAATGGCCACGGTCCCCTCACGCCCAGGGCTCCCCCCGTGGTCCCCCCGTACCTCGCGGAAGGCGATCTTGAGCTCCCTGACGCCCACCATGTGCGCCGTCTCCTCCCGCAAGCTTCGGCCCCATCATCTGCACAAAGTCCTCGAAGTCCACGCGCCCCCCACTGGGTGGCAAGGGGGGACACCCTCAGCTCCCCTGTCCCCTCCCCAGCGGCCCCCTCCGGCCCCCCCGGGCCCTGCTCACTCCTCATCTTGATGTGCTGGGAGATCTCGATGAGGCCATCTCGGTGGGCATGTACCCAGCGTGCGCATGCACTCGCCCAGGTCCTTGTAGGATGTACCGTCCTGGTCCGTGTCGAACTCCTTGAAGGCGTCCAGCAGCTCTGGAACATGGACACACGGACACACGGAACCGTCGGGCATGGGTGGTCCCCGGGCACCACGGCGCCTTGGAGCAGGTCAGTTTGGGGTGTGGTCCCGTGGCACGTGGTCCGTGGCAGTGTCCCCGTGGCAGAGCCCTCCATGGCCACATCCCTCTTGAGAGATCCTCCACAGCCCTGTCCCGTGGCTGTGCCCATGGTAGAGTCCTCCGTGGCCATGTCTCATGGAACTGCCCATGGCACAGCCTCTGTGGCTACGTCCCCGTGGCCTGTGTCCCATGGAAGAGCCCTCCAGTTCGTGTCCCCGTGTCCCATATCCCATGGCCCTGCACCATGGCGGTCCCTCCATGATTGTGTCCCGTGGCAGTGTCCCCGTGGCAGTGTCCCCATGGCAGACCCTTCCTGAGTCCTGTCCCCCCCCATCTCCTGAGCCACCGTCCCCGCCTGTCCCCCCTGCTCACCATCCAGCTCCTCCGGCGACAGCCCGCTCCTGGATGGGACAGAGGGGGGGGTGACAGCAGAATGAGACCCGGCTCTGTCGCCCCCCCCCCCGCCCCCAAACGCCGTGTCACCTTTGTTAAGCACGGGCCAAATTAACTCTGGCGGAGGATTAGTGGGATTGGAGGCAAAGCCCCGCCCTGCCCGTGCCTGCTCCCCCTGCCCGCCTCTCCTGGTCCCGTGTCCCTCTCCTGTCACCACACCCCGGGCTGGCTCGCCCGGGACCCCAGGATCCGGATGGGATGTGGGTGCTGCGAGGGGGCTTTGTACTCCGGAGGTGGGAGGGCAGGATGTGTCCCCGCGAGCTTGGCTGGCCCTGCCAGGGTGTCCCCTGGGGTGTCCTCTCTGTCCCCCGGTCCTGGGAGGTCCCCAAAGCATCCCTAGTGCCCCCATGCCCCTCTCTCCCGGGAATCCAGATGTCCCTGAGTTTGTCCCCCATGCTCATGTCCCTCTATCCTCAGGGTTCAGAGGGTCCCTGTCCCCATTCCTGCTGTCCCCATATCTCCATCCCCAGGGTCCTGGAGTGCTCAACCCCATCCCCACTGTCCCCATGTTCTCTTCCATCCCCAGGGTCCTGGAAACATCTCACTGTCCCCATTCCACAGTTCCCACCCCATCCCCACTGCCCCCCTGCCCCTCTGTCTACAGGGTCCTGGACTCCCCTGTCCCCATCCCCACTGTCCCCATGTTCCCATCCCCACTGTCCCCATATCCCATGTCCCCTCCATCACCAGTGCCCAGAGTGTACCTTACTATGTCCTGATGTCCCTGTCCCCCCCTCCTTCCCGTGTCCTGGACTGCTCTTGTCCCCATCCCCACTGTCTCTCATCCTCACCATTCCCAGGCTCCCAGAGTGATCCCATGTCCTCATCCCCCGTGTCTCCAAAATCCCTGTCCCCCCTCCATCTGCAGGGTCCCAGAGTGTCCCTGACCATGTCCCCAGTGTCTCATGTCCTCTCCACCCACAGGGTCCTGGACCGTCCCTGTCTCCATCCCCGCTGTCCCTGTCCCCATCCCTGCTGTCCCCTTGTCCCCCACCTCACTGTCCCTGCCCATCCCACTGTCCCATGTCCCCATATCCCATGTCCCCATGTCCCCATGTCCCTGTCCCCATCCTCTCTGTCCCTGTCCCCATCCCCACTGTCCCCTGTCCATCCCCGCTGTCCCCTGTCCATCCCATCCACAGGCTCCTGGACTGTCCCCGTCCCATCCCCGCTGTCCCTGTCCCCATCCCCTCTGTCCCGTCCCATCTGCTGTCCCCTTGTCCCCCACCTCATGTCCTTGTCCCCATCCCCACTGTCCCCATGTCCCCATCCCCTCTGTCCCTGTCCCCATCCCACTGTCCCCCTGTCCCCATCCCACTGTCCCCATGTCCCCATCCCCGCTGTCCCTGTCCCCATCCCCACTGTCCCCTGTCCATCCCATGTCCCCATGTCCCCATCCCGCTGTCCCTGTCCCCATCCCCACTGTCCCACGTCCCTCCATCCGCAGGCTCCTGGACTGTCCCGTCCATCCCCACCGTCCCCACATCCCCTCCATCCCCGGGGTCCATCACTCCCTCACCCCGTGTCCCCTCTGTCCCGTGCCCCCCCCGCTGTCCCCACCTTGCCGAAGACGGTGTGAGGAAGGGGGAGTAGGTCTTGGTGGCCGCGGCGTGGGGTCCCCGGAGCCCTTCTTCCCGCTCTTCTGCCCGGGCGCCTGCGGGATCGGAGCCGGAATTCTTGTGGGCGGGGGGCTCCTCGGGGGCTTTGGGGGGTTTCTCCCCCGCTCGCCCCCCCACTTTCCCCTTCTGCGGGGGCTCCGTGTCCTTGGGGGTCCCCCTTGTCCCCGCGGGTGCGTGGCATGTGCCGGGGCCGGGTGGGCAGCAGGGAGCGGGACCCGGGACGGACGAGCCGGAGGAAGGAGCCGGGAAATCCTCTTACACGCCCCCCCCTCCCTGACCCCCACACCCTTCCCCCTCCCCCGTGGCTCCCGGACGGCAGGGCAAAGCCATTAGCGGTGATTAACGGCAGGAAACAGCCACGGCCGCCACCGGCCCGGGGCAGGGCCACATGGCCACCGCGCCGCGGCCACCAGAGGGGTCCCCACACACGTCCTGGGGTCACCCACAGAGGACTTTGCGTGGGGACCCCAGTGGTGACACCCCAAGGCCGCCACAGCGTCCCCAGCACCAACCCACGTCCCTGGTGGTGACCCCCCAAGGCCACCACAGTGTCCCCAGCACTGACCCCCCAAGGCCACCGCAGTGTCCCCAGCACTGACCCCCCAAGGCCACCACAGTGTCCCCAGACCAACCCACACCCCCAGTGGCGACACCCCAAGGTCACACCACCCGCGTCCCCTCACCTGGCGCCTCTCCCTCAGCTCTCCCCACCCCTAAGGTAGGTCCTACATTATTTACCACCCTGTGCCACCCGCCACTGTCACCCCCGTGCCACCCACTGGCACTGTCCATGGGGACCGTCCCCCACGGGTGACCCTGTCCCACGGGCAACCTTGCCCATGGGGAGTGTACCCTATAGGTGACCCTGTGCAGGGGGACCCTGTCCCATAGGATGACCCTGTCCCATGGGGTGACCGTGTCCCACAGGTGACTGTGTCCATGGGGTGACTGTCGCACGGGTGATCCTGTCCATGGAGTGATCCTGTCCCACAGGTGACCCTGTCCATAGGGTGACCCTGTCCATGGAGTGACCCTGTCCATGGGGTGACCATGTCCATGGGGTCACCCTGTCCATGGGGTGACCCTGTCCCATGGGGTGACCATGTCCATGGGGTCACCCTGTCCATGAGGTCACCCTGTCCCACAGGTGAGTCTGTCCCATGGAGTGATCCTCGAGGGAGTGATCCTGTCCAAGGGACCCTGTCCATAGGTGACCTGTCCATGGAGTGACCCTGTCCATGGGGTGACCATGTCCATGGGGTCACCCTGTCCATGGGGTGACCCTGTCCCATGGGGTGACCATGTCCATGGGGTCACCCTGTCCATGGGGTGACCCTGTCCCACAGGTGAGTCTGTCCCATGGAGTGATCCTGTCGATGGAGTGATCCTGTCCCACGGGTGACCTGTCCATAGGTGACCTGTCATGGAGTGACCGTGGTCCATGGGGTGGCTGTCGCACGGGTGACGTGTCCCAGGGGTGACTGTCCCCGGGTGACCGTGTCCCACGGGGTGGCTGTCGCACGGGTGACCGTGTCCGTGGGGTGACTGTCGCACGGATGACCGTGTCCCACGGGGTGGCTGTCCTACGGGTGACCGTGTCCCATGGGGTGGCTGTCGCACGGGTGACCGTGTCCCATGGGGTGACTGTCGCACGGGTGACCGTGTCCCACGGGGTGGCTGTCGCACGGGTGACCGTGTCCCATGGGGTGGCTGTCGCACGGGTGACCGTGTCCCACGGGGTGGCTGTCGCACGGGTGACCGTGTCGCACGGGTGACCGTGTCCCACGGGGTGCGGTCGCACGGGTGACCGTGTCCCACGGGGTGGCTGTCGCACGGTGCCCGCACAGCGCTGTCCCGGCCCGGGGTGCCCCCCCCGTCCCGGTGGCTCCGCAGGGTCCCGCTGTCCCCCCCCCGTCCCAGTGCGCATGCGCGGGGCGGCCCCGCTCACTTCCTGCCCCGCCCCCGCCGCCGCCGCCGACCCCGACCCCGACCCCGGCACCGGCACCGGCACCGGGCACCCCCGGGCACCCCCGGGCACCCCCGGGCACCCCCGGGCACGACCCGCGGTGAGTGCGGCACCGACCCCCGCGGTGCCCCCCGTCCGCCTTCCTGGGGGGGGGGGAGAACCAGCCCTGTCCCCGTTCCCGGCGGGGCCACTCCTGTCCCTGTCCCCATCCCTGTCCCCGTCCCCATCCCTGTCCCCAACCTTGCCCCTGAACCCGTCCCTGTGCCCCGCCAGCGGGGCCACCCCGTGCCCACGTCCCGACCCCGTCCCCGTCCCCATCCCTGTCCGTGTCTCTATCCCTGCCCCGTCCCCATTCCTGTCCCCGTACGGAGCAGGGCCACCACCAGCCCTGCATCCCCGTCCTTGTCCCTGTCCCATCCGTGTCCCCCATCACTGTCCCCATACCAAACGAGGCAGCACATGCTCATTCCTGACCATCCCCGTCCCTATCCCTGTCCCCATCACTGTCTACACCCAGCAGGCCACACCCCTGTCACCATCCTGCCCTCTTCTTGTCCCTGTCCTATCTCTGACCCTGTCCCTGACTCTTATCCCACAGGGCCACCCTGTATGTCCCTATACAGCCAACCAGGACAACCCCTCTCCCCATCTCCCTCCCTGTCCCCATCCCATCCCTGTCCCCTGACCCACTGGCTGTCCCTGTCCCCTTTCTATCCCCAACCCCTCTACCCAGGGGGCATCCTTCCCTATGCCTGTCCCCATCCCGGGTGGACATTCCCTGTGTCCCTCAGAGCCCCCATTCGGGGTGCCCTGAGCCCTCCTCAGGGGGCGGGCAGGGAGGTGGGTGTGTGTGGGGGTGTGTCCCGATTCCCGGTTCTGGGAGCGGCTGAGCCGCCTTTACCCGGGCAGGGACAGCGACAAGCCCGGAGCAGGTGCCATTCCCGGTGGCCCTGCCCCCTGTTTTGGGGTGTCCCCCCCCACGTGCCTGAGCGCGGCCCCGGGGTGCCTCCCCGCCATGTCGTTCCGGAAGGTGGTGCGGACGCAGAGCAAATTCCGGCAACGTGTTCGGGCAGTGGTGAAGACGGAGCAGTGCTACGATGACATCCGCGTGTCCCGCGTCACCTGGGACAGCACCTTCTGCGCCGTCAAACTCCTTCGTCGCATCTCGTGGAGGCCAGCGGCGGCGGCGCCTTCCTCGTCCCCCCTGACAAGGTGACGCGGGGGGTGCCGCTGGGGCACTGGGGGGGTGGTCGTGCCGGCGGGTGACACCTCGATGTCCCTCGCCCCCAGACCGGCCGCATCGACAACGTCGTACCCCACCGTGTGCGGCCACACGGGCCCGTCCTCGACATCGACTGGTGTCCCCACAACGAACGTCATCGCCAGCGGCTCGAGGACTGCACCGTCATGGTGAGGGGTGCTGAGGCACTGGGGGGGCGGCCCCGTGCCGCCCCTTGCTCAGTGTGCCCCGTGTCCCTCAGGTGTGGCAGATCCCGGAGAACGGGCTGAGCCAGCCGCTGACGGAGCGGTGGTGGTCCTGGAGGGCCACTCCAAGCGACGTCGGCATCGTCACCTGGCACCCCACGGCCCGCAACTGCTGCTCAGCGAGGTACGGTGGGGGGACACGGCGGGGCCGCGGGGATGGAGGGGGGTCACCGGCCGGGGCGACCACCGTGGTGCCCCCCAGGCTGTGACAACGTGGTGCTGATCTGGAACGTGGGCACGGCGGAGGAGCTGTACCGGCTGGAGGGGCTGCACCCCGACCTCATCTACAGCGTCAGCTGGAGCCGCGACGGCTCCGCTTCTGCACCGCCTGCAAGGACAAGAGCGTCCGTGTCATCGACCCCGCCGCCGGCACCGTGGTGGCTGAGTGTCCCCACCTCCCCCCGGGGCCGTCACCTGCCCGTGTCACCGTGTCCCGTCCCGCACTGGTTCCTGGGGGACAATCCCCTGCCCGCTGCCCGTGCCCTCTGGTGGCTATGCTGTCCCTTGGGTGCCCCTGCACCTTGTCCTGTCCACGGTGCCCCCCTTTTGTCCCGTGTCTCTTTGGTGCCCTTGTCTCCTGGTTCCCCACTGTCCTTGGGGCACCTGTCCCTTGGTGCTTCTCACTGTCCGTGTCCCTTGGGTGCTACTGTCCCCTGCTTCCTAACTTTTCCCTGCTGCTCCCTGTCCTTGTATCCTGGTGCTCTTGTTCCCTGGGCCTTGCTTTGTCGCCTGCTGCTCCCTGCCCTTGGTCCCTGCTGCTCCCCACTGTCCCCTATCCCTTGGGTGACCCTGTGCCCTGCTCCCTGCCCTTGTGCCCTCATGTTCCTTGCTATTCCCAGCTCCCTGCCCTTGTCCCCTGCTGTTCCCCACTGTCCCCTGTGCCATGGTTTCCCCCGTACCCTGCTGCCTTGTCCCTGCTGTTCCCACTGTCCCTGTGCATGGTTTCCCCCGTACCTGCTCCCTGCCCTTGTCCCTGCTGTTCTGCACTGTCCCCTGTGCCATAGTTTCCCTGTCCCTCTCTCTGCCCTTGTCCCCCTGCTGTTCCCACTGTCCCCTGTGCATAGTTTCCCCGTCCCCTACTCTCTGCCCTGTTCCCTGCTGTTCCCCACTGTCCCCTGTGCCATGGTTTCCCCCATCCCAGCTCCTGCTTGTCCTGCTGTTCCCACGTCCCTGTGCCAGGTTTCCCCCATCCCCAGCTCCCTGCCCTTGTTCCCTGCTGTTACCCACTGTCCCCTGTGCATAGTTTCCCCGTCCCCTGTCTATACCCTGTCCCCTGCGGTTCCCACTGTCCCCTGTGCCATGGTTTCCCACCATCCCCAGCTCCTGCCCTGTCCCCTGCTGTTTCCCACCGTTCTGTGTCCCTCGGGTGCTCCTGGCCCTGTCCTTGTCCCCTGTGCTCCTCGCTGTCCCCTTGTTCCTTTATCCCTTGCTGCTCCCCAGTGTCCGTGGGCCACCCTGTCCCTGCTGTCCCCCGCCCCTCAGCACCCTGTCCCCTCTCCTGCCCCGGCCATGGTGCCCCGCGGGCCCCGCTGACGGCCCCGTTGTCCCCCAGGAGAAGGAGCGGCGCAAGGGGGCGGTCCCATGCGAGCCATCTTCTGGCCGCCGGCAAGATCTTCACCACGGGCTCAGCCGCATGGCGAGAGCGGCAAGCTGGCACTGTGGGACAGGTGAGCGGGCGCCCCGGGGGTCCACGGGACCGCTGCGGGGGCCCCCACGTGCCTCACACCCCCCCGCCCCGCCCCAGGAGAACTGGAGGAGCCCATGGGGCTGAAGGAGCTGGACTCCAGCAACGGGGCTCTGCGGCCCTTCTACGACCGAAACCAACGTGGTCTACGGTGCGGCAAGGTACCGTGACCCCCGCCTGTGGGGGCCCCCCAGAACGCGGGGGTCCCCCCTAACGGCGTGTCCCCGGGGGATTCGAGCATCCGGTACTTCGAGATCACGGAGGAGCCGCCTACATCCCTTCCTCAACACCTTCACCCAGCAAGGAGCCCCAGCGCGGAATGGGCTGGATGCCCAAGCGTGGCTGGATGTCAGCAAAGTGTGAGATCGCCAGGTGGGCGTGGGGACGTGGGGGATGAGGTGAGGGACCCCCCCGTGCCCCCCAGGCTCCCCCCTGAGAACCCCCTCGTGCCCCCCCGGCAGGTTCTACAAGCTGCACGAGCGCCAGTGTGAGCCATCATCATGACGGTGCCAAGGAAGGTCCGTGGGGGTGGGGGGCTCTGGGCAGGGGGAGGTGGGTGGGTGGTGGTCCCTGGTGGGGGGGCCTTATGGGGGTTGTGTGGGGTCCCTGGGCAGGAAGGGGGATTGGATGGGGTCCCCTGGGGTTGTGTTGTCCCTGGTAATGGGTGGGGGTCCCATGGGGTTTGTGGTGGATCCTGGGACAGGACATGATGTTGAGTGGGGTCCCATAGGGCCTGTTGTGGGTCCTGGTGAAACATGGTGCCTGGGTGGGGTCCCTTTGGGGGTTGTGGAGTCCTTGAGCAAAAATGGTGCCTGGGTGTGGGGGTCTGTTGGGGGTCCCCATGGGGTCTGTGTGTGGGATCCCTGGGCAGTAAAGGGGGATTGGATGGGGGTCCCATGGGGTTTGTGTTGTCCCTGTAACTGGTGGGGGTCCCCATGGGGTTTGTGGTGGATCCCTGGGCAGGACATGATGTCTGTGGGGTCCCCATAGGGCCTGTGTGGGGTCCCTGGGTGTGAAACATGGTGCTGGTGGGGTCCCCATAGGGCTGTGTGGGGTCCCTGGGTTGCAAAACGGTGCCTGGGTGGGGGGGTCCATGTGGAGGTTTGTGGAGTCCTTGGGCAAAGATGAAGCTGGGTGTGGGGGTCTCCTGGGGTCTGTGTGTGGGGTCCCTGGGTGAAACCCTGGGTTGCCTGGGTGGGGGGTCCCTTTGGGGTTTTGTGGAGTCCTTGGCCAAAAGATGGTGCCTGGGTGTGGGGGTGTTGGGGGTCCCATGTGGTCTGTGTGAGGGTCCCTTGGTGAGGGTACCTGGGGTCTGTGTTGGGTCCTGGGTGAGGCTCCCCATGGGGTTGTGTGTGGGATCCTGGTGAGGCTCCCCATGGGGTTCTGTGTGTGGGATCCCTGGGCAGTAAAGGGGGATTGGATGGGGGTCCCCATGGGGGTTTGTGGGGATCCCTGGGCAGGACATGATGTCTGAGTGGGGTCCCCATAAGGAGCTATGTGGGGTCCCTGGGCAGGACATGGGGGCTGGTGGGGATTCCCACGTGATCTGTGTGTGAGGTCCTGGTGAAACCCGGGGTACCTGCGTGAGGGTCCCTTGGCGGTTTTCCCATCCTTGGGCAAAGATGTGCCTGGGTGTGGGGGTCCCCATGGATCTGTGTTGTGGGGTCCTGGGTGAGGGTCCCCATGGGTCTGTGTGTGGGGTACATGATGGGGGACAGGGGCCGGTTGGTGTCCCACAGTTAGTCTGCCTGGGGGTCACATGGGGTGTGTTGGGGTCTGGGTGAGGTCCCCATGGGGTCTGTGTGTGGGTTCCCTGGGTGACGGTCCCCATGTGGTCTCTATGTGGGGTCCCTGGGTGAGGCTCCCCATGGGGTGTGTGTGGGGTCCCTGGGTGAGGATCCCCATGGGGTCTCTGTGTGGGGTCCCTGGGTGAGGATCCCCATGGGGTGTGTGTGGGGTCCTGGGTGAGGATCCCAGGGGTCTCTGTGTGGGGTCCTGGGTGAGGATCCCCATAGGGTGTGTGTGAGGTCCTGGGTGAGGCCCCATGGGGGGGTGTGGGGTCCCTGGGTGAGGCTCCCCATGGGTCGTGGTGGGGTTCCCTGGGTGAGGGTCCCCATGGGGTGGTGTGGGGTCCCTGGGTATAACACAGTGCCTGTGAGTGGGGGCCGCACTGAGGGCCCGTGTGGGTTCCCCGTGGTGCCTCTCCGGGGCTCCCCCCGAGTGTCCCCCACACCAGGACCGCGGGGGGGGCAGTCGGACCTGTTCCAGACGACCTGTACCCAGGACCACGGCGGGCCCGGAGGCGGCCATGGAGGCGGAGGAGTGGGTGGCGGGGCGCACGGCGGGGCCGGTGCTGGTGTCCCTGCGCCAGGCCTACGTGCCCCCCCAAGCAGCGGGACCTCAAGGTGAGCCGGCGGGCGCTGCTGCACGACGGCCACGCCACCGCCAGCGCGGGCCGCCACCACGCCGCCCCCCCGCGCCCACGCCCCCGCGCCCGCCCGGCTCAGCGCGCCCCGGCACTGGGAACGCCGGGATCGCGGGACGCTGGGAACCGGCACCGCCACGTG
This sequence comes from Chiroxiphia lanceolata, assembly GCF_009829145.1. Classification (NCBI taxonomy): domain Eukaryota; kingdom Metazoa; phylum Chordata; class Aves; order Passeriformes; family Pipridae; genus Chiroxiphia; species Chiroxiphia lanceolata. Next base: position 353,742 of record NC_045642.1, read on the forward strand.
AGGAGGAGAGGGCGAGGTCGGGGGTGGGGTCTACATGGGTGGTTTGTGGGATGGGCAGGGGGGTGGGGAGGTGGTGGTAGGGGGCAGTGGGGTGGGCGTGGTTTCTGTCGGTGGGACTGTGGAGTGGGGGGGTTCTGTGGGTGTGACGTTGGAATGGGTGGGGTCGTTGTGGGTGGTGGCTATGGAGTGGGTGTGGTCTGTGGGGTGGGTGTCATGGAGTGGGTGTGGTCTCTGTGGTGTGGCTCTGGGGGGTGTGGTCTCTGGGTGGAGCTGTGACGTGGGTGGAGATCTCCAGAGTGGGTTGTGGCAGCAGCTGGGGGGCAGGTGGGCGGGGCCTTGCTGGTGGGTGTGGCCGTTTGGCACAGTGGCGTGGTCACAGTGGGTGTGTCTAAATTCGGGGGGGCGGGGGTATACAATAGGGGTCGTGTGGGGGATTGGTGGGGTGTGGTTTGGATGTGACCAGGGCAGAGCATAGGCACAGCCAGGTGGCCCAATGGGCTGGGCTGGTGTGGTGGGCGTGGCGGTGGGTGGAGCTCTGTTGGGCGTGTCCCGTGAGGTGGCTCAGGGGGTGGGGGTTGCCCTCAGGGGGGCGGCTGGAGGAGGTGTTGCAGGCGAGGTGGCGGCGCTGCGGGCGCTGGTGGCCGAGCAGGGCCAGCGCATCGACGCCTGGAGGAGCAGCTCAGCCGCCTCGAGAACGGCCAACGTTAGGGACCCCCTCAGGGACCACACGCCCCAGGGACCACGCCTGTGCCCAAGGGACCCTACCCCGACCCTCACCCCTGGGTGCCCCCCACCCCCTCTGGGTCTTTCTCCCCTTGGGGGGCTCCCCCCCCCCCACAACTGCCTTACTGGGTGCTGCCCCCCTCCCCAAATCATGGACCATTCCCACCCCCGTGTCCTCGGGCTGGGGGTTGCTCCTGGGATCAAACATTGCCCCCTGCACCCCCCAGTCCCTGCGTGGGGTGTCCTGCCCTCTTCCTACGGGGCAGGCATGATCTGACCCTATCAATGTGAAATATTGTCCCCCCTATATTTGGGGGCTTTCCCCCCCGCCTCTCCCTTCTTCCTCCGTACCGTGTTCCCTCCCCATTCCAGTGCAGGGTCAAAAAACTAATTTTCATCCAAATAAAGGATTATAAGAAAGTTCCGGGGCTGTGGGGGAGGCAGGGAGGCTGGGGGTTTGGGGGGATGGCTGTGGGGGGTTTGGGGGGATGGCTGTGGGGGGTTTGGGGGAATGGCTGTGGGGGTTTGGGGGATGGCTGTGGTGGTTTGGGGGGATGGCTGTGGGGGTTTGGGGGGATGGCTGGGGGGGTTTGGGGGATGACGGTGGGGTTTGGGAGGGTGGCTGCTGGGAGCTTGGGGGGATGGCTGTGGGGTTTGGGGGGATGGCTGTGGGGGTTTGGGGGATGGCTGTGGGGGTTTGGGGGGAGGCTGTGGGTTAGGGGGGATGGCTGCTGGGGGTTGGGGGGATGGCTGTGGGGGTTTGGGGGGATGGCTGTGGGGTTTGGGGAAATGGCTGCTGGGAGCTTGGGGGGATGGCTGTGGGAGTTTGGGGGATGGCTGTGGGGGTTTGGGGGGATGGCTGTGGGGGTTTGGGGGGATGGGCTGGGTTGGGGGAATGGCGCTGGGGCTTGGGGGGATGGCTGTGGGAGTTTGGGGGAATGGCTGCTGGGGTTTTGGGGGAATGGCTTTGGGGGGCTGTTTTTGGGGGGGGGGGTGGCAGGGAGCTCCGAAAGCTGCAGGTGCCCCCCGTGGGAGGTGACCCGGCGGGGCGCAGGAAGGCGCGGCGGTCACGGGTGGGGGCTCAGCGCCTCGGCAGGAAGTGGGGGGCATTCGGGTAGGAGGGGGTTGGGGGGGTGCAGCACCTCCCCTCCCCCCGCTCCGAAACATCCGCTGTGCGGGGGCAGGAAGTTGGGGGGGCTCCCCCCCCCTCATCTCGGCATCGCGCCCGCGGCGTCGGGACCCGCTCCGGCAGCACCCGCTGATGGTGAGCACCCCAAAAACGGGCCGGGAGGGACGTGGGGGGGGGCTGGGGACACGCGGGAGAGTTCGGGGGGATCCCCAAATTGAGACTGAGCTGAGGGAAGGGTGGGTTCCTCTCCAGCTCAGTTTCCCCCGTGAAACGTGGAGGTAGGGGGGGGTGGCCGAGTTTCATTCAAATTTGGGTACCTCCAATTTTGGGGGGGGGGCAGCAAGGGGGGTCCCTAGGCAGATCCCCCAGCAGTCATCCCTCCCAAACCCACAGCCATCCCCCCAAACCCCCAGCCTCCCCAGCCCCCACGGCCCCCGGAACTTTTCGTATAAATCCTTTATTTGGAGTGAAAATATAGTTTTGGGGGGTGCGGGGCTTGGTGGTGATAGAGCTGGGAGGGCAGGTTTTGGGGGTGGGGAGAGGTTTGGGGGGGCTCAGGAGCAGGATGGGGTGGGGGGAACACAGTGGGGTTGAGGGAGGTTTGGTGGTTTCAGGGAGATGGTGAGGTTGGGGAGCGTGGGTGGATTGGGAGTGTGGGGGGTTGGGGGACCAGGTTTGGGGGGATAAGGGCAATGGGGGCGTTGGGATAGTGGTGGAGAAGGGGAGCATGGAGGGTCGGGGGGCAGGTTTGGGGGGTTCAGGGTAGTATGGGGGTTGGGGTACAGGTGGGGGGATAAGGGGAGCATGGAGGGGTTGGGGGGAGGTTTGGGGGGTTCAGGGGAGCACAGCGGGGTTGGAGGTGTGTGTTGGGGGGGTCAGGGTACTGTGGTGAGTTTGGGGGGGCAGGTGGGGAGGTAAGTGAGCATGGGGTAGTTGAGGGGCAGGATGGGTGTGTCAGGGGAGATCAGTGGGGCTGGGGAGCAGGTTGGGTGTGTCAGGGGAGCAGAGTGGGGTTCAGAGGCAGGTTGGGGGGTTCAGGGGAGCACGGTGGGGTTGGGGAGCAGGTTGGGTGTGTCAGGGGAGCAGAGTGGGGTTGGGGGGCAGGTTGGAGGGTTCAGGGGAGCACTGTGGGGTTGGGGGGCAGGTTGGGGGGTTCAGGGGAGCACGGTGGTGTTGGCTCAGGTTGTCAGGGTGGAGTTGGGTGTTGGGGTCTCCGGTGAAGGCTGTGAATGCCGGGTTTGGGGGGACCTTAGAGCTTTGGGGGGGAGGTTCTATGGGGCTGCAGCACTATGGGAAGGGGTGAGGGGTGCAGGGGAGAAGCTGTGCAGCCACGTGGGGCGGCAGGACCTGACTCCTCTGCCCCAGCCTGCAGGTGCCCAGCACCGCCGCCCACGGCTTCCCGTCCCCGCTGCAGGGGTCACCTCCCCTCCCCGTCCCTGTCCCTGCCCCGCGGCCTTTGCCCCAGGCCCTTCCCAGCCGGGAAGGCCTGGGCCCCGTGCAGGCAGAGGGAGGTGACCCCTGCCCTTGCCCTCAGGCTGGCCCGCGGTGGCACCGCTGTGCTGGCGCTGGCGGGGCCGGTGGCCGCCGGGGACCGCGGGGACCGCAGTGACCGGGCGGTGGGGCCCTGGTGGGGGTCTGCTGTGCATGGCGCTGTGCCTGGCGCTGGCTGGCACCACCTGCCCCTCTTCGGCCGGCCAGTACCACCCTTGGCGCTGGGCCGGGGCCCTGGCGCGGCTGCGGGGACGGTGGCAGCGGCTGCGGGCGCTGGGGGACCCCGCCGAGGCACCCGGGGACGCCGACACGGAGGTGGCCGGGAGGGAGGAGGACGAGGAGCTGATGCCGTGGAGCCTGGAGAGGAGGCCGGAGCGGGAGGAGGAGGAGGAGGAGGAGGAAGAGCGGGAGGCGGCGAATGAAGAGGAGGATGAGCAGGAGGCCGAGGCATCCCTGGCCTTGGAGGGAGGGGAGAGCCCCCCGAGCGGGGGGCAGGGGGCGGGGGGCAGCGCCGAGGCCTTGCTCAGTGACCTGCGCCCCTTCTCGGGGACGGCGGCCTGGGAGGACGCGCGGCCAAATGTCACCGCCTTGTGACGTCACCGCCTTGTGACGTCACCCCGTGACGTCACCCCATGATGTCACCCCGTGTCGCCACTGCCGTGAGATGTCACCGCCCTGTGATGCCACTGCCCTGTGATGTTGCCACCCTGCCGAGTCAGCACCGCCCCGTGACGTCGCCATCCCGTGATGACACCACCGCCCTGGGATGTCACCACCGCCCCGTGACGTCACCACCCTGCGACATCACATCCTTGTCCTGCGATGTCAGCACCCTCTGACGTCACCTTGTCACCCCTCACATGTGATGTCACCGCCCTGCTCCGATGTCACTGCCCTGTGATGTCACGTCGTTCTGACACCCCTGTCCTGCGATGTCACCCCCCCCCCCGGGATGTCACCTCCTCGCGATGTCACCGCCCTCCCAGCAGAGGGACCCCTCCTCTGCCCCCAGCAGAGCCTTCTGATTGGCTGCACAGGCCTGGACACCAGCCAATAAAGAGCAGCTCTGCCCAGTTTTGGCTGCCCTGGGTAAGCCTGGGAAATGGGTGTGGCACAAAAGGGGTGTGGCACCACACAGGGGGTGGAGCCTGGGTCCCACCCTGGCAGGGCAACCTCCCCACTCCCCCCCCCACTCCCCCCCGCCATGGGCCCCCCCAGGCCCCCCATGGGCAGCACAAGGGACCACCACGGCAGCCTCGGCAAGTCCTTTAATTGGCACAGGTCCAGCAGCGGGGCCACACCCCAAAAGGCCACGCCCCAAGGGCCACACCCCTGGGCGGGCCCCATGTGCCCCCCAGCCCGGCAGGCAGGGGGCTGTGCTGGATGGGGGGGGGTGAACCCCCCGGAGCAACAGCAGCACCGTGGGGTCCCCCCCACCCCGTGGGGGGCACCGGGCCCCCCCCTCGCCCCACCCCACCCCCCCACCCCTACCTGGGCACCCGGCCCCGGCCCCCCTTCTGCTTCTTGGCCCCCCCGGAGGGCTTGATGGGCAGGGGGGCCGTGCCCTCGGGCGGGGGGGGCTGAGGGGGTCCCAGCTCCATGGGGTCCCCCGAAGCCACCGGCTTGAACGCCTCGAACGGGGAGAACTTCACAGGGCTGGGGGGGGACACGGTGGGTGGTGATAGGGGCACCCACGGGGGGCACAGCCAGTGCCCCTCCCCAGCCCTGAGGGCACCAAGCCCCCCTCATACCCCATGAACCTTGCCACTGGACCCCTACCCACTCTCTTTCCCCCTTGGTGCCCACACTGATGCCCCCACCCCAAAACACCCCAAAGCCCCCCACCACCACCTCCCCAGTCCCCCCTCGTGCCCCCAGGATGGGGCAGGAACCTGATGGGGATGCTGAGCCCCCACAGCCTCTATGCACCCTCCCACTGCAGCCCCAGCACTGCCTCCTGTCCAACCCTGGGTGCCCACCCTGATGCCCCCATCCCCAGCCTCCTCAGCCCCCCCATTCTCCCCCCGAGCCCTCCCTACCCCCCCAGTACCTGACAGGGGTGCGGGGGCTGCTGTTGAGGCGTCGGGGCGAGCGCACCTTGGGCTGGAAGGAGAACCCCTCCTTGATGCTCTCCAGCACCGAAGGGGCCACGTAGGTGAAGCCCTGCGGGTTTTAGGGGTATCAGCGGGGGGTCTGGGGGTGCTGGGGGTGGCTCCCCCCAGGCTGTGCCCCCCCTTACCAGGAAGGCCTGGTTGGCACTTTCACTGATGGCAGCGTCGTCGGGGCTGTCGACGGGGGTCTGGCGGGTGAAGCGGGTGTCGAACTGGCTCACGTCCTCCTCTGACTGCTGTGGGGACACGGTGGGTGCTCCCATGGGACCCCCCCAAAACGCCCCCTGCCCCCCTCTGCCCGCCCTCCGTACCAGGCAGGGTTTGAAGGGGGGGTCCAGCCTGCGCGCCAGCAGGTCCTCCCAGTTGATGTGGCGGAAGAAGGGTTGTTTCTGTGGGACTGGGGGGTGTCAGGCAGGACTGGGGGGGGGTCACACCCGACCCCCACCCACCCCCTGCCCACCCCTGTACCTGCACGTCGGCCGCGTCCCCCGGGCCACCCCCCACCCGCTGGCTGGGGTTTCTCTTGAGGAACTGGAAGAGAAATAGGGATGGAAGAGAAACAGGGCTGGAGAGGGGAATGGGGGAGGTGTTTTGGTAGAATCTGCTCAAATAAAGGGTGGGAGGAGGCGAGGGTCGTTTGGGGGGGCACCTTCTTGAGGAGGTCGCGGGCGTCGGGGGTCAGGTAGGGCGGCAGCACCAGTTTGCCCTTGAGGATCTTGTCGATGGTCTTCTTGCGGTTCTCGGCGGTGAACGGGGGCTGAGAGAGGCACCACGTGGTGAGGGAAAGCCAGGGGGGTGAGGAAGGCTCGGGGTCACCCGGGTGGGGACCCCCCACCCACCCCCAGGACCCCCCAAGCCACCTCTGGGACCCCTCACCCAATGACCCCCAGGCAGGAAGGAGCAGGAGTGGGACCTGCTGATCCCATGAGTATCAGGGGGCCCTGGCTCCTCCTGGCAGGGAGCCCTCTCCAGGACCCCCACCCACCTTCAGGACCCCCCCCTCCACCTGTCAGACCCCCCCCAGCCCCTGGGGAGGAAGGAGCAGGAGCGGGACTTGCCGATCCGGTGAGCATGTCGTACATCAGGGCTCCCAGGCTCCACCAGTCCACTGCCCGGTTGTGCCCGCTCCTCACCAGGATCTCAGGGGCCCTGGCAAGAACAGGGGGGGTCCCTGAGCGCGTGGGAGGCCACGGCAGACCCCCCCCCGCGCCCCCCAAGTGCTGCATCCCCCTCACATGTACTCGATGGTGCCACAGAAGGTGTGGGTGACGGCTCCGTCGTGGATCGACTCCTTGCACAGCCCGAAATCCGTGAGCTTGATGTGTCCTGAGGGAGATGGGGGGTGGTCAGCACCATCCCTGGAGAGCCCCCAAGCCCCCTAGGCCCCCCCCAGCCCACCTTGGCTGTTGAGCATGATGTTCTCTGGCTTGAGATCCCGGTAGATGATCCCGTGGGAGTGCAGGTGACCCAGAGCCAGCGTGATCTCGCTCAGGTAGAAACTGGGGCGGGATGGGGGGGCTGAGAGTGGTGTTGGGGTGCCCACTCCCCTCTCCATGCCCACCACTACCACCCCCCTGCCCCTACCAGGCCGTGTCCTCCAGGAAGATTCCCTCCCGCTCCAGCTGCATGAAGAGCTCTCCACCTGCAAAGAGAGCCCGAGCTGGACCCCCTGAGCCATCCCTGGAAACCTTTTAGCCATCCCTGGAAACCTTTTAGCCATCCTTGGGACTCCCTGAGCCATCCCTGGAAACCTTTTAGCCATCCCTGGAAACCTTTTAGCCATCCCTGGGACCCCCTGAGCCATCCCTGGAAACCTTTTAGCCATCCCTGGGACCCCCCAGCCATCCCTGGGACCCCCTGAGCCATCCCTGGAAATCTTTTAGCCATCCTTGGGACACCCCAGCCATCTCTGGGACCCCCTGAGCCATCCCTGGAACCCCCTGAGCCATCCCTGGAAACCTTTTAGCCATCCCTGGGACCCCCCGAGCCATCCCTGGAAACCTTTTAGCCATCGCTGTGCCCCCCTGAGCCATCCCTGGAAAACCTTTAGCCATCCCTGGAAACCTTTTAGCCATCCCTGGGACCCCCTGAGCCATCCCTGGAAACCCTTTAGCCATCCCTGGGACCCCCCGAGGAATACCCGGGACCTTCAGGGCCATCCTTGAGATCCTCTGAACAATCCCCGGGACCCCCTGAGCCACCCCTTGGACCCCTTTAGCCACCTCTGGGATCCCGTGAGCCATCCTGGGGAGCCCCTGAGTAATACCTGGACCCCCCCAAGCAATCCCCTGGGACCTCTCAGACCACCTCTGGACCCCGCTGAGTCACCCCTGGAACGCCGAGAGCCATCCCTGGATCCCCTGAGCCACCCCTGGGACTGTCTGAGCCACCCCTGTGACCCCGGGAACCATCCCTGAGACCCCCCTAAGCCATGCCCGGGCTCCCCGAGCCCCCCAGGCCCCCGGCCCCCCTTCCCTCACCGCTGAGGCACTCCAGGATGAGGTAGAGCTTGCCGCCCGTCTGGAAGGCGTAGATGAGGTCGACGATGAAGGGGTGCTTGACGGCCTCCAGGATGTTCCTCTCTGCCCGGGTGTGCGCCGTGTCCTTGGCGTTGCAGGCGATCTTGGCCTGGGGAGGGGGTGGGTGAGGAGTTTGGGGGGTCCCCGGGGGGGGTTCGGGGGGGGTGGGGGGGCAGGGGTAGCACTACCTTCTTCAGGACCTTCATGGCAAAGATCTTCCCCGTGTTGGTGCCCTGGACTTTGCGGACCTGGAACACCTGGAAGGGCGGGAAGGGAAGGTTGGGGACGCTGTGGAGCAGCACTGGAGCCCCTGCCAGGACCCCCCCGGCCCGCTGTGCCCCCACCTTGCCGTAGCCACCCTTGCCCAGGACTCGGAGCAGCTCGAAGCAGTGGGGGCCGATGTGCTCGGGGCCGTTGTTGACGCTGCTCTCAGAGATCTCGATCTCTTCATAGTGTCCCACCGGCCTGGGGGGAGAGGGGGTGAGCAGGGACGGACCCCCTGCCTGTCCCCTGCCTGCCCCTCCCCTCCCCTGCCTGCCCCCCACTTACTCCAGGCCGTTCCCCCGGGGCTCCAGCTCCATCTCCTGCGGGAGGGGACCCACGGTCAGCGGAGGGCAGGGGGGGCACGGTGGGCAGGGGGGCAGGGGCAGGGAGGGGACACGCGGTGGGATGGCAGGGAGGCAGCAGACCCATGGCAGGCAGGGGACTCATGACAGGCAGGGGACTCAGGGCGGGATGGCAGGCAGGATAAGAACCCACAGCAGGCAGGGGACCCACGGCAGCAGGGAGGGGACACATGGCAGGGAGGGGACCCAGGACAGCAGGGAGGGGACACATGGCAGGGAGCGGGACACATGGCAGGGAGGGGACCCACAACAGCAGGGAGGGGACCCACAACAGCAGGGAGGGGACCCACAACAGCAGGGAGGGGCCACATGTCAGGCTGAGGACCCAGGACAGGAAGGGGACCCATGGCAGGCGCGACACGGGCAGGATACGGGCAGGACACGGGCAGCGCGGGGCGAGGCAGCGCCGAGCCGGCCCTGCCGGATGTTTTGGGGCCGAGGCCGGGCCCTGCCCGGCGGGAGCCGCCCGCTGCCCGGCCGGGACCCGCGGCTGCCCCCGGTGCCGCACGGACAGCGCGGCGACAGCCCCCGCCCCGCCGCCGGCGGGACCCCCGTCCCTGTCGCTGTCGCCGCCGCCGTCCCGCAGCCCCCCGCCCGCCCCGCCGGGCTCCGAGCGTGCCCCGCGTGTCCCGGCGCTCGCGCTCCCGCTGTCCCCGCCGCGTCCCCGCTCCGCGACCCGTCCCCATCCCGGTGCCCCGCGTCCCCGCCGCGCCGCCCCCCGCCCCCGCCGGCGCTGGGGGGTCCCGATCCCGGGGTGTTCCCCCCCCCGCGTCCCCCCCGCCCGCGCTCCGGGGTGGGCTCACGGCGCCCAGCTCGGGCTCGTCCCCGTCGCTGCCCTCCTCGGTCTCCAGGTCGATGTCGAACACCCCCGCCATGACGGCGCCGCGCGGGGACCCCCGGGGACCCGCCCCGCGGACCCGCCCCACGGACCCACCCCCACGGACCCGCCCCACGGACCCGCCCCACGGACCCGCCCCCACGGACACGCCCCCACGGACACGCCCCGCCGCGTCACCGGGTAAGGGGGGACACGGGGTCCCCGAGGGTGGCGCAGGGACAAGGACAAGGACAGAGCCGCTCACAGCCTTTACTGGGGGTCGCCGCGGCCCGGCCCCGCCCGCGCTGCGCCGCCGTGACGTCAGCGGGGCCGCCGTGACGTCAGAGGAGAGGGTTAGGATGCCCCCCCCCTCTCCGCCACGAGTGGGCCTGGGGGGCACTGGTGGTGTTGTAGGGTCGTGGGGGCTGTGAGGGCTGGGTGTTATTGTAGGGTCTCTCGAGTTATTGCAGGGTCTCAAGCACTACAGGCACTGGGTGTTATTGTAGGGTCTCCGGTGTTATTGTAGGGTTGTGGGGCCATGGGGGCTGAGTGTTATTGTAGGGTCGCTCGAGTTACTGCAGGGTCTCAAGCACTACAGGGGCTGGGTGTTATTGTAGGGTCTCTGGTGTTATTGTAGGGTTGTAGGGGTTGGTGTTACTGTAGGGGTGTGTGTTGCTGTAGGGTCAGTGGTGTTTTTGTAGGGTTGTGGGGATGGGTGTTATTGTAGGGCTACTGGGGTTATTGTAGGGTCTGGTGTTATTTGTAGGGTGTTATTATAGGGTTGTGGGGCAGTGGTGTTTTTGTAGGTTTGGGGCACTAGAGGGGCTGGGTGTTATTGTAAGGTCTCTGATGTTATTGTAGGGTCATGGGGATTGTGGGTTTTGGCATTACTGCAGGGTCTCTGGTGTTATTGTAGGGTCAGGGTTGCTACAGAGGTGGGTGTTATTGTAGGGTCATTAGTGTTATTCTAGGGTCTCAGGCACTACAGGGGCTGTGTTGGTGTTATTGTGTGGTCGCTGGTGTTATTGTAGGGTCTCCCCAGTGACAGCCCTATATATCACAGGGGCTCCCCACACTGGTCTCTTCCCAGAGGACCTTCTCAGCTGCTCCAGGGAATCTGTGGGTGCCCCTTTGTTACTGTAGGGTCTCCCCACACTGGTCTGTTATTGTGGTTTTGTCACATGCTGGTTTGTTATTGTAGGGTCTCCCCACCTCAGTCTATTACTGTGGGGCCTCCCCTCACTTGTCTGTTATTGTAGGGTCTCCCCATTCTGCTTTATTATTATGGGGTCTCCCCATGACGGTTCGTAATTAGGGAGTCTCCCCATGATGGTTCGTTATTGTGGGGTCTCCCCTCCCAGGTGTGTTGTTGTGGGGTCTCCCCTCCCAGGTGTGTTGTTGTGGGGTCTCCCCTCCCAGATGTGTTGTTGTGGGGTCTCCCCTCCCAGGTGTGTTGTTGGGGGGGTCTCCCCTTCGAGGTGTGTTGTTGTGGGGTCTCCTTACCTCAGTCTGTTATTGCAGAGTCTCCCCACGCTGGTATGTTATTGTAGGGTGTCTCCCCATGCCAGCAGGTGCCAACGCACCTCAGGCTGCCCCTGCTGCTCAAGTGGGGTGGCTCAGGGGCCTCTGGGCGTCCCTTGGCTGCCCCCCTGCCACAGGATGGCACAGGGCCACTTGGTGTCCCTCTGAGTGTCCCTGGCATGGGGGGGGCACGGGACCCCCAGCTGCGAGGACAGGGGGGGACAGGGAAGGAAGGGGGATGTTGGGGAGCAGGGAATGGGGATGCCAGGGCAGGGGGATGGGGCATCAGGGGAGTGGGGGAATGCCAGGGCATGGGGTGCCAGGACATGGTGGGGATGTCAGGGAACGGTGGAACAGGACATGGGGTGTCTGGGTTGGGAGAGGGGGGTTTTAGGGGAAGGGGTAGCGGTGTAATGCAGGGATTACAGGGAAGGGGGTGCCACAGTATTGGGGGGTGGTGGTGCCAGGATGGAAGGGGATGCTAGGGAATGTGGTGCCAGGACATGGGGGATGGCAGGGGATGGGATAACAGAGCAATGGGGGGATGGCAGGAAATGGGGTGCCAGGGGAGTGGGTGGGTGTCAGGGAATGGGATACCCGGGCAGGTGATTGGGATCCGGGGCAGAAGAAGGGTGCCAGGGGTTGGGGTACCAGGTTAATGGGGGGATCCCGGTGGGTGGGGTGTCAGGATGCCAGGGGACGGGCCGCCAGGGAAGTGGGTGGATGCCAGGGCGTGGGACAGCAGGGCAGGTGATTGGGATCCAGGGCAGCGGGGGGGTGCCAGGGGGCGGTGGGGCGGAGTGCCGGGGGGATGCCGGGGAGCGAGGCGGCGGGAGGGGGTGCCGGGGGGGGGTGGGCTTTCCCCACGCCCTCGCCCCGCCTTCCCCCCGCCGTCCCCGCTGCCTGCCCGGCGCTATTTGAAGTGGGACAAGAAATGCTCCACGGGGTATCTCGGGGAGTCGATGCCCAGCGCCTGGCACAGCCCCAGCAGGCGCACGCAAGCCTCCGCCCGCGTGGCCCCGTCGCACGCCACGCTCAGCAGCGGCTCCTCGTACTCGCCGTCCCCCGCCACCTCCTCGAAGAGCCGGTTGAGGCGGACGAGCCCCCGGCCCTGCAGCTCCCGCAGCGCCTCCATCCCGCCGCCGCCCGCCAGCGCCGCGCCGTGCTCCGAGCCCAGGCACATCACCCCGGCCAGGTGGGCGCGGGGCGCGGGGCGGGCGGGCAGCACCGGCGGCACCCCCAGCGCCACCAGCACCGCCGCCAGCAGCAGGTCGGGGCCGTAGACCTCCCGGATCCAGTCGCGCAGGTAGAAGCCCCCCATGCGGGGGTTGATCTCGAGCAGCCGCGGGCCCCCCGGCCCCAGCTTGAGCTCCACGTTGAAGACGCCGTCGCGCAGCCCGCACGCCCGGCAGCACTGCAGGGCCGCCCGCACCAGCTGCGCCTGCCGGTCGGCGGGCAGGCAGGAGGGCAGGCAGGCCGCCGTCTCCAGGAAGGTGGGGACGCGCGTGGGGCCGTTGTCCGACACCCAGGCGCCCACGAGCCGCCCGTCGAAGACCACCAGGTCCACGTCGTGCTCGGTGCCCGGCACGTACTCCATGAGCAGCATGGCGTTGCCCCAGCCCAGCCCGATGCCCGGGTGGTCGGCGTCGTCCCGCAGGTCCCGCCACAGCCTCGCCGCGTGCGCGTGGCACTGCCCGGCGTCCTCCACCAGCCGCACCCCGACGCCTCCGGCCCCGAACTCCAGCTTGGCCACGGCCGGGAAGGGCACGGCGCCCGCCGCCCGCTCCACGTCGCCGTGGCTCTGCAGCCGGCGGCAGGGCACGGCGAAGGCGGCGGGCGGCGGGCGGCCGCGGCGGCAGCGCTGCAGGTGCTGGTGGGTCCGGCTCTTCTGCTTGGCCACGCGGACGGCGGCGGGCGAGCAGCCGCGCAGCCCCAGGCCCTGGCACACCAGCGCCGCCAGCACCACGCAGTCGTCCCAGTAGGAGAGGCAGGCGTGGGGCCGCAGCCCCCGGGAGCGCACCAGCTCCAGCACCCGCTCCGCGTGCTCCTCGTCCCGCCGGTGCTCCCGGCTGTCGTAGGGCAGGAAGGTCTGGACCAGCCCCGCCGCGAAGTGCTCCGGGTCCGACTCCACCAGGTGGATCTGCGTGGCCGAGAGAGGTGTCGCCGGGACGCCCACCGCCACCGGCCAGGACGCGGCACCCGGCATGCGCTCCGAGAGCTCCGGAGGGCAGCGCCCCAAACCCTCCTCACCCTCAGCCCGTACTCTCGAGCCGCCTCCCACACGAAGCTCTTGCTGACGCCGCCGGCCCCGATGAGCAGGATGTCCTTGCCCTCCACCAGGTGACACTGCGCCCGGTGCAGCATGGCCTCGGCCAGCAGCCGGGGCAGGTCCCCGGCGGGCTCCCCCACGGCGCGCCCCATGGCCTCGGCCAGCACGCAGGTCTCCAGGCACCGCTGGCTGTTGGTGGCCAGGGCCACCAGCTCCAGGGCGTCATCCACGCACGCCAGCAAGAAGTCCACACCTGGGGACGGTGACAGTGACGGTGACGCCGCGCTCGGCGCCGCGGGGGTGACATCGGGGACCGGCGCCGCCCCTCGCCACGCTCACCCAGGATGTCGGTGCGGGTGCGGGAGCCGCCGCGCTGCTGCGGGCTCAGCTCGGCCTCGGCGGCCAGGAGGGCGGCCATGGCGGCCTCGGTGGCCTCCCGGAGCCGCGTGGCCAGCGCCTGGCGCTGGCTGGGGGCCACCACCCCCCACTGCTGCAGGCTGGAGTCCAGGCCCTGGGGCAGCGCCGCCCCGTGACGCACCGGGCTCTCCGCGCGTCCCACGGCACAGGCCACCTGCGGGGACACCGGCGCGGCCGTGGGGACACCGGCTGCCACCCCATCGCCCGGGGACGTGGGCTGCTGCAGCGGCACGGGGACATGGACGGCCACACAAGGTAGTGGGGCTACCTTGCCACCAGGTATGGGGGTGTTGGCTGCCACCTCATAGCCTGGGGACCCAGCTGCCACCAGGGAATGGGGATGGGGGGGTGATACATGGACCCAAGGACTGGGATATGGATGGACACCATGGCCAGGGGACATGGGGATGTGGGATGTTAATAGCTTGGGAGCACCGGCTGCCACCATAGCTTGGGGACATGGGGGGCCACGAGGACACAGATGGCCACCATGGCCTGGGAACACACAGGGCCACAAGGGCAAGGGGACCTGGACTACTGTGCCACAGCCTGGGGAACATGGGCTGCCACCAGGACGTGGAGACACACATGGCCACCAGGGCTTGGGGGCACAGATAGCTTGGGGACATGCGGGGCCACCAGGGCTTGGGGACATGGATAGCTTAGGGACATGCAGGGCCACCAGGGCTTGGGGACCCACCGTACCTGGCAGAGCTGGGGCCGGTCCCCCCAGGACCTGCAGAGCAGGGTGCAGATGCGCAGGGCCATGGGCAGCCTCGGGGCTGGGCTGCCTGGGGGGCGAGCGACAGGGCAGGCACTGTCCCTGCCCAACCCCCCCCTCCTCCGGGGGCTTTGGGCACCCCCCCCCCGTGGCACCACGGTGGCTCTGGCCAACCCCAGCCCCAGGGGAGTGGGGGGTACAGCACAGTCATTGTCACCCCCAGCCCCAGGGGACTGTCAGGAGGCAAAGGGGGTCACCTTCCCTCCCACCCCAGGAGACCGTGGGAGTCCAGGGTGCCCTTCCCTCCCACCCCAGGTGACCGTGGGGGTCCAGGGTGACTTCCCCCCCAACCAAGGACCATGGGGGTCCAGGGCAACCGCCCTCATGCCCACCCCCAGGATCCCTGGAGTTTGGGTGTCCCGATGACCCTCCATCCACCCCTCACCCACCCACCCACCCCAGGGGACAGACACATGGCTGGCACAGCCAGGGGGACCTGGGGGGACCCTTCCCCCCCTCCCCCAGGGTGGTGGGCGCCCAAGGGCGGGGGCCTTACGTGGGGGGGGCACGGGCAGGCGGGCGGTGGGCACCATGGCCTCCAACAGGACGCTGTCCTCCTCCGTCAGCCCCCGGAGCCGGGCACACACCGCCCGCGCCACCGCCGCCCCCTCCGCCTTCCGGTGGGTGCTGTGGGTGCCCGTCCCCCGCCACCGCCACCCCGCCGGCCGCACCATCACCTGTGGGCACCTCTGTGTCACCCCGTGGGCACCCACTGCCACCCTGTGCCACCCCACCACCTGTGAGCACCCCCATATCACCCTGTGCCACCCTACCACCTGTGAGCACCCCCGTGTCACCCTGTGCCACCCCATCACCTGTGAGCACCCCCATGCCACCCAGTGCCACCTGGTGCCTCACCAACAGCCACCCCATCACCTCTGAGCACCCCCATGTCACCCTGTGCCACCCCACCACCTGTGGGTACCCCTGTGTCACCCTGTGCCACCCCACCACCTGTGAGCACCCCCATATCACCCTGTGCCACCCTACCACCTGTGAGCACCCCCGTGTCACCCTGTGCCACCCCACCACCTGTGGGTGCCCCTGTGTCACCCTGTGCCACCCCACCACCTGTGAGCACCCCCGTGTCACCCTGTGCCACCCCACCACCTGTGAGCACCCCCGTGTCACCCTGTGCCACCCCATCACCTCTGAGCACCCCCATGTCACCCTGTGTCACCCCACCACCTGTGAGCACCCCCATGTCACCCTGTGCCACCCCACCACCTGTGAGCACCCCCATGCCACCCAGTGCCACCCGGTGCCACACCAACAGCCACCCCACCACCTGTGTGTACCCCCACATCGCTCCACGCCATGGTCAGCACCTGCATGTGCCAGTGTGCCACCCAGGGCCATCCCAACAGCCACCCCACCACCCCGGTACAGTTGTCACCCTCTGTCACCAGTGACACCCTACTGGTGTGTGACCCACAAGTGCCCCCACCGTGCCCCTGTGCCCTGCTGTGCCCATACCCCTTACCCCGACCCCCCTGCCCCCCTGTGCCCACCTGGCTGTAGGGCTCCATGGCGGTGCCCCCCAGGAAGGCGCCCACCTCCTCCTGCACCAGGCTGTCCTGGCCCTGGGGGTCCTGCAGCCGCACCAGCCTCACCCCGGGCACCTCCAGCTCGGTGGGCAGGTCCCCCCGAGCCGCCAGGACGAAGGCCAGCGTGGGGGGCACGGGCAGCTTGGCACGAGCCGCCAGCACCCAGCGGGTGACCAGCAGGTCCTCGAGGCGTCGGGCGAGCGGGGCCGAGCCCCCCGTGGGGCAGTCGAGGTCACGGGCCAGCTCGGCCGCCCAGCCGCCCTCGGGGTCCCACGGCGCGAATGTGCCCGTCACGTAGTTGGCAC
The DNA here is from genome assembly GCF_009829145.1 of Chiroxiphia lanceolata. NCBI lineage: Eukaryota > Metazoa > Chordata > Aves > Passeriformes > Pipridae > Chiroxiphia > Chiroxiphia lanceolata. The sequence goes on from NC_045642.1 coordinate 369,998, forward strand.
GGCGGGGGGGCATGAAGGTCTCCAGGGCGCTGTGACCCCCCACCTTAAAGGAGACCCCCTGGGAGAGCAGCAGGGACCAAGCGCCGGGACACGACTCGGACGGCACCCGGCTGGCCCAGGTGGGTGACAGGCACAGCACCATGGCACCTGGGGGCGGGCAGGGGGTGGGCAGTGAGGGCCCCGCACCCCCAACACCCTGGGGGGGCGTTTGCTGCCGGACTGGTGTGTACTGGGGTTAGTGGGGCACGGGGGGGTCGGTGCCATCCTCCTTCCCAGCCCTGGTCACGCAGCACAGGCGGGTTTGAGGACCCCCTCCACTGTGGGGTCAGGGCTGGGGACAAGGGGACCGTACCCACCTGGGCAGCGGGTGCCACCCTCCAGCAGAACGGGCAGGAAGGCGGTGGGGGAGCCCAGGATGCAAACGGTCATGTCCAGTGGGCCAAATCCTGCCGGGAAGGGGAGGGTCAACAGCCCCGGGGTGGGAACCCCGGTGCCGCCCTGTCCCTGGCACCCCAGCCTGGCTGGGAGACCCCAGGTACCCCTTGTCCTGAGCCTGGCACTGTGCCCCCAGTGCCGCCCCAGTCCCTGCCACCCCCGTGTCCCCGGGCTGGCACTATTCCCTGATCCCAGTCCCTGCCACCCCCGTGTCCCCGGGCTGGCACTATTCCCTCATCCCAGTCCCTACCACCCCCGTGTCCCCGGGCTGGCACTATTCCCTCATCCCATCCCGTGCCACCCCCGTGTCCCCAGCCTGGCACCGTGCCCCCCGTGCCTCCCACCCGTGCGGGGCTCCGCGGAGCAGTCCAGCGTGGGGGGCAGCCCCTCCTGGCACAGGGAGTTCTGCAGCCGCTCGAAGGCGTGGGTGGCACCGTCAGGGTCCCCGCTGTCCCCGGGCACGTCGCCATCGGGGGCCTCGTCCTCCAGCCAGCCTGGGCACAGCGCCTCGGGCCCTGCCCACTCCTGCTCCGCGGGGCTGGGCACCCGCTCCGGGCTCGGCTGGGCCATCGAGAGCTGCGGGAGCAGGGACCGCGCTGGCACGGGGCTGGCACGGGGAGAAGGGGGTGGCACAGGGCTGGAACTGGGATAAGGGGGTGGCACGGGGCTGGCACAGGGTTAAGGGGCTTGGGATGGGGCTGGAACAGAGCTAAGTGGATGGCGTGGAGTTAAGGGGCTGGTATGTGGGGCTGGCACGGGCTAAAGGGCTGGTATGGCGGTGGCATGGGGCCAAGGGGATGGCACGGGGCTGGCATGGGACGAGTGGGTTGGCATCACACTAGTATGATGCTTGCATGGGACTAAGGGACTAGCACGTGGCTGGCACAGGGCTGGTGTGGGGCTGCCACGGGTCTAAGGGTTTGTTGTGGGGCCAGTGGTTTAGCATGGGACTGGCGTGGGGCTGGCACAGGTCTGAAGGGCTGGCATTGGGGTGGTATGAGGCTGGCATGGGGCTAATTGCTTGTCACGGGTCTGGCACGGGGCTAAGGGGCTGGTACGTGGCTAACAGGCTGGCACGGGGCTAAATGGGTTGCCGTGGACTGGCGTGGGTGTGGCTCGGGTTTGAGGGGCTGACAGGGATCTAAGGGGCTGGCGTGGGTGTGGCACGGGGTTGTCACGGGGGCAGACACCGGGCGGGCACGGGGGACACGGTGCAGACGCAGCGTGGGGGCACCGGGCGCCGCTGCCACCCGCGGGTGGGGGTGTCACGGTGCCGGGGGGCTGCGGGCGCCGGGCACAGCGCCACCGCCTCGGGGACAGCGGGGCAGTGCCAGCCGCCGGGGCCACCAGCTCCCGGACAAAGCGTCCCCTTGTCCCTGCGGGGTCACGCGGAGGGTGGGCACAGCACGCCACGCTGCCCCGCGCCAGTGCCCGGCACCGCCGGGGTCCCCGGGGTGGGCACGCACCTCCACCCGGACCCCCCACCCGGGGGCCACTCACCATCCTGGTGACAGAGGGGCTGCAAGAGAAGGACAGGCAGAGTCAGCGTGGCTCCTTGGGGACCTGCCAACCCCCCGGCCACCCCTCCCCAGTGCTGGGAGACCCCTCTAGAGCCCCCCATGGGAGGACCCCTCCCGCAAAACCCACCAGAGCCTGGCACCCTTCCTGGGGCACCCCTGGGTGCCAACTCCGGTGTCCCCAGCTTGTCCCCTCGGTGCCAACCCCAGCGGCCCCAGTTTGTTTTCTCGGTGCCAGCCCCACAGTGCCATTCCTGGTGTCCCGAGGTTGACCCCTCTGTGCCAGCTCCAGTGGCCCCAGCTTGTCCCCTCGTTGACCACCCTGGCGGCCCCAGATTGACCCCTCAGTGCCAGTCACGGTGGCCCCGGGTTTTCCCCTCGGTGCCAGCCCCGGTGGCCCCGGCACCTCTGGCTGAGCCCGCCCAGGGATTAGTGTAATCCCGTGCCAGCTCAGCACAGCCGGGGGCAACACCCCCGCCCCGGGGGTGCCAAGGTGCCCTGGGGGTGCAGACCCAGGTTCCCGGGGTGTCCCCGGCCCCAGGGTGTCCCCAGCCCCGGCGAGTACCCGGCAGAGCTGGCACGGAGGGAAACTGAGGCACGGAGCTGAACGGTGCCCGCTGGTAGCCACGCACCGAGGCACCCCCCGCCCCCCGGGGTGCCGGGACCTCAGGGGGACGCGGCCGGGGGTGTCCCCAGGGGGTGACCGGCACCCGGGAGCAGGGTTGGGGGACACACTGCTCGGTGACATGGCACAAGAACCCCCCAAAACCCCATCCACGAGGCAGCCACCGGGATCCCTCCAGGTCCGCGCCCCCCCCCCCCCCAGCCTTGGGACCTCCCTGTCCCCCTCCACCCCCAGCCGGGAGGTGGCCCTGCGGTCCCCAAGCTGGGACAGCCGTGTCCCCCGGTACCTTGGGGTGGGAGCCGTGGCCTGAGAGCGCGCAGGGGACGAGGGCTCGGGGACAACTGGCACAGGGGACACCGGCCGGTCTGGCCTTTAAACACCCCCCCGCGCCACCCCGGGGTGCCAACCCCCGGCCCCGTGCCCCGGATTAGGCGACACAGAGCCCCATTGTCCCCTCTGCCACCTCGCGCCAGGCGCTGGCACCTCTGTCCGTGTCCCTGTCCCCGTCGCCAGGGAGGGACACGCTGCCATAGCGGGACCCGGGGCGTGGCTCAGCCCGCCGGGGTGTCCCTGTCCCCCTGTCCTGTGTCCCCAGGCTGGGCACGCCCTCCGCCCTCCTACCCCCCCGCCCCAGCCCCCTGTCCCCAGCGTGGCGGAGCTGCCAACACGCACGTCCCCGGGCTTATCTCCAGCTGCCTGCGGTGTCACTGTCACTGTCACCGTCACCACCAACGGCAGGCACGGGGCCACCAGCGCGGCTGCTGCGCCGCCGGGTCCTGCACGCGCTGTCACCCGCTCCCTGTCACCCGCTCCCTGTCACCCACGCTGTCACTTGCACTGTCACTCACACCTTGTCCCCTGCACCATCACCTGCAGCCTTGTCACTGTCACCCCATCACCCGCATCCTGTCACCCACAGCTTGTCACCCACGCTGTCACCTGCACCCTGTCACCCACACCCCCCATCACCTGCACCCTGTCACCCGCACCTGGTTACCCTCACCCTGTCACCCACACCTGGTCACCCTCACCCTGTCACCTGCACCGTGTCACCTACACTTCCCCCTGCACACCTGCACTGTCACATTGCTCTGTGCACACACACACACACGTGTACACTCACACACACACACACACACGCGTGTGCTCACAACCTGTCACCTGCATCCTGTCACCCACACCTCATCACCTGCAGTGTGTCACCTGCACCCCGTCACATGTGCACATGCACACACGTACACACACGTGCACA